>NC_141615.1:28450070-28780903 GCF_047967505.1 Dipteris shenzhenensis
TTTGAATAGGTTTAAGGCATGTGTAAATTATCGCATCCATCAAACAAATGCACATGCCATAGGAGCACGCAGATGTGTATTTTTTTGATACTCATGTATTAGATTTGATGGAAAACATAAAAATATATGTGTCCATCCATATGCAAACGTTGTCTGATGGGCATGATACTTTGCACATGACTTAAAGTAAATAGTTTAAAGGTTTTTGTAAAGTATCATACCTATTGGATGAATGAACATATGATAGGAGTACCCTGATGCTATTTTTTGATACTCATGTATGGGATGTAGTGAAAAATGGAAAAATATGCATGTCCAACCATGCAAATGATATAATACGGTCTTGATACTTTGTACAAGACTTAAAATAAATAGGTTTAAGACGTGCAAAGTATCATTCCCAATTGAGAAATGTACATGCAATAGGAGCACTTAATGGCTTATTTTTTTGATACTCACAAATGAGATGTGGTGGAAAATGAGAAAATATGCATGCCCAACCATGCAAACGGTGTTTGATGGACATGATACTTTGCATGAGCCTCAAATCAATTAAGTTTAAGGCATGTCCAATGTATCGTACCCATCATACAAATGCACATGCGATAGGACCATGGTGATGCATACTTTTTTATATAGGATGTGGTGAAAAACGAAAAAATATGCATGTCCAACAATATAAATGATATAAGACGGTCATGATACTTTGCACGATCCTTAAAGTAAATAGTTATAAGGCATGTGGAAAGCATCATACCCATAGGAGAAAGTAGATGCGATAATATTAGCAAATTCCTGGTATGTGTGTATGTGTGTGTGTGGCAAACAATTTTGATACAACAAAGTAAATGCCTATTCCACAAATCATACACTTCATACCTTGAGTTTTGTGTCAAAATAAAAGCTGAAATAGGCTTGTTGATGAGGATAAATGTAGTGTCATAACTACGTGCAAACACTATGAGAAACAAAGATAAATGACACATGCAACATCTATGAAAACAGAATACAGATAATGCAATAGAGATAGAACACCAAAGATCTCTATATTCTGGAACAAGAGCTCACACAAAAATTGTGTATAGAACAACATCAGAATGCTAGTAATAGCATGCGTACAAGAACCATCTGACAGTTAGGGAAGTGGCCGTTGAAGGCTCAACTGCTTGGAGATCTGGACCGCCAATCCTTGAGGCTATCCTTGCAGCTAACATACCCTGGCACACCCCTCAAAGTCACTGTTGCTAACCTGCATGGTTATGCAATAACACACTCACGGTGGACTTTGCAAACCACACATGCAAACCACAAACTCACGATGGACTATGCAAACCACACATGCACATTCCTAGAAAAAAAAGTCAAATACCTTCATAGTGTATGTGCAACAATCATTTTAGGCATAGCCTCGGCAGAGAACCAAGTGTAGTAAGTTAATTCTCACCCTCCACTCAGTACACATGAATTACAAAAAGCATCTCATTTTTGAATTCACTCATAAAAAAATCCACTGTTATTAATCAAAAATCCTGTTTGAACGTCCTTTGTTGTTTCTCCAGTCCATCCAAAAGCATCCCCGCATTTCGGACATCTTTGATCTTGTATGTTCAAAAGCATCTCGCATTTCGGACATCTTCGATCTTTATTCTGTGAGGCTATCCAACAGCCATCACCGTATCTCTAATTTTCATCCAAACTGGAAATATATTGAACAGGTGCATCAATGACACCCACCTTGCTCAATCTTGCATCACCACGTTAGGACACTCTGTCTGCAACTGCGTTGTCGATTCCGCTCCACTCGAACCAGCAGCAGTAGTCTCTAGTTGCCTCTTCCACAACCACATCTTTAGCTTGTGATGCTGCTCTAGATTCATCATCCCCTGCAAAGGATGTGGCTTGGACCTATCCACCACTTGTTGTTTGGGCCACTGCTCCATGGGCAACATCTCATCTATCCAAGCACCCGGTGGCAACTGCTAACACCAGTGCTCCTATGTCATCTCGCTAGATGCTGAATTACCATCGGCTCATAGGAAGGAGAATCTGGCAATCTAGGGAAAACAATGTGTTCATTATAAAATTTCTCCAAAAACTTATCCGCTTCTTTCCACCAAGGAGGACAAGGAGGCAATGACAGAATGAAGCAATGAGCACACAATTCTAACCACAGACATAGGGAATGCCTCTCCCACTTCAGCACATCCATTCTTTTACTACAGTGCGAGCAACTACTTCCACAATGCCATCCACCAACTCTTTGTACTTTGCATGCCAATCCTCCCCAATATGCACAGACTCTGTCATGACTCCGGACCCCTTTGTGGACCAGAATCCGCACCAACACCTGCATCTCCATCTGTTCTGGGTCAGTGTTGTTGCAAAATGAGCTCCTGACATGTTTGCAGAATGATAGCCACACTCCAACATGCAATCTGTCTATCCCACTCGGCCCGCACATCCCCGTGAAGAGCCTCTAGGAGCATGCCCATATGCTCCATGTTAACGCTTACATTTCCCAGAAAAGCCCATAAGTACTCGGACAGTGCATCAATAATACGTCCGTGAAACATACTCCAAATGCAACTGTTGAGTAGCCTCCGAGTGAGCTTCTGCCACTTGCACCTGTGCTTTGAAGACTGCTGCCCTGTCCTCCAATTGTTGCTGAGCTCTTGCCTAGTGACTCCGCAAGGCCTCACTCTCCATCTGTAGCAGTAGATGAGTGACATCTGCTTCCAAACTGGTCACCCTCTCTGAATCACCCCTCGCACCATATTGTGTGGCAAGCCAAGCAAGCAACTGGGAACCAAACTGCAACTGAATATTAAGAGGCTATGCTTGAAAAGAAAACCTAGTCGAGGACACCGTAGAAGCAACCACGGACTCGGAGACCACTAGCAATTCCTCTAGTGTAGACACTTGCACTGCCTCAAACACCGCCACCACCATTGGAGGAGTCACCAGTCGTTGCTGAATGCTGAAGCTGCTCTAGCCACCTTTGAGTAAGTGATCCTCCTACCAGCAGATTACCTCCAAAAATCCCCATCGCAATGGTTGATGGAGCCACCATCCTCGTCACCTGTGCTGCCATGACCGGTGGTGCCAGTGGAGTCACGATACTGATCTGTATTGATGTCACAAAATACACTCTTCGTTCCACCTGCATGAGAAGGAGTCAAGGGTGAAAGGGTAGAGACCACCCCCTAACTGAGATGAGGCCCTTGTCTTCTCTGCTTCTTGGCCACTCTTCCAATAGACCCCTCAACCTCTCACTATGTAGGTCCCTTAGGCTCAAGAGTTAGTTCCAAAGCTGTAGCCCATCAAGGCACCGTAGACTCTAGATGAAAAGAAAACAATATCTCCAAGATTTGCCCAATCTTTGAATTTAGCGCCTGCTTCTTCTCCACTTCTATCGCCACCCTTTTAGCTTCTGCATGAATATGTTCCTTTAGACTTTGAGCCCACCATGGCACAACCCGCTGCTCAGTAATCACATTCATCCCTTGAGTCCCAGGAGTGATGGTTTATGTTTTGGCTTGCAAAAACATAGACTCGAGTATCCACCGATATAGATCCTACATATGCGCATCCTGGCACCCACTCAGCTTGTATTCTCCTCTAGCATGAGCTCCAAACTCCACCGCCATCATCTTCGCTGAACATGTCAGTTGCACGATCACTCCTCCATCCATGGTCAAGAATAGTCACTGATAAATCAATTGAACTATAAGCTCCTGATGCTCCTCCAAGAATTCCACAATAGAACCCACCACCAACTACTGGCAAAGCACCGAAACTGCTGGATGAACATGCACCCTTTGCCAATCAATGCTGCTGAAACTTCGAATGCGTAATAGCTGAAGACAAGCATCAATCACCTGGGAATCAATGTAAACCACTAGAAGTATAGGAAGAAACTAAACATGAGCCATCCCCATAGCTATGCAAAGGAGAATGAAAGAAAGCGCATTGAATGTAGATGAAAGATGGAAGGCAAAGAAACTCAAGAGAACTGTAAATGCGATGAAGAAAAAGCAACAAGCAACTGGTGCATGCAAACAATTGCTCAAGAATTGCATTCCAAATTGCCAATACCCTGCCGTTACAACACTATAGTTACATGGTGATTGGGATAGGACCTCACAAAAGATTGATGTCATCATGCCGTGAACCCTTCTGCCACATGTCCTCATGCAATAGAACTATCGCATCCACCTCAACCCAGAAAATATGTGCCTCATTAGAGATAAAAAATGGGCATTGAATACTACCATCATGATAGTATGGATGAAGCCAAAAACCATTAACTAGATGTGGAAGTATGTGCCCTTGCAAATATGCAAGATAAAATGATGTCAATCTGCAATCATGAAAAATATGAAATGGACCAGACCATTGCAATTTCAACTTCCTTGGCATCCTTCCAATGCGAGTGTTGAATAGAAGAACCAATTGCTTGTGCTCAAAACATTTTTTATTCGAGGCCAAATCCACCCTCTGCTTGTGCCATGCTTGAACCTCCAAGGTGAGATAGTAGCTCTCAAGCCGCATATCATCTAACTGATCTTGAACATCCAACTGGAACACCATAGAGTCCTGCAGAAGAAGCTTGTCCTCTACTGCAATCCTTAGACTCAAACAATATGCTCGATTGGTGTAATTGCTTCCAGCCCCAAACACCAATTTGAAAGGAGTTAACCCCGTGGCCACCTTGAACGATGTGTGGTAAGCCCATAGTGTCACCAACAACTTCTCATCCCAATCTGTGCGGTGCTCATTCATCAACAGCAACATAATCCACTTGAAAGTATGATTTGTAGACTCTGCCAATCCATTAGCCTATAGATAATAGGGGGAAGACTTCTTGTGGATCACCATATAGAAAGAATTCATCCGCTTGATACCCTTGTTAACAAAGTGAGTCTCCCTGTTGCTGACAATTTCAATTGGGCAACCAAACCGAGTGAACACATCACAATATAAGCTTGCGATCGAATTTGCAATATTGTCCCACAAAGCCCAAGCTTCCACCTATTTGGTATAGTAATCCACGGCTACCAGAGTGTAACAATTCATTGTGTGAGTAGCTACAAGCTTGAATGGACCCATGAAGTCTAGGCCCCACTTTGGAAATGGCTCTAGAGGCAATATGGGGTTAAATGGCATACGATCTTGATCAGTGGTCTAGCCCAACCAATGGCAAAGGTCGCAACTTTTTGCAAATCATTGGGCATCCTTCTGCATGGTTGGCCACCATAAACCCGCTTGCAAAATTTTCTTTGTGGTTACTTCGCCCGCAAAATAACCAACTACTACCGCACCCGCCAGGCGAGGATTGTAGTTAATTGTCCCGCACGCTTTTGTCTAGAGATATCAAAGATGGCAAACCTGGAGTCTCAAAATATCTTGAGACAATCTCCATATATTAATATACTTAAGCAAGTGAGGGGACAATGGATTCTCTTTAACAGACCCAAGAAAGCACAACAAGGGCTTGCAAAAGGACATCCAGATCATGAGAATTGGGATGTAAGTACTGATTTTAATTATGAATCATTTTTTACAAGTCTGTTTTCTTAATTATTGCATTCTAATGGATTCATATATTTTGCAGGCTTTCATTGACACTGGCAAGGTAACATTGGGCAATAGCTTTGCCACGAAGGATGTACATATGATAATCACAAGCGATTCCATTTATGATGGTTGGATCTCCATCCTTGAGGATTACATTGCAGGCAAATATTCACAAGATGGAAAATGCCATAGGCAACCCACAGTCTCAATGTTTAGATGCTTGCGTGGATTGAGTGATGATCAAATTGGTCAAATTCAAAATGACATTAAGGAAGGTAGAGTAGTCATAGCTAAAACAAAGATTGATGCCATGATTCTTGATATTGAAGGACGAGCTATGCAGATCAAGAGAGATGCTACACTACAAGAAGAACTTTATATGTTTATATCGGCAGAACAACCTTCTTTAATGTTAAAAAATTGGGATGAGTGCAGATTACATTTTAAAATTACTCCAGAATTGTATCATCGGATTCGTGGTTGCTCTGACTCATGGTTAAAAGTGAAGCCTCAATAGGGCAAGGAAACTCCACCATTGCCTGATGCTACAAAGGGGTATCTAAGGTGGATTATGGGACAAAGTGAAGGTGCAAGTCATGGACCGAATTCCACCTGGCCTTGGAGGTTCTACATAGTAGGTTCAAACATGGAGGGAATGGAATTTATACATAATGTGTACCAAGAGCCAATGGCAATAGGGGTTGCTTTTTTGGATGTAATGTATGGACCAAGCAAAAGTAGAAATTGGAACGAGGATCGCTTTGAGTGTTTCTCAGACAATATAAAATACACTTCGGTTGCCTTAATTTTGAAACTGCAGATGTATTTGTCACTGGATCTATGGATGGCTTAATTGTCTGTGTATTAGTAAGCAAGGAAAAGCATTTCAATGATATTGAGCACTATACCAACGCACAATGTAAGCCATCAATATATGTTGCACATGAAAAATATGAAAAATCAAGTGGTGCACAAGAATCAGGTGACGAGGATGATGATGATGAATTTGACATTGAATTGTCCTTGAAAAGAAAACGTTCAAGTATCATGAAAGACATGATCATGGGTTTCTGTCAAGAAGATGAGTATGTATTGGACTTGTTCTCTAAGGGGCTTGCTGCAATAGAGTCTCTTTCTTGTAAGAGGCGTGTTGTTTCAGTTGTTGAGACTTATGAGGAGTTGGCAAAGGTTGAAAGTATATGTTGCACATATGCTTACAGTAATCATGAAATTCGACAATGGGCTGGCTTGCAAGAACCAATATTGGCAATAGAGGGGGTACCAAAAGAAGATGATACAATTGAAGGTGGAGGGGATAAAGAAATTGATACCATACCAGGACAAAAAGAGCTTCAACCCTTCAATGAAGAGTAATGTAAGCATTTACAAAAACACACTTCAAAGTTTTGGGAAACAGAAGAGGAAGCGACAGGTCCTTAAAATTGTCCTTTTATATGGTGTTCGTGTTTTCCATATGTTATCTTGCTATATTCTCCATATGATGTATTAATTTTGTTCCAAAGATCTTTTAATATTACTTGGAAATTTCTTCTATCTCATTGCCATAATTCAAACATTCATATGTATTCTTGAATATGTTTAATTTTCTATATTTCATGAAAAGATGTGTTTGCATGTTGTAATACCTTTGGAGTGTGATACACATCCAAATTTATTTATGAGTTCATAAATGTTAAAAAGTGTGTTGAGTCTTGATCATGATGAATGGATTAGTGTAAATTGTTGTTCCTATCCTTATTCACTTCATATGAATGCTCAATATGTTTTAGCCGCTTGGCCAAATATTTTCTTAGTGGGAACACTCGGGCAATGCTAGATAATGTTGGACTCCACTCTATCTATTACACAAAGGTTTTTGGCATTGTAAGGATATATAGTTTTGGGGATTAAAATAACTTGAAAGGGTATAGATTCAACAACTTTAGGAGATCTCTCCTCAAGTTTTTCCCAAGGATGAAGACTTATGGAATGTTTGAAGATCCATTCATTGAGCCATTGATAGATGTGAAATGTATTGTGGGAGATGTATTGTATGGAAACATTGCTGGATATATAAATAGCTCAATGTATTATAAAGAAAGAAAAAATGTTATATTTGTATACATCCCTAAACTACCACCTTGGGCTCAAAAGTCACAAGGAGATTTGAGTGCCCATGGCTACATTACTGTGCAAACCATAAAGGATATCTCCTTTGGAGATGAGTTGCTTTGTGAGTATGAATACTAGTATGGAATTGTTAATGATTATGTTAAACGATGTGGTGCAAAATTGGCTATGTGTCAATGGTTTTGATTATATTTAGCACAAGAAAGCAATTCAAAAAAAGGTTTTTATCAAGACCACGTCTTTGAGTTTCATGAGCTCTATTGTGATGGAGAGTTTCACGAGCTTTATTGTGATGGAACGGTGTTTTTGAACACCACATTTATATGATGGATGTCAAAGCTCTACCATAATCCTATTGCATATGTCAATACTACAATTTATCAACATAGAAACATATGCATTTGGCATTAATTTGATACATTTAATATACCAAATAAAAATTGACAGTTGTTGCAAGTTTAATTTTTTGAACACCACATTTATATGATGAATGTCAAAGATCTATAACGATCCTATTGCATATATCAATACTATAATATGAATCTTCCTAATGCAACATCTAGAAATTGGATTTTGTTTGTGGTTTCGATGCATATGAAACAACAAACATCTTTCTTTCACTAGCAAATCAACAAATGTTTTGGCCATGGAGCCATGTTCACATCTATCAAGGCCTTTTGCCATAGCAACATATGGAAGCTTGTTTCTTGGGTTCTAGGAATTGGGAAAGTATTGTGCATGGTCTAGTCTCCCCCAACATAATTGAAACTTGGGTCCTCAATGGAGATAATATTTCAATAAAAAACATCAAATTTTACTTTTGAAGTGACTATATTTTATTTCATGGGAATTGGGATTTTCCTAAATTCTCTAATATAGTGTTTTCCCCAAATTTTCAATGAAATTTCTTACTCCAAAATATTTGTGGTGTTGCATTGTTTCCACTAAGACTTATTTGTACTATACTTTAGAAATTTCATGGAGGATGTGATGGGAACAATGGAAATGGATGATAGTGATCCTTCATATATTCTAAGAAGTTTAATAAATCCAAGTGATGTCATGGAAGTGTTGAAGGACCCTAGACAAAAAGGGCTACGTGAACAAGTTGCTAGAGAGGTAATGAAGGATTTCAAAGGGCCTCGTGCAAGCAAAGGAGGTGCTTGGAGCTTGTGATGTTGCTGGTGTAAGTCGTGAAGCTTACAACTCTATTTTTAAAAATTTCAAGTCTGCTATGATGGAAAAGTATAAGATATCTAAATGCCATTGCCAACACTGTGGTCTGTAAGGCTTGCATGTTAAGAAACAAACCAATGTGCTAGAGAAAAGTTGGAGGATACCATTGTGTAAGTGGCACAACGACTTGGAAGAGTAAAAAGAAATCTGGCATCCAAATGTTTGAGATGAATGCTTTCAATAATGTTTACATGGATGTAGAGAATTTGTAGAGAGCCATGGTCAAATTCTATGGGATGAGAGAAGAAGGTAAGAGAAATTCCCTCTTTGCATTTAACTTTATTTCTTCTCATTTCTATATCCTTACTGTATTTCTCTTTCATTGTACAGGTGGCAAGCTAGTATTTGTTATAAAAATGGATGAAGCTCAGTTGGTAAAAGAGCACAAGCTAGAGAGGGTGAGCATTTGTATTATGAATAATGCCTTGCATTTTGCTTGAGGGGATGAGGAAGTTGAGCAAAGTTTCTCAGTCCAATCTGAGAAGGACATATGGTGGCTTGTAGCCTTTGGGACCCCAAAGGAGTGCCATGAGACATTGAAGTGGGTTTTGGAAAGAATCGGCATCCCGTTGATTATTCGAAGACAAGAGGCAGGGCAAACATTAATAGTGGAATGTTTCAAATTGAATGGCATCTAGCTGGGTGACTTGAAGACCCTCAAGTGCTTGTATGGTTGTGATACAGGTGCAGATGCAAAATGGACATGCTTGTATTGCACCCACTCTCAGAAGATGCAAAAGGGAAGCCTACAGTGGGAAAATGGCATCCTTTCTTGCAACCAAAGTGCAACCCCTGATCATCACAAAAAGGATCCTAAGTGGGACCCCATTCTACCAATTCCATAGGAGTGGGTACACGTGTGTACTTTGCATGATGAACTACGTATACTTGATAAGTTACTCTATCTCCATCTAGTTTATGCTTGGAATTTGAGGCCATAGCAAGTATCTGCACAATGCATTGCAAAAGCTGATGAACTACTCTCACTAATGGGACTTCACGAAGGCAATGTGATGCTTAAGCAGAAAAAGAAACAATCAGGAAAGACACAAAATCTTCCTGCTAAAGTGTCCATGGGTGGAGGAAAGGTAAGGAGGTTCTTGTCCAATCACAATGCTGATAAAGAAAAACATACATTGGCTCAAAGCACCCTAAGTTGGGAGTACTGAAGGGCTAGATCTGAAATTTTACCAGCATCAGGTCAACCTCGAACTAGATGTGACTCTGACAAAGATACAGTGGTATCATATGAATCCGCATGTGGCCAAGCAAGTACATGAAGAGCTGGATTGCTTGTTGTAGGTGGGATTCATCGCACTGATCGAGAATCTAGAGTGGATTTCCCCGATTGTCATTGAGCCAAAGAAAAATAAGAAATTGTGTATTTGTGTCAACTACCGCAAGCTGAATGCGGCCACTATACGTGATCCATTTTCCTTACCGTGCATGGATTCTATGCTGGACAAAGTGGCGAGGACTAAGGTGTACTCTTTCTTGGATGGATATAGCAAGTACAACCAAATCAAAATGGCTCTGGAAGACCAGCCCAAAACAGTGTGCATCACATCATCATGGGGGGTCTATGTCTGCACAGTCATGTGGTTTGGATTGCGAAATGCCCCCTTGACCTTTCAGCGAGCAATGCAAGAGATTTTTGGCTCTTATTTGATAGATTTCATGCGGATTTTCCCGGATGATCTCAGTGTGTTCGAAACATTACCGAGCACCTGGAGCATTTGCAAAAGTTCTTCCAATGATGCAAGGAAGTCTCCTTCAGTTTGAATCCTATAAAATGTGCATTTGCACTCCACAACAGCAGCTGACTCCTGGGGCATGTGATCTCCATGGATCCGGACAAAGTGGCAATGATTATGCAAGCTCTGGCGCCAACAACACATAAGGAGTGCTTGCGATTTTGGGCCAAATTCGATGGCATGGTAGACATTTGAGGTTCTTGGCTCACATGGCAATTCCCTTGAATGCATTGGTTCATGTGGAACCAAAGGCATTTGTGTGGACTGCAAAGTGTGACCAAGCGTGCCAGAAACTCAAGATCCAGCTTTTCAAAGCGCCAGTGCTACTATCTCCAGATTGGGAGAAGAATTTTCATGTGTTTGTAAATGCCTCGGATAGAGCTATTGGGAGCATCTTGATGCAGAAAGATGTAGATAAATGGTATCACCCAGTCTACTAGGCAAGCCCATGGTCTCAACTGCCAAAAAGAATTACTCTCTCATGGAGAGAGAAGGACTGGGCATGATCTATTCCATCAAAAAATTCCCGCATTATTTGTGGGGCCGACCGTTTGTATTCCATGTTGATCATTCCACATTGTTGTATTTGGTAAAACAGCTAAATCTTACGGGCCGATTGGCACACTCGTTGTCGGTACTACAAGAATATGATTTTTATGTAATTCATCAGTCATGCAGTAGCAAATTACCTATCTCGACTGGAGTTTGGAGAACTGCCAACGGGAGTGGAGGACAAGCTTTGTGATACAAAGATGGCGGCAATTTTTTGGCAGATCCGATCATGGCAGAGGCCGAAGTCATTCTGGAAGGGCCATGGTCATGGTATGCTCTCGTTCCTATCTACTGGCATCATGCCCAAGTACATGAATAGAGACCAGAGGAAACACTTTGCATTGCGGAGCCGATCCTTTGAAGTAAACCTGGCCTAGTTGTATCGGCGACATCTGACAGAGGTGCTGCTACGGTGTGTTTTGCCTCATGAGCAAGAGATAGTGCTCATGGAAGCCCATTGTGGGGTTTCAGGTGGTTTCTTTTGGCCGTGCTATTATCATCATTAGATGTGAATATTTTAGCAGCATATATTGAATGTTGTCCAGATAGTATCCAGTAGTGGCACTTGGTTAAATCCTTTTTATCTACCCTTTCTAGGGGCTGCTTTGTTTCAGGATTGAAAGGCATTAAATCCGCTACAGCAACAGGAGGCCTAGAGTTATAACCGAAGTTTGCAACAAGCTTCTCCACATGATCTTTGCTCAATCCTCTATATACATAGCTTGGAGGAGATTTTTGACATCTTGCAACTGGAATTGGAAATGTTGCATGCAACCCGAATGGGTAGTATTTTTCATATTCCACCAAGCCTGATGGTTTCTTTTGCCCTTTTTTTCCTATGACCTTTCCACTTGGCTCCGATTCACTACCACTGCTTCTTTCCACAACTGCTAGCATACCCTCTGGAGGTGTTACTTCTTGTGGTACATCAATTATAGTTAGCTTTCCTTTCTTTACCCCTTCTCCGTTACCACCTGGTGCTTAAATCATAGTCGACTTTCCTTTCTTTGTTCCTTCCCCACTATCTTCCCCACTCTTATGCTTCTTTAATGTTGCTCAAACTTTGAGATATGATTCAATGATTATTGTCACTATGTCAATTTCATTTCCATCAATTGATTCAACACTTATCCAGCCTCTTGAGTGCATGTTGTCATCTACATCAGACTTCATACGAGATGCTTCATAATCGCTGGGATCCAAGAGAAATTTCTTATTTTGATTTATAATGATCAACAATCCAATATCTCCCTCTTTTCCAACCACATCTTCTGTGATTTGATGTACCGATCCAACAAAAGTGTATGCACTTTTATTAGGTAACAAAACAAATAAGTGAGCTCGTGTCAACTGTGCTCCCTCAATACTATATATGTCAAAGTACCAAGGTATGCTTTTTTCTCCAAATCCACTTACAACTTTCTCAACTTTCTTCACATTTGTGTCTTTCCTGTAAAAAACCCAAGCAATATACAAACTATCATCTTTATAATCTTTAATGTTAGACAAAACACATTATCGATAAACATATCTGAAATAGAATCTAGAATTGACACTAGACATAGTAGTAGATTTGAGAAAGCACTAGATTCTAGGGAGATTTGGCCGCATTAGGGAGATTTGGCCATGCGGCCAAATCTTATGGGATTCTTTTAAAGCACGGGAAGGGGAGGTTTGGATGTGTGGCCAAATCATATGGGATTCTTTCAAAACACCAAAGTTTGGGGAGATTTCGCCTTGTGGCCAGATCTTGTGGGCTTCTTTCAAAGCACTAGGGTCTGGAGAGATTTGGCTGTGCAACCAAATCTTGCTAGCTTCTTTCAAATCAGTCAGATCTTTCTAGCTTCTTTTAAATCACTTGGGTTTAGGGAGATTTGGCTGTGTGGCCAAATCTTGCTAGCTTCTTTCTAATCACGAGGGTCTATGGAGATTTGGCCGTGCAGCCAAATCTTTTCAAAGCACTAGGGTTTGGGCAGATTTGCGTGCGATCAAATCTTGCTAGCTTCTTTCTAATCACGAGGGTCTATGGAGATTTGGCCATGCAGCCAAATCTTTTCAAAGCACCAGGGTTTGGGGAGATTTGGCCATGCAGCCAAATCTTTTCAAAGCACTAAGGTTTGGGGAGATTTGGCTATGATGCGAAATCTTTCTAGATTTTTATAAGTCACGAGGATTTAGGGAGATTTGTCTGTGCAGCCAAATCTTGCTAGCTTCTTTCTAATCACAAGGGTCTAGGGAGATTTGGCTATGCAGCCAAATCTTTTCAAAGCAGGAGTATTTGGGAAGATTTGGTTGTGATGTCAAATCTTTCTAGCTTCTTTTAAATCACTTGGGTCTAAGGAGATTCGGCCGTGTGGCCAAATCTTGCTAGCTTCTTTCTAATCATGAGGGTCTAGGGAGATTTGGCCATGTGGCCAAATCTTGCTATCTTCTTTTTAATCACGAGTGTCTAGGAAGATTTGGCTATGTGGCCAAATCTTTTCAAAGCAACAAGGTTTAGGAAGATTTAGTTGTGATGCCAAATCTTTATAGCTTCTTTCAAATCACCAAGGTTTAGGAAGATCTAGCCGTACGGCCAAATCTTGTATGTTTTGAAAGAAGCCAAGAAGATTTGGCCGCATGGCCAAATCTCCACATTTAAAATTCAAAATTCAAATCTTAAGATTCAAATTTCAAATCTGAAAATTTTAAAATTCACAATTCAAAATCTTAGATTCAAAATTTAAAATTCAAAATTCAAAATTCAAAATTCAAAATTCAAAATTTGAATCTTAGATACAAAATTCAAATTTCAAATTTCAAGATCTGAAAGTCAAATCATATAATAAAGACTCTACTTTCAAATCACACTTCGAGATTCCTACTTTTACAAGATTCTTTCTTTCAAATCGTGGTGTTTCGAAATGGAAAAAATGGAGAACATGCAAGAATTAGGTACACTTTCGATTTCTTTCGTTTTCTTAATTGGATGATTGAGTAGCCATTGTTGTTCATGAGCTTGTGCTCTTTGGATTTCAAGCAATCATAGGAGCTGTAGAGAGAGTAGTTGTAGCAATTGTAGGAGTTGTCTTTCTTGCTAGCAAATAGAAGAGGAGCCGAAGGGGAGAAGCGTGGAGAGAAGAGCACCAGAAACCGAAGATCCTTACTCCACTACTAAGGCTGGAGCGGAGATGCTTGTGATGGCATATGGGAGATCTTATAGCCGCGCCGAAGGGGATGATAGAGTGCGACGTCCGGAAGAGGATCCGGAAGAGTCATTTCGACATGCAAACGGAGATAATTCTTCGAGAGCTGACAGCCAATTTGAGAGGTTTGTCGCACGAGTCCAATCTCAAGTGGTTGCCACTGATCGTAGCATTGCTTTGCTCCCACGAAACTCCTTATGTTCTCCTCGGGAGGCTTGTTCGAAATGATTTTGTGGTAGATATCACAGCTCGTAGTGAGCTTTATTCCCATCTCCTCTCCTTCTTCAATGCCCTTACCATGAATCCTGACCTGCTTTCGTTGATGTGCTGCCCAAGACCGAAACACAACTGCTGGACTCAAAAAGATCGGTGGGATACGTCGGGTTCTCTGATGGTAGGCTTGGAGAAGCTCTACAAGCAGGTGGCTTTCGTCTTGCCAGTGCTTCAGGATGCCATTAACATATCCTTTATCCCGGCCATTAACACATGCAGGAGAAACCATGAGGAGGAGGAAGGAGGAGGGCAATGGGAGGAAGGAGAAATCGTGCGAAGGGCGATGGGGAGGAAGAAGGAGAAACCGCAAGGAGGGTGATGAGGAGGAAGAAGGACAGACAGAAGAGGAGAAACCGTGAGGAGGAGGAGCAGGAGAGAAGAGGAGAAGCAATCACCCAAAAAAAGCATGCTTTTGGGGGGAAGGAGTAATCTCCCCAAAAGCATGTACAGCCCAAAAAAAAAAAAAAAAAAGAGACCTCTTTCTAATCCCACTATTGAGTGTGGAATCTATGGAGAGTTTCATTGGTAATGGAAGTTTAAAACCTACATAGTTAAGTGCACACTGTTAGGACATAGTTAAGTGCACATCTGGGATGGGGAGCCTCCCGAGACCTCTTATTTTGACATAGTTTTGAACTTTTTTGCTTGCAATTAGGTAACCGAGAGTGGAGGAGTGTTTGCCAAGAACTACACCATCTAAGACGTTGTCCTAAGGCTCTCAAACCACCCTAGTTACACATTTGAGATCTAGGAAGGGAGAGAACAAGGTGAGCCTAGCACTTGAACCCCATGAAGATGAATTCAATTCCTTCTCATAGGTTTCCTTTTTATGCTTGGTTTAAAAGGTTTGTTTCACTTTGCCTTTTAAAGTTTTGGTTTTTAAATAGTTTTAGATTTTTTGGTTTGCTTTTAAAGTAATACTATGATTTTAAAGTGTAATAGCATGAATCATGAAAAGCATGTACGATTTTTTTGAAAGTAGGATCTCTAGATTTGAATTTCAAAATTTGAAACTTGAAATTTGAATTTTGAAATTTCAAATTTGAATTTTTTATTTTAATTTTGAACTTTAAATTTTAAATTTTAAAATCTACATTTTCAATTTTTAAATTTAACATTTGAAGATGTGGCCAAATCTTCCTAATGATTTGAAAGAAGCTAGCAACATTTCGCAGCATGACAAAATCTTCCCAAACCCTAATGCTTTGAAATATTTGGCCACACGGCCAAATCTCCTAGAACCTGGTGATTTGAAAGAAGCACGCAAGAGGAGGTTGCACGGCCAAAACTCCCCATACCCTAGTGCTTTGAAAGAAGCCTACAAGATTTGGCCACACGACCAAATCTCCCCAAGTTTGAAAGAATGCCACAACCAAATCTTCTCAGTGCTTTGAAAGAAGTCACCAAGGTCTTGAAGGATTTGGCCATGCATCCAAATCTTGCTAGCTTCTTTGAAAGCACCAAGGTCTGAGTAGATTTGGCTGTGTGGCCAAATCTTATTGCTTCTTTCAAAGCACTAGTGTCTTAGGAGATTTGGCCATGTGGCCAAATCTTGGCTCCTTTCAAAGCACCAGGGTCTTTGGGGAGATTTGACCATGTGGCCAAATCTTGTGGGCTTCTTTCAAAGCACAAGGGTATGTGGAGATTTAGCTTCTTTCAAAGCACCAAGGTCTAAGTAGATTTGGATGTGTGGATAAATCTTGATGGCTTCTTGAAAGCACCAGCATCCTAGGAGATTTGGTTGTGTGGACAAATCTTGCTATCTCCCTTTCAAAGCACCATGGTTTGTGAAGATTTGGCCATGTAGCCAAATTTTGCTGCCTAAAATTCAAAGCACCAAGGTTTAGGAAGATTTGGTCTTGCAATGAAATCTTGTAAAGCATTTTCATCCTAAGTCACACCATCAGATATCAATATTAAACTATAAAAAATGCTATGTACTATGCAGGTGCCACATTGAAAGTGGGAGTTAAAGTCAACTTGCTTGTCAGTGGAAAGATTGTTGCCATTGGGACAATATTCTCTACATCACATGATGACATGTGCCAAGGTGTGCCCTTGGGAGAAAACAATGTATCGGTGGTGAGATCGATATTTGTATGGATGAAAGTGCACTTCTTCCATTTCCTACAATGGATGCATTCTTAGTCTATGAGGCTTTGGGTAGTGTTGTTCATTGGAAAGCACGATCAATGAGTTGTGTGGACAATGTCAATGGAGCTATTGTACCAATGAATGATATAACATCAAATACCATTGATGTTGAACCTCTACATGAATGTGATGAGTTTTCCATTCGAGAATCATGGCAGGACAAGAAAGTTTTAATATGGGGTGAGCAGAAAACCAAGAGCATTGCAGAGGGTGTTGTTTTGTATGTCTACCCATTTGAACCTATAATTTTTGAGATGCTTGGTGAAGGTAATCTATGTGTGGGAATTGAAAAGTATCATAGTGATGTATTAGGCATTGATACCATCCACTTAATAAAATGGCCCATTGTACAAATATTCTTTTTAGATGGAACTTCATTAAGAATCGATGACACCATGAATTTTCCAAGTGGTTCTGGGAAAAAGCACATGGAAGATGAGGATCCAATGGAAAAATCCACAAAAAAGAGGCGTTATTGCATGATAAAGAGGAAAGCTAAAAAACATGGCATGCCATTAGCATCATCTAGACTCACAAGGGATGCAATCACAAAAGTATCTATGATTGATTGTTGTAAACAAAATTGTTGTCAATTTGCCGATCATCAAATGATATCCAAATTACGCATAGAGTATTGGGGCCAAAGTTTGGAGGCTCGCACCAATTATGTATACGACACTCTTAGGGTTGCTTGTCGAAAAGATGACAATGGGCAGTTCAAATATGTCTTTTCATTGAATGGTATTCAAGTTTGTTGTAGAGCATGGTATTCCAAAAACAACATTTTATCGTTATAGGGAGCAATTTGAAATTGGTATACGAAGGTGCATGCATGGTAATAAAGGAATTGTGCGGAGAGGTTGGGACCACACAAAACTGGGTAGAGCCATAATCCATGATTTTGTGGATAAGAATTCTGAGTGTATGCCACACAAAAGTAGAACACTTCAGGATGGATCAAGGGAAACACAGTTGGTGATACCGGATGTATACAAGTAGGTTGATATTCTCTATGAGGTTAACATGCAGTTAAAGCATAGTTTGGGTTGTAAGGAGATGTCAACTTCCACGTTCAACCACATATGGAACTCTAAATTCAAGCATGTAACTTTGTCAAAAACAAGTGAATTCTCTAAGTGTGGTTTATGTAGTGCAATCAAGGCTCAGCTTGCAGCCACAAAATGCAAAAATGGACGTAATAAGTTGATGGAAGATAGAAGAAAGCACATGTTACAACAAAAAAGTTGTAGAAATGTGTATTGCACTTGGCACAGATTTTCTGAAATGTATCCTCAGACATACTTGTGCATTATCCATGATAAGATGTACCAAAAGAAGATAGCCATCCCTAGATTACATAATCGTTCAAAGGACATACAAATCCTTTCAACTCCCAGTGGCTTTGACTGGCATGATAACACATGGACATGGTCAAGGATGTTATGGTCACTTTTCTTTATCCTTGTGGCCGTCAGATCCTAACTTCACAATTGGTTCATTGGCTTTGTGTTTGAGAAATCTTGAAAGATTTGATAACCATGCACTTGGAGATTTGGTACATGATGGGATGCCAAGGTCTGACAATGCTCTGCTAAACGCACTAACCTCAAGAGAAGCATTGGATTCTCACTATGTTTCTAATGATAAGCAACAACTTCATCTTGGAGCAGTGGGTGGAACATTCAAAGACCTTGGACTTGGAAGTTCCCATCAAGAAAATCCTTATAAGAAACTACCCGAACACATATTGTTGCAATTGGATAATTGTGGTTCTGAAAACAAGAATAGGTACTTGTTTTCATACCTATCATTACTTGTTACTCAAGGGATTTTCAAGTCAGTTCAATTGGGATTCTTGATGGTTGGGCATACACATGAGGATATTGATGCAATGTTTAGCAGGTTTTTAGAGAGGTTAAGAACTAGCCAAACATTGACATTTGCACATCTCATGGATACTTTTAGACAATGTGAGGAGTCTTCTCCAACGCCATTTTTGGTAATGGAAGTCCCTGATTTCAAGAGCTATGTTGATGGATGCCTATGCGATGGGCAAGATGCTTTAGTGGGACACTCAAAGCCTCTCCAATTTCGTTTCTTTATGTGAAATGAAGTTCCTATCATGCAATATAAAGTGCATCCACGATCATTAGATTGGCAACCAAGTGAAGGTGGGATTGAGTTCTGGAAGAGACATCCAAATGGTCATCCAATGCTACCAAGTGGAGAGCCGCCTTGTGTAACCATGTTTAAGTATGTGAAGGATCACTTAGATGTGATAGTTGGTATCAAGGAGTATGTACACGTTTGGGAAAAATGGGTGCACCTGCAAGGTCCAGAAGCATCTTTCACAAAGCTTTACAAGCTGGTAGTGAAGTACTAGAAGAACATGATTGATGAGCTTGATAAACCAAACAATAGTGTAGAGGGCATGTACGAGAGATTTTGGCCAAAGACGCAACATATTGATTGTGTGCAAGTAGTTGATAATGAAAACAATGAGTTTCAAGGAATTGAAGAGTTGAGGACCTCAAAGGAAAAAGCCAAAACAATCATTTGATCCAATGGTTGATGTACAAAAAGGACACTTTCTTTTGGTCCGACTAGCAGAAAAAATTTACCCAATTTGGCTAGGCATTGCTCAAACTGATGTACAGAAGTATAATAAATCTAAAAATTTCAAGAAGGTTTTCATACAATATTGGGCACCTATATGCAAAAGACACAATGCACAAATTGAGGAGGTGTATGCAGATTGTTGGAACAAGATTTGGATGTACAACAAAGATGATCCTCCACGTTGGGAATCTGTTGATGCTATTGTATGGTTATGGGTTCCAAAAGGTAACCTCTCAAAGAAGGTTTCCTCAAAGAGCAGCAACCTCCCCATCAAGGTGAAGATACCAACCATTGCAGGCAAGCGAGCTTTATCCAGTTTGTCTCATAGAATAGATTCCGACTCTGATGCTGACTCCACAATGGAGTGAAGGTACTTGAAAAGCATGACTTTTTTTTCCTTGCACAATGATAATTTAATTGAATATTGACAAATATTTGGAAGGTATGACATTGATCTTTTTTCTTTATGTTTTTTTTTACAGACCATTGCTTTGTGGTTGCAAGTTCTGCACACTCGACAAAATATCAAGGACTAGTGTTGCATTCTTACTTTTTCTCCAACTAAACTAAAATGATGTTTTTGAACACCACCTTTTTTCGAGAAGAGGCAAAAAATGCTTCGTTAATCTCAAACATATGATGTTTTTTCCCCAGCTAATGCAGAATAGGCACACTCCAAATTGTGAGTTTCATATACACGGCCAAATCTAGGGAGAAAGTCAATGGAGTGCACTCAATGAATTGTAATTGCAACCCCTCAAAAAATACCATGCATTGGTTGAAACCTCAACATTTGACATTTTATTTATGTTGATGCAAACCATGCACATTTGCGACATTTGGATGGACTGCCAAATCTATGGGAAAAATCAATGAAAAACATTGAATGTTACATAATTACAACCCCTCAAAAGTTCCCAAATTATCAGGATTTTCCCAAATTCTCTAATATGGTGTTGGAACTAACCTTGCAGCCCATATTCTCCTCTTTCCGGAACCCCTATTGGTTGACAATGCATCCATAGATTGCAATTGTCTTTTCCTCTCCTTCAATCCCAAAGGTGTTCTCTTCAACTTTTGTACTCATTCTATCGACTTCTCTTGTTCCTTCTTTATAGCACGTTGAACTTGGCCATAGATAGACCTTTCCAAAACTTGTTTGCTTTCAGTGAGCTTCTAGATTGATTCTTCCAATTCATGTCGCTCCAAGTCCAGTGCATGTGCTTTGTCACTGAGTTCTTTGTTTTGCAATTAGAGATCCTGCATACTATTATGCATTGCCACAATAGTAATATTTCCCAAATGTGCAAGTTCTTTTGCTTGGGCTCTCTGCACCTCGCTTGCTTGCATAGCCAATGTCTGAGAATGGTTCAATTGATTGCAATAACCAAGCAATCCAGCATGACCCTTGCCAACAAACCAAACAACATCATGCACTGTATGAAAAGGAGGACTCTTTTGGGTGGTAGGGTCTAAAGGATACAAGTTTCCATCCACCCAAAGGTCAAGATGCTTCTTCCCTTGCAATCGAAGACTGTGGAGCACACTTTGAGGAGTTCCACTATATCCCAAACAGCGTGTGCTTGCATATTCTACCTCCAGTTGTATGTTCACATGGTACTTGTTGGATATGTCCTCGAATGGTGCCATGAGTACTCAAAGAGAGGTATCAGTGATGCAGGCTAAAATGTAGGGGAGAGCTAGCAAAGATGGAGCAGTGAGAGGGAGAGAGTAGCAAGGAAGAGGGAGGAGGAGAAGAAGATGAGGGCAAGAGGAAGAGGAGGAGGAGAGTAGGGTGACAGGTGTAGAAGGGAGGGAAGGAGTTGTTGTTGCAGATGGGAGGAGGAGGGGAGAGATGCTACAAGAGGGAGGAGGAGGGGAGATATTTTGCTAGAGGGAGGAGCAGAGGAGAGGGAGCCTGGTGGGCAGTTGGAGAAGGAGGGAAGAGGAAGGAGGGAGGAGGAGCCAGAAGGAGGAGGAGGAGGGGAGAGGGAGGAGGGAGGAGGAGGAGCAAGATGGAAGAGGGGAGAGGAGGAAGGAGGGGGAGGGAGGAAGAGGGAGAGGGAGGAGGAGGGAGGGAGGGAGGGATGGAGGGAGGGAGGAGGGAGGGAGGAGGGGGAGGGAGAGAGAGGGAGGGAGGGAGAGAGAGAGAGGGAGGGAGGGAGAGAGGGAGGGGGGAGAGGTGGGCTCAATTGTGGGCTTAACCCACCTAGGTTGGGGCTGGTTATGCCTCTTTGGGACCCTCCAAGCCCCTTGCATTAGCCCACTAATCATTCCCTAATCCATTCCTTATGAGGCCCTTTTAAGACCCCAATTCTCCCCTAATGATAATGATTAAGTCTTTCAGACTCAATCAAATACTTCATCTGATGCTTGAAAATACAAATGGTTGTAGGATAATAGTGGAATGAGGATATCTTTGCATATTCTTCTGACGTGAGTTTTTTGGCCTCCTTTGCTTCTTTGGTGATCTAATTACAAGCATAAGCCCAATGTTGACCATCAATGGGCTGGAATCTGCAATGAAAGAAGAATTTCTTCTTTGCTTCCTTCAACATATTCTCACCTTCTGCCTCTTGGCCCTTTTCATGTGGAATATTTTTAAAAGTTTCTTTAAAGAATTGAGTGAAGGTTTCATCAAAATGTGTATGCCCAATAAATGTAATTTGATCTAAAAATCTATTTTTGATTGGACAAAACATCATGGATGCAAGTTCACGTTGCTCGCCACAGGTTTCTTTCCATCTCTCAAAGCCTCATATTTGAAATGCATAGGGTTTATCAAGGTTCCTGCTATTAGTAAATACACCTACAACTTCCACATCTTTGACATTCACAAACCATGGCCGCTGACCCCAGATATATCCCACATCATCATCTATTACTACTTCATTTAGATGCAGATTGAGATTTTTGATTGATGTGAGCTCATCTCATCCTTAGTGGCATCCACCATTTCTTGCTCTAAAAGTTGGCGCTCATGTTCTACATGTGCATGACAATGTGCATGTTCCTCTTGCCCCTGCATCAAAGTCTTTGCATGATCTCCTTCATGTAAAGATCCTTGAATCTAAGGTGCATATTGTGCATCCTAAAAGTACTCAAACATAATCTTTGCATGCATCCTTTTTGCCACCACACTCAAAAATTCTCCCAAGTACATGCAAGAGCCTCCAATGCACCTTGTATCTCTAGAAACTTTGATGGTTGAGGAGGGGGCATCACAAAGGTCTTTCCGTCTCTCCTTGATACAAAAAAATAAAGACCGCCAACTTTAGGATCATATTGTGGCTTGAAAAACCAGCACAAAGAATTCTATGAACTTTAATTCTTAAAGAAGTTCTCCAAATAAAACATTTGAACCAAGTAATATAAAAATCTAAAATGCGGGAGCATCTTTCCTAATATATGTAGCTCGTCCCTTGGACTCTTGACAACCATTCATTAGGGATGCATATAGTGAGGGAGATTCTCTATTGTGGGAGCGCACGGGTGGATGAAGCCATCATCTGTACTACATCAGTATTGAAGGAAAATTTTGTTCCTCTCTAGTTTCCTAAGAAAAATGACAAGCTATTGGATTGGCCAGCCCAGGAACACATATGATGCCAAGTCTGCAAGTTGATAATGAAGGAGCCACCATTGATTCAACTGGCAGAGTCTGCAACAATGCCCAGTGAATCACATAATGTGTAATTTGTGGAACCGGTTGTCCAACTAGAGGTGGATGCACAAGCCAAGTTCAAATTTCAATTATCAGGGAATGGTGGAATGGTCCGAAGGCGCTAGAAGCAAATCCATTGTTAGTAGCAAACTAAGCCAAGAG
This sequence comes from Dipteris shenzhenensis, assembly GCF_047967505.1. Taxonomy (NCBI): domain Eukaryota; kingdom Viridiplantae; phylum Streptophyta; class Polypodiopsida; order Gleicheniales; family Dipteridaceae; genus Dipteris; species Dipteris shenzhenensis. The sequence goes on from NC_141615.1 coordinate 28,473,377, forward strand.
GCAGGCAAATTCTCTGCAAAGGGAGCCGGGGTTGGAATGCATTCTGGAGGCATCGATCCAGATCTCATTGGGAAGATTACTTGACCTAGTTCTGGGATTGCACTGGCAATTGTTGCACTCACTTCACACGAAGTACAAACCAGAAGAGGTGGAGGTATGCCAAGTTGATTCCTTCCCAGTACTGGCAGTTCCTCTAATCAACATGAGAATTCTGATGATATCCGCAAAGGCACAAGGGCGGACTTTTACTCAAGTGTAGGTAGATGGTGGTTAGGGGTCCAATATCATCACTTTGAAGACCTGTCAAGAAATGGGATGGATGTCTTGGGAGCTGGCACCATTCTTAGTCCGTATGGCAGATCAATGCCAAGTTTGACCACTCAAAATCTTATGCACCGTTGTTCTAGAGGTGCCGGGCATTTCATTCGTTGTTTCCTTTGTGGTGCTCAACATGGAAGCCACAATACTAGAGTATAGCATCCTCTTGGGTAGGCCTTGGTTGCGGCAAGAAAAGGTCTAGCAAAATTGGGAGTAGAACGTGACATTTTAGTGCAGAGAGGAAAGAAGAAAGTGTAGGTCACAATGGGAGTGACATCTTTGGCAGATGCGGTATGACCTGTGTTGGCCAAGATGGTGAACATGGCAGATGGATTGGAGGATGATGAGGAGGAAGACTTTCTCAGAGCAAATCCGGAGTTAGTTCCTATCTTCACCATCGATGTGAAAGGTATTATAGAAAGCTACATGCATCAGAGTCTTTTGGCGATGTGGCTAGCACAGTTCTGGAGGAGGTGACTGAGCCCCAGCAAGGAGCAATGGATATGGATCTGTGGGATCTCCTATAGCAGGAGATGAGATTGTCTTCAACCCCGATGTCGGTTCGACTCAATTCTAGGACCTCTGCCTCTACCTCCGCATCCGCAATCTCCATGAGCATCACCTCCACATGTACGAGGATATGCATGCCACCCATTTTTGAAAGTACCATGCGTACCTCACTTGCCTCACATCACGACAATTGGACCACTATGCCATCCTATAGTAAGTCCTCACCACCACCCTCCTCCAACGCAATTGATCAGAGGATGGATCAGCAACATGAAGGGGGGCATGTTAACATCCATAGAGTACAGCCACCAAATGCAGGGTAATCAATGATTAAAGGTGACTAGGTTGAATGATCTACTTCAACGGACAGCTCAAGGGAGTTTGGCCCCCAAATACCCCAAGGTTAGTGATTACAAGCAATGTGCACATGGAAGGAGTATAGCTCAAACTCAGGGAGTTTGACCCCCAAATACCCAAAGTCCTCTCTAAAGTCCAAGGATTCAAGGATTCTAGGCATAGGTTGTATGTTCCAGCTACCACCAGGACCAAGGAGTGCAAGCAACGTGCACACTTCAGGTCCACATCCATGAAAATAGCTAGGCCAATGGAAATAGCCATGAAAAGAGTGCAACTCAAATTTAGAGAGTTTGATCCCCAAATATCCCAAGGCAGGGTTACTGTTTAGTGTCTCGCAGAAGTTAAGCCTTGCCACTCCAGGTTTTGAGCCGCATTCATGGGTTTCGAACCACAAATGGTTTAAGGTGTAAGGGCACTCAGGGAGTTTGAGCCCCAAATCACCTAAGCCTAGGAGGCACGAGGCTAACACAAGCGCTATTTGGGAGCCAGTTAGGAACACCTTCTAATGCTAGGCTTTTGTCCCAAGCGCTCTAATATGGTTAACACAAGCGCTATTTTTGCTAGTAGGGAGAGATGGTAAGAATAGCAATATGCCTTGGCACCCTACAAGCCCAAGATCCCTTGGTTGTAAAGAGAGGGAGAGTGCTAAAAAGAAAAAGGGTTGGCCCTCCCTTCAAAAGGTGACTTGTATAAAAGGCCAAATGGTTGACTTTGGTCTTCATTGTTGTTACACAAGTTTGAATACAGGCTCCCTCTTCTCTTCCAAGAGAGTGTTTTGGGTGTTCTCTTATTTCGATTGTAGTGCCCTTGTGTTTGCCACTCCATCCCCCTTCACTCTCTTCTTCCTTTCTCCCTCTCCCTCCCTTCTCCCCTCTCTTCTTCCCTCTTCCCCTTACGCTTTTCTCGCGTGGAGACATATTGCAACAATCCAGAGGCCACTTCAGTGACACTTGTAGATGACTCGTGCATTGCATTTCTCTCACAAGGAGTAGCTTGGAGTGGACTTATGCCATTCTCCAAGTAACCATATGATGTTGTGGAGAATGGCACCGGTGCCAATCCTATTGTGAGTTTGTGGAGAATGGCATTGATGCCATACTCTATGAGAGTTTATGGAGAGTGGCAGTGGTGCCATCCTACATGATGTTGTAGGGAATGCCACCAGTGCCATTCATCACATGGATTACAGAGAATGGCACCAGTACCATTCTCCAGATCTCAAGGGTGTCACATTAGAGTATTCCCAATTAATATATATAGGAACCTAACACATGAAGATTATAGAACCAGTGCCATTGAACACATGGATTTCAAAGAATGGCACAGTGTCATTATCTAGGTGCCAATGTTGACAAATGAGAGTTCTCTCATAGAAATTTAGAGGAACCTAACACATGATGGCTGGAGAATGGTAATAGTGCCATTCTCCACAACATTATATGATTATTTGGAGAATGTCACCGGTGCTATTCTCTTTTCTCCATGTGATGAATGGCACTGATGCCATCCTCAATCACATCATATGATTATTTTGTCAATGGAACTGGTACCATTGCCCACAACACCATCTAATTATTTTGAGAATGGCACCACTGACAATCATCACATGGATTGTGGGGGATGGCACCAATGCCATTCTCCATTCTCCATGTGATGAATGGCACTAATGCCATTCTCCAAGTAATTTTGGAGAATGGCACCAGTGCCATTATCCACAAATTCATCTAATGACTAACACCAATCTCAATGGGAGTTTGTGGAGAATGGCACCAGTGCCATATTCCATGATAGCTTGTGGAGAGTCTTGCATGAGAGTTTGTGGATAGTGGCATTAGTGCCATCCTCCATGATGTTGTGGAGAATGGCACCAGTGCCATTCAACACATGGATTTTTGAGAATGGCACCATTGCCATTGTCTAGGTGCCAAGGTTGACACATGAGAGTCTTCTCATAGAAAATTTGGAGGAACCTAACACATGATGGTTGGAGAATCGTACTGGTGCCATTCTCCACAACAATGCTATTCTCCACAATACATGATGGTTGCAAAATGGAACTGGTGCCATTCTCCACAACAACATATGATTATTTGGAGAATGTCACCAGTGCTATTCGCTGTTCTCCATGTAATGAATGTACTGATGCCATTCTCAATAACATCATATGATTATTTTTTCAATGGCACTGGTACCATTGCCCACAGCACCGTCTGATTATTTTGTTCAACATTCCCACCATGACACGTGAGTCACCGCCGAGACCCACAACATCTCTGTATGTCCATCATCAAGAGGCATATGGGTAGAATGTACTAACTAGTCCTCATTGCCACCATCCTTGTTGTCGTCCTCTCCACTCCCGCTACGTCCTCTCCACTATTGTCACCCCCAGTGGTGCCCTCTTCATGTGCTACAACATCCTCCTGGTGAGCATCTCTCAAGTATTCATCTCTATCATCTTGTTCAACCAATTGGCACACGATTTGCATGGTTATGATAGCAAAAGTGAGAGAGGGAGAGACAGAGAAAGAGGAGTTCACATGAGATAGCTGTACACTAAGTTGTATTGAACATGAACATGAAGATATACATGTGAACCCATTAGGGTTTGCCCCTATGCCATAGATGGTGCAATTTACACCATCCTCAATGCCCCCTCTTAAATTGCACTGGGTAATTAGAGGGTTTGCACACAAGATCTATTTGTGGATTTTGTTTGGTGCATATGATACCATCCAAAACTGAAAAGAAATTAGAGTAGCATGTGCATATGTGAGCACATTGACTATGTAGCGGAAGCATGTACAATGAGTACAACTTACGAGATTCTATACATATCATGGATTGGAATTCCCCCTCTTAATTTGTTGGTCATCCTTTGCCTTTGGGAACTAGAACATAGGCCAAAGGGAAGGAAATGTGTTGAATGTAAAGTCCTTTTTTTGACCTTGTGGCCAAAACTCCTCATGCAAGATATAAGCATAGAATTTTCGGGCATAAGGTTGTGGAAAATTATTGGCCTTGTGATCAAAACGTCTTATGAAAACTTGCAAAAATATATTTTTAGCCTTGTGGCCAAAACTTTTTGGTGGCAAGATACAAGCATCAAATTTTTCGCCATAAGGTCATGGGAATGTTTTGGCCTTGTGGCCAAATTTTCTTATGAAAAAATGCAAGCATGGACTTTTGGCCTTGTTGCCAAGACTTTGCTAAAAGCATACAAGCATTAAATTTGGTTCTGAAAAAGTTTTGGCCTTGTGGCCAAAATTTTTGATGGAAACAAGCAAGCATTGAGTTTTGTCCTTGTTGCCAAAACTTTTGCTAGGAACTTACAAGTATTAAATTTTGGTTGTGGAATAGTATTGACCTTGTGGCCAAAACATTTTATAGAAACATGCAAGCATTGAGTTTTGGCCTTATGGCCAAAACTTTTGGTGACCCTCATAAATTTTGTCCAAAAAGTTATGGAAATTTTTTGGCCTTGTGGCCAAACCTTCTTATGGAAAATTGCAAGCATACAAGTGCATAGTTTTGGCCTTGTGGAACAAATTTTTTAATGTCAAAATGCAAGCATGGAGTTTTGGCCTTGATGGCAAGATGCAAGAATATAATTTTTGCCATACAAGCAAACACTTTTTTCCTTGTGGCCAAAACTTTTGTGCAAACATGGAGTTATGGCCTTTAGGCCAAAATTTTTGATGGCAAGATGCAAGCATATAATTTTTGGCCATAAGGTTATGGACAAATGCAAGCATAGGGCCAAAGCTATTACTACAAACATACAAGCATGAAATTTTTGGCCACAAGGCCAAAACTTTTGATGGAAATATGCATGAAATTTTGGTTGTTGAAAAGTTTTGTTCTTGTTACTAAAACTCTTGATGCAAACATTCAATCACATAGTTTTGTCCTTGTGGCCAAAACTTTTGATGAAAACATTTAAGCATAGAGTTATGGCCTTGTGGCCAAAACCGTTGGTGGCAAGATGCAAGCATATAATTTTTTGCCATAAGGCTATGGAAAAGTTTTGTACTTGTGGCCAAAACTTTTGCTAGAAGCTTACAAGCATGAGAATTATGCCCATAAGTTTGTGGAAAAGTTTTGTCCTTGTGGCCAAAACTCTTGATGCATACATACAAGCACACAACTTAGGACTTGTGGCCAAAACTTTTGTGCAAGCATGGAGTTTTGGCCTTGTGACCAAAATTTTTGATGGAAACATGCAAGCATAGAGTTTTGGCCTTATGGCCAAAACTTCTGGTGGCAATTTGCAAGCATAGGAGTTTTAGCCATAAGTTTGTGGAAAAGTTTTGGCCACTTCTTAAGGAAAAATGCAAGCATGTAGTTTTGGCAATTTTGCAAAATTTTTTGATGGAAACATGCAAGCATAGAGTTTTGGACTTTTTGTTAAATCTCTTGGTGGCAAGATGCAAGCATAGAGTTTTTGCTTTACAAGGATGTGGAAAAGTTTTGGCCTTGTAGCCAAAAACTTTTGCTAGAAGCTTACATGCGTAAAATTTTTGGCCATACGGTTGTGGAAAAATTTTGGCCATGTGGGAAAAGCTCTAGATGCAAACATACAAGCACACAATTTTGGCCCTCTGGCCAAAACTTGTGCAAGCATAGAGTTTTGGCCTTGTGGCCTAAACATTTATGGAAGCATGGCATTCTTGCCTTAGCCAAAACTTTTGATAGTAATATGAATGAAATTTTGGTTGTTGAAAGGTTTTAGACTTGTGGCCAAAACTTTTAAAGCAAATATTCAAGCATAGATTTTTGGCCTTGTGGCCAAATCTTTTGATAACAAGTTGCAAGCATGGAAGTTTTGGCCATAAGGTTGTGGAAATGTTTTAGCCTTGTGGCCAAAACTTATGCTAGAAACTTACAAGCCTGAAATTTATGGCCATAAGGTTGTGGAAAAGTTTTGGCCTTATGGCCGAAACTCTTGATGCAAACATACAAGCGCACAATTTTTTCCTTGTAGCTAAAACATTTATGCAAGCATGGAGTTTCGGCCTTGTGGCCAAAACGTTTACTGGAAACATGCAAGCATAGAGTTTTGGCCTTGTGGCCAAAACTTCTATTAGCAAGCTGCAAGCATAGATTTTTTGCCATAAGGTTGTGGAAGCATGGAGTTTTGGCCTTGTGGCCAAAAATTTTGATGGCAATATGCATTAAATTTTTGTTGCTGGAAGGTTTTGGCCTTGTGGCCAAAACCCTTGAAAACATTCAATACACAATTCTGTCCTTGTGGCCAAAACTTTTGATGGAAACATGCAAGGATAGAGTTGTGGCCAAAACTTCTAGTGGCAAGATGCAAGCATAGAATTTTTGGCCATAAGGGAGTAGAAATATTTTGGCCTTGTGGCCAAAGCTTTGTTAGAAACTTACAAGCCTCAAATTTATGGCCATAAGGTTGTGGAAAAGTTTTGGCCTTGTGGCCAAAACTCTTGGTGCAAACATACAAGCACACAATTTGGCCTTGTGGCCAAAACATTTGTACAAGCATGGAGTTTTGGCCTTGTGGCCAAAACGTTTGATGGAAACATGCAAGGATAGACTTGTGGCCAAAACTTCTGGTGGCAAGATGCAAGCATAGAATGTTTGGCCATAAGGCAGTATAAATCTTTTGGCCTTGTGGCCAAAGCTTTGATAGAAACTTACAAGCCTCAAATTTATGTCCATAAGGTTGTGGAAAAATTTTGGCCTTGTTTCCAAAACTCTTGATGCAAACATGCAAGCACACAATTTTGGCCTTGTGGCCAAAACATTTGTGCAAGCATGGAATTTTGGCCTTGTGCTGCCAAAACTTTTGGTGGAAACATGCAAGCCTAGAGTTTTGGCCTTATGGCCAAAGCTTCTAGTGGCCAGATGCAAGCATAGAATTTTGGACATAAGATTGTGGAAATGATTTGGCCTTATGGCCAAAACGTTTGTGGAAGCATGGAGTTTTGGCTCTATGGCCAAAACGTTAGATGGCAATATGCATGATATTTTGGTTGTTGAAAGGTTTTGCCTTGTGGCCAAAACTCTTGATGCAAACATTCAATCACACAGTTTCAGCCCTCTGGCTAAAACTTTTGATGGAAACATGAAAGCATAGATTTTTGGCCTTATACCAAAAACATTTGGTGGCAAGATGGAAGCATGGCCATAAGGCCATGGAAAAGTTTTGGCCTTGTGGCCAAAACTTTTGCAGAAACCTACAAGCATGAAATTTAAGGACATAAGGTTGTTGAAAAGGTTTGGCCTTGTGGCCAAAACACTTGATGCAAACATACAAGCACACAAATTTGTCCTTGTGGCCAAAATGTTTATGCGAGCATGGAATTTTGGCCTTGTGACCCAAAATTTTGATGGAAACATGCAAGCATAGAGTGGACAAAACTTTTGGTGGCATGATGCACTTATAGAATTTTTGGCCATAGGAAAAATCCAAGCATAGAGTTTTGGCATTGTGGCCAAAACGTTTAATAGAAACATACAAGCATGAAATACTTGGCCATAATGTTGTGGAAAAGTTAGGGCCTTGTGGCCAGAACTTTCGATGGAAAAATGCAAGCATAGAGTTTTGGCCTTGTGGCCAAAAATCTTGATGGCAAGATGCAAGCATAGAATTTTGGGCCATAAGATTGTGGAAAAGTTTTGGCCTTGTGGTCAAAACTTTTTCTAGAAACTTATAAGCATAAAATTGTTTTGCCATAAGGTTGTGGAAAAGTTTTGGGCTTGTGGCAAGAACTCTTGATGAAAACATACAAGAACATAGTTTTGGCCTTGTGGCCAAAATGTTTGTGGAAGCATGGAGTTTTGGCCTTCTGGCCAAAACTTTTGATGGAAACATGCAAGCATAGAGTTTTGGCCTTGTGGCCAATACTTCTAGTGGCGAGATGCAAGCAAACAAATTTTGAACGTTTTTTAGAAACTTACAAGCATTCAAGCATAGAATTTTCGGCCATAAGGTTTTAATCATTTGGCACCAATACCTAAATCATAAAATTCTATGTAATTTTGGTAGAAAATTTTAGACTATTAATATATACCTCAATAAAATTAGGTCATACGGTCAAAACTAAAAATTCTTTGTGATTTTGGTCAAAAATTCGAGACTCTTAATACATCCTTTAAGAAAATTTTTGGCCATATGGTTGTGGAAAAGTTTTGACCTTGTGGCTAAAACTCTTGATGCAAACATTGAAGCACATAGTTTTGGCCTTGTGGCCAAAACTTTTCATGGAAACACGCAAGGATAGTCGTGTGTGACTCCATATTTACCAGATTTTAGAGTTTTTAAACTCTCAAAAGGTGTTTGTTAATACGATTATGATATCTTGAAGATTTTAGAGGACTCTTATGGTAAATTAATGTCATACATACATACATACATGCATGCATGCATGCATACATATAATTTTTTCATACATTTAAATTACTTTTATTAATTTAAATGTAATTAAACTATTATTTTATTAAATTATTAATTTAAATTGTTATTAAGTGCAATAGTATAGAGAGATACTATGAAATTTATTATGTGGAAATGGTAGTGCCAAAAAGTAAACTTTTGATTATCGAACAATATTTTCATAAACTTCCCATTTGGGAAGAAGTTTTTGGATTAGTCCAAATGTAGACATATGAGTCCAAAATTAATAAAACAAGTGTTGAGGGCTTACGCCTTGATGGAACAAGGGATTATGCTCACCTTATGCCTTGATGAAGCAAGGGCTTGCACTCTCACTGACGAAAATCTCTCTTAATGGAAGAATGCCTCGTGGAAGAAGGGCTTGACACTCATAAAGGGAGTGGGAGCACCATCGATTCTATTACCATGATAGTGGAAGTGAGAGAGGGAGAGAGAGAGGAGTGCACACAATATAGCTACTGGTACGTAAGTTGTATTGAACATGAACATGAAGATATACATGTGAACCCATTAGGTTTAGGGATAGGGTAAGGGTTAGGGTTAGGGTTTGTCCCGAATGCCCTAGAGGTATGGTGCAATTTACACCATCCTTAACAGATCATTCTAAAGGCATAATTAAATTATTGAAAAGCCTGTGACAGACTCCTTTGTACAAAGACTCATCTAGAGCAATATTTGTTGTAAACATATGATAATGTAAAATTGCAAGCATAGCTATTGCTATTTTGTGGAGTTCAAAAAAGTCTTTCATGTCTCTTCTCTATTTAAACATTTTAATTTTTGGAATATTATGAGTGCCATTGTTTTCTACATTAAATTTGAGGGGCATTTTTGTGGATTAATTAATAATTATTTTTTAATTACTTTTTCAAGGATTTAAATTAATAACTTAAGATAATTTTAATAGGATTTAATAGTAGTTTTTGCATTATTAGTGCAACATTGTAGAGAGATATTGTGAAATTTATTATGTGAAAATGGCATGGCTAGAAAGTAAACTTTTGATTCTCGAATGATATTTTCATAAAGAAGGACTTTTAGATTAGTACAAATGTAGACATTGGAGTCCAAAATTAATGTTCAAAATGTGTGTTTTAGGATTCGTCCAAAGATAAAAAATAAGTCCAAAATTAGTGAAATCAGTGCTCAATATGAGTGTTAGTATATATTACCCTTATATTGACAGACACATCAATGCTTCCCATGCCCACAAACCCCCTCACTTTTTGTGCCGCAATGGAAAAAATATTCCATGGCCTGCTAAATGTCACAATGTAAGTGTCGAAAATAGACAAGGGTGTAGTAGTGTCTTAGAAGAAATGATGTGTCAATGTTGCTAGTTGCCCCACTATTGCAAATACTAAAAGATGAGAATTGACCAAAATTATAAAAGGATTGTCACTAATATTTTCACTAACATGGTCAATATCAATAATGCACATATTCACTTTGCAAGGGATAAAGATACCATAGATATTATCATAATTCTCAAGAATAGTGATAGAGAACACAACTTTTTAGGAAAAGTATTTGCCAATAGGTCATCTATGTGAATGATGGAAATTTTGCCAATAGGTCATCTATGTAAATAATGGAAATTTTGCATGCTTCCACTAAAGAAGTGTTTCATTACCATAATGCATCTCTCTCTCTCTTGTCACAACAAATATAGAGACACACAATGTGCCATACATGTATACATTTGCATCAAGTTGCCTCTTAGGACAAAGATTAAAAAAACAAGCATGCACACAAGCACACATAGCCCCACATGTATATATATTTGTGCACTCTCTTTATGGTGGGCACTTGAACCAAAGTCTTCTTTTTTTGAGCCCTCACAACCCCCCACAATGTATACATGTGTGCACCATCTTTCTATCTTTAGTATGAAGAGACTAATACCCATATCTATGGAATAGAAAATATAAGGCATGCCCTTTTTCTTTTAGACTCAAAGATGGAAAAAAAAAGCTTTATAAAAAAGGGGGACTAGAGCTTTTGAAACGTTTCCATGACCATGTCAATAATATAAGTATCTCCTTGTGGCTATGTTGAGAAGAGACATGGAAGGTTGGTGGAAGAGCTAAGAGATAGGGCCTGAACACATGGATATAAGGACTAGCATAGGTTTAGGATGGGAATCTAGTTGTCATTAATCACAACAAGACAAAGCAACTATAGACGCGCTTGATAGATGTGCAAAATAGTGGGCACGTCTAATAGCACGTCTATTTGTGCATCTAATAGCGCGTCTACACTGTGAATTAGATGCGAATTTAGACACCTTTATAAACGCAAAACAGAGAATACAAAAAGTGAGATTTTGGTGTAGGCTAATAAATGTACATCACTGCTTTCCAAACATTACCCATGGTTACCAAAGCATATAATTTTAATAAAAATATCAATGCTTTTTGGCAAACCCACATATACAAAAATTAAGTGAGGTGAGGAGAATGAGACAATATGTAAAATAGTTTTGCCAATATCAATGATGGGCTACAGTTCAATCTCATCCCGGGGGATTCACTCGTCATTAAAGGGGGACGTCACCTGCGTGCATGAACTTCAAGAAAACCCCCTATTTAAGATCCACGTAGGATGATAAAACACCCCTATTTAAGCTTATAAGATACCACCAAAATTCCATTATGTCCCCCCCTTTCCTTAAATCTACATTCTCTCTCAAGCATTTAGATTACACAATAAGCAAATTCAGGTTACTTTCCCTATGACTATTTAAAACCATACACAAAATCAAACTTGTTTGGGCTAGTTGCCCAAGGTAACCTATATTATGTCCCCCCTTCTTAAATATGACATGGTCCCCCTAGCTTAAATTCAATATTGGGGAAAAAAAAGGGCCCCCACCCCTAATGTATAAGCTTATGCCTCATTTCAAAAAATCCCCCTATTGTACACTCACGTGATATCATAAGTTTCCCCCTGTGAATCCCCCGGGAATCTCATCCTCAATGAGATCAACCCTTGCCAAACTATCTACTTCAAAATCCAAACCAGTGTTGAGATCTACATATACATTCAGCCCACTACTACTTGTGCTACTCATGTGCTCATTGAAATCAGCATCACCAATAGTAGGCTCGTCCTCACGAGTAATGGCCTCAATATCCATATCTCCTATCTCATGATCATCCTCTTCTCTCGTATTACGGTCATCATCACCTCCATGACCATGATCATCCTCCATACACTCCATATAAGTAAATGTACTATACATCACTTTGGAACATGGCGTAATAGGTATGACATGCCACCACCTATTATTATCCACCATTGGTTGATACACAATCTAATCCAAACACAAATACAATCATGTTATTTTCCTTGCATCGAAGGTATCAAATATTTAAAAGTGAGTATTTTTATATGTGTCTACAATACCTGTTCTCATTATTGTGGTAGTACTAGTGTATCCTTCTTACTTTGCCAAAACTTTGTGGAGTCAATAGTTACAAAGTCACTTACATGGCATTTGATTGTTGTATTAGGGTCTCTTTCCACCGTGTCCTTAAACCACTTTACATCCAAAACATATGCAAAGAAGCGTCGAAAGTCAAGCTTAATAATATCTTGGATTATGCCACAATAATCATCCATGGCTCCATTGGCTCCCTCAAAGCTAGCAATGACGCCACAATCTTGTGTGTTTCTCTTATCATCAATCCGTTGTGTTCAAAAATGCTTGCCCTCACACATATAGCATTGAACGTAGTACACTACACCAAGACAAAATCAATTAAATAAGTAATCTAAATTGTTGAAAGCTCCTAACTTATGCATAACATTCTATATAACAACCTTGCTCATGCATCCCCTAACATACTCCCATTCTTCCATTGTGATATGCATCCCTGCTCTCTCCATTTCATAAAGTAGCCAATCCATATGAATATCCTTTGGAAGTGCTCTTAGATGCTGAGGGTATGGCACATGAGATCCATGTTGTGTACGAAAGAGGGTCCTTTCTCCTTGTCTTCTTACCTTTGCATCCTTGTATCTTGTCACCCATCTTTTCATCACATCACTATTAAGCATGCAATAAAGGTTGATATTATTAAGCAACTCTGTGTCTATTACTTTGCTCCGTCCTTTCCCTTGAGGCACAATAGAGGTCATTCTTAGGACTTCATCATCTCTCCATAGTCATGGGAGAGAGCTATCCACATCAACAATAAACTCAGAAATATATACAAGTGACTCTTGTACCAACCAACCCCATGCTACCTTCGAGCCTTGCATTTTGTCTCACGAAACCTTTCAAGGTCTTCATGAAGCGCTCGAGGAAAAACAACCATCATGCATGTACAGTACTGCATATAGCAATCTCATCCACCAAATGCACTATGAGATGTAGTTGGCTTATGAGAATAGAACGTAGAAATGTCTCCTCCACTAAACAAACCACCTCCACTAACATAACTCGAGCATTCTCAAGCCTGGTGGGATCTATTTCCTTTGAGCTCACATACCTAGAAAGAAAAAAGTACACCATATTAGCAATATGAAAACCTTGCATGTAGCATTGATACGCTTCACATTTTGTATCTTGTAAAGTACTCACAAGCTCGCTCATCTTGTAAATACAATCCTTAACATCCTTCGACGCACTATGAGAAATGCTAGTAGGTAGTATGAACTGAGCACATGAGGAATGGTTGATTAGTTGCTTCTAATTCACTCACAAATGTGGAAGGAAAAAGATATTATGCACATAAAATACTTACTTGGAGCATCTTGTGCCAATCATGAGATTTCAAGCCATATAATTTCTCTATACCTCTTTTCTTGCTCTTTGAGAAGGCCCCCTTCAAACACCTCATGCATCCAGTGGGAGTACGAATTGTAGTGATAGCTCGTTTAACCGCCACCATCTCTAGCTTTGATAACCTCCACGGTGCACGAGGTAAAAAGACACGTCCATTTGGCCTCTCTTGTGGCCAAGCTTCACGCATCCTCCCTGTGGTGCGTAGATCCTCCCTTATGCTTGCGGAATCTCATGTCCCATTCAAATGTTCCCAAATGGTAGATGCCACATTCTTGAAGATATGCATGGGATCAAGCAGGTGATTGATCTTGAGGTGGGACCAATATGGTAGTCAATAAAAGATGGAGTATTTGAACAAAAGCTAGTGTTAGCATCGTGCAATCTTTATTTCCATTCAATATAGCACATAATAGTTACAAACCCTTATCGGCTCATGCCAAGTGGTGGAGGAGTCATGAAACTGTCCTGAATTCTCATCCAATCTCTTGCAGTGAGTGACTGTGGGGGGACTTCATTTCAAGGGGCGACATATCTAGGATGATCAGGTAGAAGAAATCGATGGTGATTCTCATAGATGACCTTATTCAATGCATCTACCCATGAGGCAACTAGTGAAGGACCACAAACAGGACATGCATGGTAACCCGATGTAGTGGGACCCAAACAATAGATGCAATTAAGAGTTCAAGGTGGGTTCAGGGTGCCACATCGATTGCCTACTCATAATTAAAAGTTCAATGCTTACCTGAGCACTTGCCATAGCCTAGGAAGTCATGCATCATCCACATCAAGACTATTTTGCAGTTGAAGTCTCGTGACAAGCGAGGCTACACCTTGATACCTCTCCAAAGTATCTCTAGCTCATCAATCAAAGGCTCCAAATAAACATCATGATTTTTTACTTTATGTTTCCCTAGAATTAGAAGGGATAACATAACATGTCCTTTCTTAATCGCCATAGAGGGTGAAAGATTATAATTCACCAATATCACTAACCATACACTAAAAGAGGTGCTTTTGAGATCAAATAGGCTCACACTAACCATACCCAATCCAAGTCTCAAGCTCCTAGGTTCTTCCTTGAAGCTCGGCCATGTGTCTTCAATATGCTTCCATGTAGGAGTGTCTGTGGGAGTTCTCCACTTGCCATGGATTGATCAATGGGAAGAATGCCATGAATGAGCTCTGCAATGGATTTGCACTTGAACATATGTTGGATGCGAGGGATTATGGAAAAATGTCACAGAACCTTATGAGGCCCATCCAAAGTTTTGAGATCTTCTCTATATCTTGCCTCTCCACAAGTAGGACACTCTCTTGCATCCTTAAATGTGGTCCATGAAACAAAATGCAATTATTGACGCATACATGGATGGGCTTGTAATTTAATCCTCCAAGAGAGGTCACATGTTTCCTTGCCATATCTCTTAAGGTAGGTAATTTTTTCTCCCTTGGAAGCATTTTACATAATAGCCTGCACGTGAAGACCATAAATGAGAAAAAGCATTTGAGGAATTGACCCACTAGCATAATTCACCATGTTTGCAAAATAGACTTTAAAGCTTACTTAAGTAATGCATTCAAACTTGCATTGCTCCATCCATAGACGGTCTACAAGTTTAGTAACTCAAGGGAGGCACGTAGAACAGAGAATGTGCACCCCTCAAATAGTGAAGTCAATGCTATAGTAAAAAGATCGTCCTACTCCATGCTATCATCCCTACCTGAGGACTTATGGATATATGAATCCCGTACCATATCATCAAATACCTCCTCCTCCACGGCCTCGTGAGGTAATGGCAGAGGGCTACTATCACCATCACTCCATGCATCTGTAACAGTCCCTCCTGAAGATCCCACCTCATATTTCCAACGCTTCGCCTCCTCAAGACAAGCATAGGGCAACATATGCGGGTGTGGCACTGCATCTTGTATCAAATTAAAAAAGGACCATATATCAAACACATAAACACCCATGGGTATCTCAATCAACCTTAACTCTTTCACACTTACCATGTTTACGATCGCATCCCATTCTCCATACTTTGAGATGTGATTGAAGAGTGTAATTCTACATGCACGATACATGTTTCCTTGACATCGATCACACATACATTGGATTTTTTGCTCCAACCACATTTCGCGATGGTGGATATGGAGGGATTCATCCTCATTGGAGCTACTTGTTGAAGATGAAGACATCCTATAGATAAACAACCCAAAAAATGTGTTCTTACATGAGTTGTAAATGTCAAAACTTTGTGTAGCGTCTAAAAGTGTGTCTATACTATGGAACACGTCTATAGGCATGTCTAAAACATAGTGTAGTCGCACTGATAGACGCGCATTTAGACGTGCTTTTAGATGCACTTTTAGACACGTGTTTAGATGCGCTTTTAGACTGCGAGCTGATTTTTGAACCTACTTTTAGCACGCTTTCTTTCCTTCACATACTTTTAGCGTCACACGGCTTGCTTTCCTATTAACAGACATAGCTCCAAGCATCCACACTTATCTCTAAGCACCCACACTCATCTCTAGGCTTACACAATCATCCCCAAGCATACAAGAGAAGAGGGTGAACAAGGAAGACAAGAAAGAAAAGCAACTTTGAAGAAGGACAAGAAGCTTCCATACCTCTATCCAAGGTAAGTCTCTTGGCGGTTGGTCTTCTTTGAAAGTTGCTCTCTTTAGATTCGTCCTTTGTCGTATGCAGGGAAGGGATGTTCTTGGTACTAGTGTTATTCTTTCTGGGGTCAGGCACATGTCCTTTTCAGCTTCTTTTGAAAAGGCATCTATTGGAGCGCGTCTATAGATGCATCAAACACCACGTCTAATTTTTGAGAAAACAAACAGCCATGCCTATAGACGCATTTATAGATGCGCTACGACAGGTTTTCTTGTGTGTTCTTCTCTTTCCCCTTCCCCTTCCTCTTCCCCTTCCATTTCCTTCTCTTCCCCTTCCCTTCCCCTTCTCCTTCTCTTTCCCTTAAGCATTCATGAGGAAATAAGGGATTGCATAAATGATGGAAATAAGTGATTGCATGAGGGTGGGTCCAAGAAAGAGGAAAATTGGACTGAAGTATGAGGGTGGGATAAAGAAAGAGGGCATGCATGATGGAGTCGTCTTTTTCAATCTTTTTTCTCCTCTTTGTTCCTCTCTTTTCCCCTCTCCTTTTCTCTATTTTCACCTCTTTTTTCCTCTCTTTTTCTCTCTTATCTCCTCTCTTATCTCCTCTCTTTTTCTCTCTTCTTTCTCATCCCTTTTCCTCTCTTTTCTCCTCTCTTTCCTTCTCTTTTCTTCTCTCTTTTTCTCTCTTGTCTCCTCTCTTTTTTCTCTTCTCTTTTCCACTCTTTTCCTCTCTTTTCTCATCTCTTTCCTTCTCTCTTCTTCTCTCTTTTATCCTCACTTTTTCTCTCTTTTTCCTTCTCTCTTTTATTCTCTCTTTCCTTCTGTCTTTTCGTCTCTTTTCTCCTCTCTTTTTCTCTCTTATCTCCTCTCTTTGTCTCTCTTTTTTTCCCTCTCTTTTCTCCTCTCTTTCCTTCTCTCTTTTTCTCTCTTTTATCCTCACTTTTTCTCTCTTTTTCCTTCTCTCTTTTATCCTCTCTTCACCTCTCTTTTTCTCTCTTATCTTCTCTCTTTTTCTCTCTTTTTTCCTCTCTTTTCCTCTCTTTTCCTCTCTTTTCTCCTCTCTTTCGTTCTCTCTTTTTCTCTCTTTTATCCTCACTTTTTTTCTCTTTTCACTCTCTCTTTTTCTCTCTTTTAGTCTCTTTTCCTCTCTTTTCTCCTTTAAATCTCTTTTATCCTCTCTTTTTTTCTCTTTTTTCTTCTCTTTTTACCTCTCTTTTCCTATCTTTTCCTCTCTTTTCTCCTCTATGTAGAGCATCTATAAGCGCGTCTATGTACGCATCTTTCTATTTTTTAAAAATTTCTACAGAGCGTCTAAAAGTGCGTCTATTGCAGAAGGATCATTAGCTATGGCAGGGAGGAGGAGCCATTGCCCAGTCCAAGTTGTCAAGAAGGCCCCTGTGTCTGCCGAGAAGCATCACAACCACCAGAATCAGCTTTCCGCAGGTGCTCCACGTTCCTGAAAGGCTGTAGGGCACATCGTTGCATATCCCCGGGCTTGTTGCTAGCCTCAAGCTGCAGCTGTATCCCACCGACAGCCCCACGTTCCCATACGCACTGTTTCACCCACCCACAGCATTGCCCAGAATGAGCTTCAACGCATCCAACTTAATCAAGCATCTCATCAGCGGCCCAACATGAGATAAATTTTGTAAGTTTACCTCACCACCTCGAACATGATGTTGAAAACCGAATTGTTCAGCGGATCGTCGTGATTCGCAGTCCTCTCCGCTATGCAGATAAAGAGGATCGCCACGAACAATTTGACGGAGTCTCGAGCGAGGAGCCTTCGGGATTGGACATAGATATCCCTCTCAGGATCTGCCAGCGAGCCCTCGGTTCGCATAATTGGCTCCATGCTGCGTTGTCGCGTGACATACACCGGATACGCTGCTACGTACCTGCATAAAGCTCTCAATATCTATAAGCAACGTTGTTCGTCTGACCCGTGAATCTACGACTTGGCCACATTCAGCAAGGAAACAGAGAGCAGTTTTGCTTACATCATGCACATTGAAAGAACTAAAGTTGGCGCGGACAAGGCCCAAATATTGATCACATTCATCCCGGCGGTCCTAGTCGCTATGGATTGGAATAAGCCGTCCACGAGCTTATAGCCAGCACCTAGCCCTTCTAGAGCTGGGGAATTGGAGTCTAGCCAGGATATACATAACACCTGTGCCGCGTTGAATGCTACCACTGTTAAGACTAGCCACAGAGTCTCGTTACGCGGAAATAAGTGAGTGTAGCATCTACGGGGGTTCTTCAGCAAGTACGCCAAAATCAGCTTCTTCTTTCCACATGCACCTTTGTAGAGTAGCCATATGACTAGGCGCAAAGTCGGTGCAAATAGTGTATTCCCTAGCAGAATTAGCGCACTATAACAGATCAACAAAAGAGGTGATCTCTGAAACTGTACCAAGTTGTCGTCCAGCAGTATGAATCCCGCGTTAGCAAAGCAGGAGACCGTCGAAAACATGGAAAAGAAGCTCTGATTGACGTGCCTCTGCTTGAGAATGCGAGATGCCTCTGGGCTACCAACAATATAGAGCTGGGAGATTAAGAAACCAAGCATCTGAGCTACCAAAAAATAGATCACTACTACCCAGCTTAGCATTTTCAATGCTTCCTCCTCGGTTCTTCTGAGCTGTTTCTGTGCTTCTGCAGACTCAACAACAGATTTTTCAGGATGCAGGACTTTAACTGTAGCGCAGGGAGGTTCCAACGGTACTGCAATTCGAATCCTGTGCTCCACGCCCTTCTCTTCCCCCTCAAATAGGCCTATGCACCATCGTCTTTCAGCCGTGTTATATTCGAAGTTGGTCTTTAGTAGGGGCATCGACCTGGCTCTCCGAACGCCAGGATCCTGTCTGGGACTGGTTTCCCATTCTCTCTCCGAGCATTTTGATTGATCAAGCAAAGGGAGGGAGATGCTACAATCATGGGAGGATCTAATTCTCCGGATGAAAAGAGGTATAACGGAGGTGAAGATCTGGCCACCTAGAGCCATAAGCAGCATGAGGGTGATCTGATCCAAGAGGGACAAGCGGTGCATCTCGATGCCAACGAGGCCGGTGACGGTGAGGGCGGAGACGGAGTTATAGAGGGCATCGATAAAGGGGAGGGGGGGGGAGGGCGGAGGCTTAGGGGAGAGCCAAAGGGTGAAGGAGCCCACGAAAGAGAAGAGGAGGAAGTAAGCGACGTGAAGAGCAAAGAAAGAGCATCGATTTTGGATATAAAGGAGGAGCGAGTTACAAGCTTTTGCTTTGAGTCTTTGCAACCTCACCCCAGCCATGCTCCCAACGTCCCTTACACTACTCACTCTAGCACCTCTAGACCTTTCTCCTTACACCCACTCATTTTATAGAGTGCACACACTAGTATTATTGCTAACATTTTGGATATGCACAACTAATTTGTAAACTAATGCTTTGTATCATGGACACTCCCTTTTTATCATATCCTCAACGTCCTCATATAAACTAATTCACACTATCATAATCATTCTCCTTTTTAAGTTACTCCAAATCTCTAATGATAACCCCCTAAATATTCAATGGAATATGTTGCAAGCAACTTGCGAGAACAATACCTTTTCTTGGTTTAAAGAAAAAGAGCATTCCAAGGCGCATCTTTTTATATCGCTGAAAGAAGCACTTTGCAAATGTCAAATGTTATAAGTGAGCAATTTTATAAGATATCTGTGGTTTGCATTTTCTAGTACACAATTGATACTTGGAATTAGACTACATCATAATCAATGTAATGAAAATTATTGGGTTTAAAGGGGATATTAATCATGGATTGGCATAAAGCTTATCCTCCCTAGACAAATATAAGACATAGGGTTCATCTTTATGTTCAATAGTACATACTATTGTACCTTCAACAATCTTTTAATACATACTAGTGTACCTTCAACAATCTTTCAATACATGGTGAGGATGCTCCAAATACAAACTTACCATCTTATGAATGATTGAAAGACTGCATGCTAAATTTCCCAAAAAGATGCGCAATGAAGAAACGTTTTTAGCACTGGTAATTAGAACATTGAACATTCTGATCCCGAGACCTTTGAATTCAAATTCTAAAAGACTTGAACTCAAAACTCCACCGCCTTGAATCCCACTTCAGACTAGAAAAATCCCTTGAAAGCCAAATTCAAAATATTGAACCTTAGATTCTAAGACCGCCAATTACACATACCAGGAAAAATTCTGTACTCTAACATTCTATACAATTTTTTGAAATATTTTTCTGATGTGATTATTTCCCATATCCAACATGTGATAAATTAATAGATGAGATTAGCAATGATATTGGATAACACTTTGAATAAAGATAGGATGATAAGGGAAAATATTAAAATGTATGCTTTATGTGGGAGAAATTTTAATGCATTTTTCTCAAAAAATTAAAGTTTTTCTACTCTATTAATCTATGGTTTAAGTTAATCAACTACACTAGACTTCAGGCTATTTTTGATTAACTTAGACCATAGCAACTAGTGTAAAATAGGCTACACACTCACATGCATGTATATGTGTGTGCATGGGCTTGCACAACACATATACATGCATGCACACACACATTCATCCACACATGCACAAATGTGTATGCGCGAACACACATTCATACATGCATAGGAGGGCATGTACATGCGTGCACATATGCATGCACGTGCATGTGCATGTGCATGTGCATGCACACACACACACACACACACACACACACACACACACACACACACACACACACATACACACACACACATAACACACACGCACACACGTGTGCACACACACACACACATGCACAATTATTATATCACATGCGCACATGCATCTATAGGCAGTGCATGTAATCCAAACAAATACTAACAAGCTTATAAAGCCACGGAATGGAAAGAGAAAGTTACTCATATGTTGTTGACTATGTTTCAACTAACTACATGCAAATTAGTTGGTTAAGCTAGGTGGATGGAACCAACTCTCTTGGTGGGTTCACGTCACAAAATTTAGTGTACCATGTGCCTTCAAAAAGATGGGTTTCAAAATTCAACTTTAGGGGAATTTTTAATAGGATTACAATGACAAGAGGGTTTTTCTATTCAACTTTAGAAAAAAATTAGTTAGTTCATAAGTAAAGAGGGGTGATTATTTATTTTTATTTTTTTTGGGGGGGTACGATAATGGTCGAGGGGTTTTTAAGATACCTATATTGAATGCACCTGATACATAGGGTTTCTTATTAGTGCATCCCCTAAGTTGACTGTTCAATAGTCTATTAAGGTTGAGGCCCTCTTACTTTTGTCTGTCCTTGGAGATCTCCTCATGTAAGTAAACCTTACCATGTCTCAAAGTGTCCCTTGCTTCTAAATGTTCCGGTCTATTAGTTACTGATTTGTAATCACTTTTGCAATGCATTTTTTGGCTTACAACTTGTTTGAAGTAGAAAGTACTGCTGCACATTTTTTATGACATCCCTTGTAATTTGATTATAAGTTGTAAACCTTATAAGGTTTTTTTAAATTATCTTACTTATTGCTACATAGCACTTCCTTCTCTATATAAGCTCTCAATATCCTCTAAAAAATCATGTCAATTGTTAGGACAGTTTCAATATTCATTTTTTAGAGTAGTAACGAGCATAAGGCCTTCGATATTCCCCCCCCTCCTTGAAACAATGTATCTACAATTATGGTCATGTCTCTCTAAGTTTTTTTATCTCAAGCCTTTCCTCTCTATAAATGTTGGTGTGTCACTCTATCTAATGGGATAACCTAAGACTTAATGTTTCTATATACTTTGAACCTGGTCCACGATGTGTATTTTGATTTTAAAAGACCTAGATCGATGGGCTAATAAATATGGACTAGTGTGCCTTTGGATTGGGAGGATAGATATGGATAGCTGTGTATTCTAATTGATCCAATCTAATTTATATGGTATAATCTAAGCTATATGTATTCAAGTTGATCCAAGTGGTATGGTCTACGTCACTATGAATGATCTAGTCTAATTGGCCACACGAAATCAGTTGGATGACAAGCATGGATCTAGTTTGTCTAGATATTTGGTTCCAATCTAGACATTCAAGCTAATATGGGTGATATAATCTAGGCTACATGTACTTGGGATGATCTAGGCTAATCTAGGTGGTATGATCCATCCGGGATGATACAAGCTATTCTAGTTGGTATGTACATGAACTAGATGATGGGCATAGACGGATTTGGGCATCTAGTAGAGATAGGATATGATGGAGTCTAGGCTATGTAAGAGTGGTACAAAAAAGTGCCACATATCTTTTTACTTTTCAAGGAAAAGAGGGTTATATTATATTATATTAAGTAAAGTTTTTTTTGACAATGTAAAACTTTGCCCCTTAACAACCAAAATAGGGGAGATAAGCAGACAACAACATAACATGACATCTTGTAGAACATCAAAGGGCCCATCAATCTTTCTCTCCTTGTAACAGAGCTTGGGGTTAAAAACAACAATGATAAGAATACCTGGTTTGGCACCTTGAGCAACAACCGGTTGGTGGTTCTCTAGTGTCCTCATCAGTAGGGCATAAAGCTTTAGTTTTGTTTAATGATTCACCCAAGGGATAAACTAAGGACTCCACATCACCCAGTTTGAAGATGCCTTGAGGGTGAATTCGTTCTCCAACGCTCTATTTCTTTTGGTTTCCATGAAGACCTTCTTGATTCTTGTTTTTAGTTTGCTCACCAATCATACCTCCATTTGATTCTCACCTCTTCAGGAATGGATTGAAAGACTTCATATAGCGAATTCCAAGTTTGAGCTACTAGATTGACTTGGTTGTTGGTCATCACCAACTCCTCCAAAAATTCATGAATTTGGTTGGAGAGCTTGTGACGAGCTTGTATAGAATGCCCTAGTTTGAAGCTTGTACTTGTACATTGCAAACAAGTTGGAAATACTAGGCCTACATCAACACACTCACTGCAAAAAAGATTAGAGCATCTTTGCAACCATATACACCACAAGGCCTAACTATGAATTTTTGTTCAGTTCTCTCGTGATCTACTCTGAGTCAGTTCATCCCCCAAGCATAATGAAAAGGAACATCAACTACCTTACTACGACTTAGGTTCTGCACATACACAAAGATAGGGACAATTCATAAACAAGTGAGGGATATCCTCCATTGCCTATTTGCACCTGCTACACCTACCATCCCCCATAAAAATTGACCTAGATATGGTAGAGTCCAAACTACCTTAGGTAGGATTAGCCGTAATAAGCACCCCTTGTTTTCAGGGATGGTCTTCATCCAAATCCTCTCAACTCTATTCAACCACTATTTAGATGTATCTCATCTATGCCATCGTACATTGAGGGTAATGACTAGCTCATCATGTCCCTCTACTCAAAGTGGAATTGGGAGAAGTTTATTAGTCCCAGACCATCTAATTTGCTTGGGAGACAATTCCAACCATACCCCCATCTAGGAGAGGTTTTCCATGTCCCAAATACCCCATCTTCCTTGAATAAGTATTAAGTCAAACCTGTTAATTCTGTAGTCCCATATTAGGAATTGATCATCAAGTTCCATGCTGTTGTTATTCTATCCCATAGGTCTTGCCAAAGTTTGATACCGTTCTTATTGAATTGGAGTGCTCCTTTAGGAGACTCTTCTTTGATTTGTGAGTCGCTTCAAATGGCAGAGAACTAGATGGAATCTCTACTACAAAAAGTTCCCATCCTTCTAGAGAAACTTTTCTATATAAGGTGCATACCATAGGTCTTCTCAAGATCTCCACATTTTCTTCCATATCTTCGACCCCTTAGTCATACACTATTCATTTGCAAAGATGGTTGACCCTTTTGGTAGGTTCTTCTAGTCTTTTCATCAAATAAGTTTGACCTTGGCCTCCCTTAGTTATGTTCCACCTAACTAGCTCTAACCACAATGAGTCAGGATTAAAGAGAGCCTTTAATATCCATTTCCCCATTAATCTAGTTGATGATTTCTCAATGTCAACTATTCCTAGACTACCAACCTTTATAGGCATAGTAAAAAAATTCAACTACACCTAGCCACCGCTCTTTGACCCAAATCACCCCCCCCACAAAAATGTCATAAAGAGGAGTTGATTTGCTCAAAGTCCTTCTTTGAGGGGAACCAGCATGAAAGAAAATAAATAACACTTGTAATAATTTAACACAAATTTTCTTCAGGCAAAGGTAGGTTGTAGCTTCTACCATTTTTCTATTTTTCCCTTTATTTTCTAGATGACCCCATTCCAAATATCTTAGTTTGAGCATCTAAAATGATGGGTATGCCCAGTAGTTGAAAATTTTCAATCTCTTTGAAGCATTTTTATCCCTTCTTTAAGAGTAAACCTGGTGGTGGGTGCTTGCTCCCAAAGACCCTAGTCTTTCTATGGTTAATCTTTGATCCAAAAACCTCACACAAGGTATCCAAACAATAAATAACTGACCCCATCAATGCTACATCATTCTCGGGTGTGAGATTGGTATCATATAGGAGCTATTGGCTCACAATCTAGTGCCTACTTGGAAGTTGAATGCCCTTGATCGTAGGCTCATTTATTGCCTCTCCTCTACTCCCTATATAAGACATCCAAGAGAGTCTACCCCTATTGGCCAAAGAAGGGGTCATAAGGGCAACCCTATCTAATCAACCTTTTTAAGAAAAAGCTTCAGTGGTTTGACCATTGATTTCAATCTTGGATGTAGGTATATATTTTTAGAATATTGATCCTATCCCCATCTAGTGAGTGACCTTTGTGCAAACCCCCATGCCATTTTGTCACAGGCCTTATTAAAATATGCTTTCAAGAAGTCGATGTCTCGCCCCTAGTCCTCTGCACATTCTAGGCCTTCCCAAAAGGTCAAGATTGCCTCTAGGATGTGCAGAACTTTAATGAAACCTTTTAGTTCCTCCCTAATCCAAATTTGCATTTTTGTCTAAGCCTCAAAGCTAGGGCTTTTGCAAATATCTTATAACTGCATTGAGCATGGTGAGAAGCCTCTAGTCCTTGAGTTCTTCTCTCTCTCCCCCCTTGGGAATAAGTTTAATCATCCCCATGTTTATCCTAGGATCTAGGAATCCCCTTTCTAGAGATTCATTCTAGAGTGCATTCAGGTAGGGTCCTACAAAGATCCAAAAGGTTTGGTAAAATTAAGCCAATAAGCTATCTTCCCTAGGTGTTTTTTCTCTAGTCATATTATCCACTACCTCTTTGAGCTCTTCTAAAGTAAATCCCCTTTCCAAATATAGAGAATCAAAAGAAAAAGTGGTTATGGGCCTAGCTGCATTGCACCTATCTTGGACTCTAAGCTTCTCTATTGCTAATATCTCAGGGGACCCCAATATTTGTTGGAAATGGGAAGCTACCTTCTAAAGAATTACCTTGTTATCTATGATCACTTAGTCCTTGATAATAATAAGCTTGTTGATTTAACTCCTAGGCATGCTTTTTTGTGAGGCTTTCGAAACATTTCATCATTGATGTTTTCTCCCTTTCTTGCCCACCACACCGTAATGTAGATCTATGTGTGTCGAGTTTTGATACGCTTCTCTTTCCTTAGTCCTTCTTTACACTCCTTGAGTAGTATACGTCCTTGTTCTATGACATCTTCCTCTGGATCACTCAAGTGGTTTTCTAAACTCTGTACCTTTAAGTTTCTACACCTTCCCTACTCTAGAACGGATGGCTTTTAGAAAGATCTTCATCTTTTCCATGGCTCGGATTCTTGTTTTTGTGGTGCTCGTCCTTCATCCAAATGTGGTTGACTAGATCGTCTTTACCTTTTCCTATACATAGGATAGCTGGAAGAAGAAGGGGTTGTCCTTCAACCAAGATTTTACTCTTCTACCCTCTCCTCTATCAATTAACATCATAATTGATTTGGGATCTAAGATGAAAAGAAAACAGAGCTTTGCACTTGCATAGAAACAATGATTCATCTGAATGGATTTTAGACATAGATTCTATCAAAACTGGCTCTTCTATGATTTAGTCCGATATGGTTCCGATTTGTTTGTTTCTCCACGTGAAGGAAGCATCCTTCAAGACGTTAACTAGTGCAACATTCTCCTTGGCTTCCTACCATGTATCTACTTTTCTCTCTTATTACATTAACCATCCTCTACGATCTGTCACTTCTCGACTCAACCATGTTCAAGTCTCCTATTACAGTGGAATAAGGATGAAAGAGGCATCTATCCCAAAGAATTCTTCCAGCT
Organism: Dipteris shenzhenensis; assembly: GCF_047967505.1. NCBI lineage: Eukaryota > Viridiplantae > Streptophyta > Polypodiopsida > Gleicheniales > Dipteridaceae > Dipteris > Dipteris shenzhenensis. The sequence goes on from NC_141615.1 coordinate 28,499,657, forward strand.
TTTACTAAATTGGGGTTGCTAATATAGAAGATCTCTACTATGTTTCCACTAGGTCCCAAGTCCATCAGTCCACGAGTGTAAAAAACTCCCAACCTTTATATCACCCCAAGAGTTTTCCCTCTACCTTCATTGTCATTTGTAATGAACCATTTCCTTTTGTTGTCTATCTATTTTAAATGCCACCTCAACTTGTCACCACTTACTTTTATCTCCTACGGTGCAAGAAAAATTGGCTTGGTTTCCAATCCCTTTAGCCATATTCACAAAAGGATTGTCTTAAACTCATTTGTTAGATCCTAAATACTTATATTAAGAAAGGTAAGTCTATCCTTGTTTTTGTTTTGTATCATATCTGCATGTTTTTATTTGTCTTTTTCTTGAAATTAGCCGGGCTCCTCTTCTCCATGGCATCACCCACAAGTCAACCATATTTACTCCCTTTTGACCTCCTTTAGTGTTACTACTCTTAATTGTGCTTCTTTCCTCTCTACCTACATTGTCTTTTCCCCTTTAACCATAGTGAGGGATAGGTTCTTAGACTCAGTATCAACCTTGTCTGCATTAAGTAACCGCTCCTCAAAACTTTGGATGCTAGAGACAACCATGGATGTTTTTATCAAAGCTGTGGTTATATATTGATATGATACTTTTGGTGAAAATTTATTTAGCCCATTTTTTTAGTTTCACAATATTGATAGGATGTAGTACACTTTTATATATTTTCTTTTGAATTTTGAAGTAAAAAGTGTCAATCCCGGAGAATCTTTCAAAATTTTATTTTTATTAGGGCATACAAAATTTCAACACCAATATAAAATTCTAGCTTCTTAACAAAACTAAGTTGAAAAAATCATCGATGGAGACAACCTCCTCTGTGTCTGATTCAACCAAATCTAGACTTTCTTCCCTTATCACTTCAAAGGCATTACTAGTGTCTACAGCTTTACCTTTGTCATTTCTTTTCATCATCTTCTCTTGGGCATCCTTGACCTCCAAGAGCTTCTCTATCCCTTCTTGAGCAATCGATAGTGTCACCTCTTCCTTCTTTTCCTCCAGTCCCTTACATCCTAATCTAGAAGGGCAGTCCTTGATAAAATGTCCTCCCAATCTACAAAGGAGACATGAGTTAGGAATATCCCATCTCCATTCACCACTTGGATTCAGCTTAGCAAAGCTAATGCTAGATACATCAAGATACAAGCCTCTGGGTTTCCACTGTGCATTTTTAATACAATTGACGGACGTCAACAAAAGTGTCAAAACACCTATTGGAATTCCTTGGCACATAGATGTCAAAATAATCATTGATAATGATTATGAGACTAAAAATCTAAAATTGCAACCTTGCAAAATTTTCCATCTCACTTTGATAAGATACATTTTGACTTTTCATAGCCTATTGCATGGAAAAGCTTTAGTCTACTAGAACTTCCAAAGGCTATAGAAACTTTTTTGAATATGTGCATTGAATCAAAAATATAATTAACTTTCAAACTTTCCAATAATGTAGGATGTAGAAAATAGAAAGCCTTTCCATGGCAAATTTTTTTTAAAAGTAAAATATTATTGTTTTGTATTATGGCTCAAAAGACAAGATAATAACCTTGAGTTTTAGTTACAACTTGTTCAACCAATAAAGATGGATAACAAGAACTAAGAATAGAAGGAAAAAAATGGAGATCAAACATTAATTATAGACTGAGAGTTTGTTGATTTCGCTATGAAGTCTTTGATCAATGCCTTGCTATCTCAAAAGATAGACCATCTATCTTCTTTTCTAGCTAGTTTTACCTTTGCAGGCTCTAAGGTTTTAATATTTAGTTGAAATTTTGTGAGTTCTTTTGACATACATATTTGTAATCCTTTCAGCCTATTAGATTGTGTAAGTTCTTTTAGATATTGTATTGAAAGGAGATTGAAAGTAAGGATTGCATGCACTCCTTCTTGACCAATATCAAACTCTAAATCTACCCATTCAATTCTTGGTGAAGTTTTATTACTTTTTTATGTGTCTCTTCATAAGTTTATTCTACTAAATTTTAATTTTTGGTCAACTCCAATTTTGAGCATCTTTGAGTTGCGTAGTCTTTCAGCTTGCTCTTTTACTTCCTTCTACAGTTGACAAGACACATCTAAAGAGCTCTTTAGTTATCCTTTGAGATTATCTTGGATCTCTCCCTTGATCTTCTCATGCATCTCTTCCATTTGACTAAACATAGTTTTATCATCTAAAACTGTGTGGGGATTTGGCTTTTCCTATTTAAACTTGGTCACTTTTACTCTCTCTTCTAGTTGCTAGAACTTGTGCTTCAGCTTAGTGTTTTCCTTTCTTAGAAGGAAAACTTGTAGTTGTAGAAGAAGAATGACCTCATTTTTCCTAGTTTTAGGCAAAGTTGAAGCTAATGTTGTAGCATATGAAGGTTGCTTCTCTAGATTCCTACCTCCCATTGAAAAATGATAGTCTTCTAGAACCCCCTCTACTTGGGACTCTCACCACGGCCAAACGATGCAGATTTTAACTTCAACTTAGAAAACAAAAATACTCAAGGGGTGTACTAAAAGAAACCCTATGTATCACGTATGTTCAAGGGTTATTTTAAAAACCCCTCAACTAAAATTTTTCTCCTAATAAAACCACCCCTCTTCTCTTATGACCTAACAGAAATTTGAATTAAAAAACCCCTCAATCCTATTAAATTTTTTCCAAAAGTTGAATTAAAATACCCCTCCTTTTTCCAATGCACGTGGTATAGTAAATTTTTTGAGATGAATCTCCCGAGTAAAAATATAGCTTATCTTCCAAATAATAAAGTTTATTCTTTCTTTTAAGTGATTTGATAAAACCTCACAAAGTTATGGTTTATTCTTTATCTATGTAGAAACCAATCTAGAGCAGCAGTAAGCTTTGATCTAGCTGGAGCAAAATGGCAGCTAGTGAGGAGCCTCTCAGGGATCAAACCAAGTGAATTTGACTTGACACGATATCCAAGATGTGAGGCCTAGCCCCTTGGTCTAGGCCATGGAGTTCATCCATGCCAATAATGGGAAGAATGCACAGGGGAGGGGAGGGGATAGAATTAAAATCAATATAGCATTATGCCATGTGGAGGTGTGGGTATGTTGGGATCATGCCATTCCACAAACCCATCATCATTCAAGGTGCTTCCTTTAGATTAGGATCATCAAATGAAGCATGGATGTGATGTTTTTCATACACCACTTTTCCAAGGCATTTTTGACAAATGTTCTTTTGCAACATTCGATGAATATCTATAATATGCATCCCTTGATAGCAAGCTACCAAAAATGTCTTGTTGTGGCACCCATTTCAATTTGACATCCTCATGTGAAAGCTCTAAATGCCTCAAGCATCTTATAATTGACTCTAGTATGAAAGCTGGACCTGAAGGCCAATATCCCATTGCAAATGTTGTTCTACTTCTATGAGGCATAATCTCTACATTGTCTTCCAAGTAGTCGTAGACGATTGTTTTGGCCATAACCATATTTTCCCATGTTCATCCTCTTCTTATCATATTATCCATGTGCCTCCATGACTTTATTTCCTAACTCCTAGCTTGTAAGAAGCTTTGTACCTATGAAAGAAAGCCTTTGATATTCCTGTATTGTGTACCATGCTTTTTTACATATAGTTTCTCCACAAAATGCACTCGGGGGGGGTCACTCATCATATGTAACCCTATCATGTGAGTTCAACAGAAGGATTTTTTTTATTTCTAAAATTTACAGAAATAAATATACATAAGGGACTATTTAAAATAGTTTTGGAAAAAATTTACAGATTTGTGTAGAAAAGGGGTACATTTTATTAATGAAATTTTTTACAGATAAGGGACTTTAAATGTAGGCCTTGAATGCACGTGATATAGAGGGTTTATACATAGTGACCCCCCCAAGAAAATGCATATTTTACCCCTTTATTCTCCTTCCTTCTTTTTGTGATTCTTGAACCATGTCATATATATATGTAACCTAGGCATCATGTGTTTTTCTTGCATTTAAGGTCACACATTTTCCTTGATCCATATGCTTCTTGAAAACAAAATTTTATTTCCCACATTACTCAAATCCAAGAATTTATGACATGCATTCCTTGTCCCATATGCTTCTTGAAAACAAAATTTTATGTCCCACATGACACAAATCCAATCTCTTCCTTTAAGAATGAAGCATCGATAGTTGGGTAAGGAAGCATGGAATCCGTAACTAATGTATTTTCAATAATGAGAGAAACCCTAATAAGGATTCATAGGCTTGTCCTTCATGGGGTATCTTGCAATTGTGATTATCAAATATCATATATGTAAAATTAATGAAAGCAATTGTGGATGTATATTTTTTCAACATGCGCACAAGGGTCTTACGACTCTTTGGGATTCTATGTTGTGCCGAAACCAACTAGAGTGACATTCTACCATTATCTAGGTGGTTATAAAAATGTGATGTACGCAAAATGCCATTTGCCAATGTGAGACCAAGAAGGTGTTGATGAGGATCTTTGAGAATGTACAAGCAATAACAAAGGTGAAGGGGACAAAGAAGCAAAGTAAACATCATCTAGGTAAGTTGAAAAAGAAGTAAAGGAAACATGATGCAAGCAAGGAGATTCTTTGCAAAGATCTTTTGCTATTCTTTAAGAGTCGACTCACAAAACTCCTCCAAAACTCATCAAGTACAATGGTAGGTACTTGAGGCTTCTTGAAGACGTGGTAGTATTAGTCACTGTACCATGCAAAAAACTACACTTACAAGGAGCAAAAAGAGATTCAATCCATGCATCATTATTTTAGCTAATCCCAACAAACTTATTTAAATTTTCAAAACTACCAGTTATTCATTATTGAAAATCTATTTTTCATGCATAAAACTAAAAACAATGTTGGGATAAGTGCGATCAAGGGCTTGCTAGGTGCATGTGTGCATCCACTAGCAGTCATATGGTTGTGTGTGTGTGTGTGTGTAGAAGAGGCACACCTAGTGCCATAGACCATGACACAGGTGATGATGTAATACAAAGGCCCCCAAATGGGGTGGTGCCTATGATTGTGGAGTTCCTATGATTTAGGAGCTACCTCCTTTGATGTAGGAGAGGTGCCATTGATTTAGGCCACCCTCTCTCCATTTCTATAAAAGAGGGACTTTCCTCTCATAATGAATAGAACACCCATTTCTATATCTCATGTGTTCTCACTCACCTCCATGATGAAGCTCTCCTCACTCACCAAGTTCCAACATTTGGCTCGGGGGGGTCACTATGTATAAACCCTCTATACCATGTGCGTTCAAGGCCTATTTCTAAAATCCCTTATCTGTAAATTTTTTGTTAATAAAATGTACCCCTTTTCTATACAAATCTGTAAATTTTTCCCAAAACTATTTTAAATAGTCCCTTATGTATATTTATTTCTGTAAATTTTAGAAATAAAAAATATCCTTTTGTTGAACTCACGTGATAGGGTTACATATGATGAGTGACCCCCCCGAGACATTTGGTATCAGAGCCTCCTTGATTCCCTAACCCATTGTAGCTTCAATATGCCACCTTATCATCTTCTTCTCCACCCTCCATCTTCTTCTTCATTTCTGCCCTCTTCTCTCCAAATTTTGCTTAGCTCCATTCTCCTCCATTAGGCGACCATTCCTAGAGCCCTCTGAGTTGAAGTTTCCTCTACTTAGGGCTCACCTTTGACACCAAGCAATTAGGGAGAGAGGCCCTCTACAGCCTGTGCCGACACGATCTCTGCTCGATAAACTTTCAATCAATTCTACCTACTGATGCAATATTTTGCCAATTCCTCTTAGCCACAAGTGGGTGACACTAGAGCTTGCTGCTCATGAAATTTGCTCGGGGGGTTCACTATGTATAAACCTTCTATATCACGTGCGTTCAAGGCCTATTTTTAAAATCCCTTATCTATGATTTTTTCATTAATAAAATGTACCCCTTTTCTATACAAATCTGTAAATTTTTTCCAAAACTATTTTAAATAATCCCTTATGTATATTTATTTGTGTAAATTGTAGAAATAAAAAATATCCTTCTATTGAACTCACGTGATAGGGTTACATATGATGAGTGACCCCCCCGAGGAAATTTGAGCTCGAATTCTTGCTAGAATAAGGAGAAACAAGCAAAAAACCAATCGAAATAGGTGCATCTTTCCACGGTGACACAACGCGCAATTTTGCCATTCCTCTCTCTTGGAAGTAGTCCTCAGTAAAAGCTTCCATTTGTCTTTGAAAGATCTCTCAAAGTTTTTCTCTTCAGCTTCAATTGCACCCTCCAATTTTAGATTGCTCAATTTGGGGGTAGCAGTGATATCTGCTTCTAAGATGAACCATTGAATATGGTTAAGTGCTAAAAAGTTTCATTATTATGTCAATTATCTTTGGTCTTTTGGAGGTTTGACCATTGGAAGTGATCTGAGGCATTTTTCAGTCTTCTATTTAGAGCACTGTCCTGTAGTTTGAAAGTTTTGGTAAATGATCATAATGCATTTATGTTTTGAATATGTTTGAATGCTTTTCTTTGAAGCAATAGACATTGTATTTCCTTTATGCTAAGAGTTTGGGGTACCTAACTTTCTCTCCAACCAATTATACTTGTGGAGAAGGAGACTTATTTGTAAGGGACTAGACACTACCACATTAGTGGTAAGATCTTCCCAATATGCCTTCATCATATTTTTCCTCTAATGTTGATTATGTTATATCTTAGAGGAAAGCATTCCAAAAGAAGCCTAGAATGAGAGTAAAGCCCTATAATGGTAATATTTCATCAAGCTGAACACCAAGAAAAAGATATGTGCCTTCTGTGGAGTACCCAATCATACTATGGAGTATTGCCATCTAAAAAGGTTTTCTCTATAGCTGCTCTCCAAGAGACAAGCCCAAGAAGAGGAGAGGAATGACTCCCAAGAGAATGAAGCATTTCATGTGAGGAAGAGCTACATCAACAACAAACAAAATCTTGTTGAAGAAAAGACTCCATCAACAAATGAAGAATCAAACTTTGTGGTAGAAGACAAGGACTATGCCCTTTGAGCACTTGTCTTTTGAATTTTATTTATCATCACTTGGTCATGTAGTCAATTTTGACGTTCTCTGCTTGGATTAGTACTCCAAAAAGAATGTTATGGTTTTGCTTTAGTCCATATAGTCTTTGTAAATCACCTCTGGTCACCATATGATGTAGGCCATGTGATGTGTGTTTGCTCCCATGGTACCTCTTGTAGAAATGAGAAACTAGGTCCACACAAAAACCTATGATGAATCCTTGTATATGCAAGAGAGACTCTTTTTGGGCCTACGACAATGACCCCCAAGTGATGATCCCATGGAAGGGGCAAAAGGGGACAACTATCTAGAGTAGGCAAAGCCATCAATGTCCCTAATCTACCCCCAAGGGGTGTAGGAGAGGGAACAGTGGAGGTCCTTTGGGATAGAAGAAAAAAGAATCTCTCTACCTACTCATTTCTCATGGCTACAACAAACTCACTAGGACTCCAGACAAGCCATGGGCTGCTACCAAAGGAGTCCCCCAAGGGGTAGCACTACAAGGCATAGGCCATTTTCCGACGGAAATACCGACGCTTTTTACATTAAAAATTCTTTTTTTCACGGGCGCAAAGGTCGCTATAAAAGTCGTTAAAATCATCGGAAAAGGAGCGTCGCTATAAACCGTCGCTATATAGCGACACTGTTAATCGTCGCTATATAGCGACGATGCAAACGTCGCTATATAGCGACGATGCAAACGTCGCTATATAGCGATGATGCAAACGTCGCTATATAGCGACTTTGTTAATCGTCGCTATATAGCGACACTGGTAAACGTCGCTATATAGCGACGATTAACAGAAGTAAAAAAAAAGGGTTAGTGGGGCTAAACAGGGCTTCCTTTTGGCCCTGTTTAGCCCCACTAATCCTTTTTTTTTTTTTGTAATTACAAAAGAAAATTTTTTATAACAAAATTTCCCTTGCTTGCAGGGTGATACAAAATTGTTCTTGTGAACGATGAGGAAGAAATGCATATACATATACAACTGTGTTTGTAACAAAATTACCCTGTGAAAGGGCGATACAAAATTGCTCTAACGAGCAGATATACAAAATGCTACTACCACTACTAATCCAAATCCGAATCCGAATCGTCTTGTTGGCCTGTTCCCTGGTCCTCGGCACCTGCATCTTCTCCCTCGTCCCCGACACCTGCATCTTCTCCCTCGTCCTCGGCACCTGCGTCCGATCCTTGCCCCTGTTGATCGCTCGTCTTTGATGATGGAATGCTTGAGCTTTGACCCTAAGAGTGAACCATATAAATCAAAAATTAGATTGGAACTTAAATTAAAAAGTGAGATTACAAGTAGGAGTAAACTTATACCGTGCAAGCAGCCACCTCAGCCCAATCGACTGTTGCTCCCATTGCCTCTTGCTCAATGAACCACGGCTTTGTTCCTATCCGAAATGCACGCCGCGTCTCTGCATCCGTAGGAAGACGACCCATCGCAGCTTGCTGTGGATCTAATTTACAAGAGTTAGAGTTAGCTAAAGTGCATGTAATATGTAAGTAAAACAAATAGAACAATACATTAAATGGAAAGAAGTAGACTTACCACGGTTGCCTCGAACGCATACCGTCCGCCTGCACCAAAGTGCAAAGTACCTACGACGTCCAGCCGTCTCTTCGCAGCCCTCCTCTGACCCTCGAACATTTCGGGATGGTCCCTATGTTGCTTCTTGAAGTACTTCCAATCAGCTTTGTCTGCCCAGCTGGGTTTAGCCAACCCCTTTGTAATGGAAGTACGCATGGTTGATCTGCGATGCTTTAGGACCAAACCCATGCGCTCGAGCATATAATTGTTATTAAACTCCACATTTGGCGGATTAGGATATCTTTGTTTTAACTCATCAATCATCGCCTGCTTCATTTGGGCATCTTGATACCGCCAATCGATATTTATGCCGCTCTTGAAGTGATGACTCATCAACCGCCTCATGGCAGCCATCACTGCTTTGCCCTTTTTGTCTTCTATTATCTCTCCGGCAGATGTGATTTGATAGGAGAGATCCCCTGATGAGTAAGGGGGACTGACGGTAGCAGAGTCTGAAGGAGTGGAAGCTGCGCGACCGCTTCCGGATCGAGGAGTAGCTGTGGGAGTAGGAGAGGGAAAAGGACCTGACTGATACTGTGTCTCCGGACCAAGTGGAGACCTAAAGGAGCGTGAGTGTGCTGACTCGTCTACATCTCCCGAGTCAGCACAACATGAGCCGCCCATCCTACTCTTCCTTCCCTTGCGGGAGGCATGCGCAGGTGATGATCCCGCTGTCGAAGGGGCGCGAGGGGATGGCTGGGCAGTACGTCCACCCGTCGGCGTAGGGGAAGGAATTGCGGAGGTCCTCTGAGAGAGCAGAGAGAAGAATCTCGCTGCCTCCTCATCGCTCATCTGCGCTACAAACTCGTCGGGAGTCCCAACAAAGCCATGCGCGGCTAGCAAAGGAGTCCCCTGAGGGGTAGTCGCAGTGCTACGTGGAAGAGGGGTCGGACCAGGGGTAGTCACAGTGCTAGGACTGAGAGGAGTCAGACCAGGGGTAGTCCTCGGGGTAGTCGCCTGAGAGGAATCAAAGTCCTCTGGAGCATATAGATCGTGAGCTCTCCTCCTGCGAGGCTGTCCGTACTCGTCCGTTGAGCAACGTGATCCCATGTCTAACATAGACACAAACACGAAAACAGAAAACAAAAAACAAACATGAGCATTCTCATAGGCATAGGCATAGGCAAGAAGAAAGAAGAGGGAAAGGAAAGAAGAGGGAAAGGAAAGAGGGAAAGAAGAGGGAAAGATAAGAGGGAAAGAAGATGTAAAGGAAAGAAAAGAATGAGAATGAGGAAATAGAGAATGAGAGAAGGGGGAAATAGAGAAGGGGAAAGAGATGAGGGAAAATAGAGAAGGAGAGAAGGGGGAAATGAGAGAAGGGGGAAATAGAGTGGGAAATAGAGAATGAGCTTATGCAGAAATAGAGAATGAGCTTATGCTTCTCTCATTCTCTATTTCCGCATAAGCTCACGCATAAGCATGAGCTTATGCGGAAACTTAAGCATAAGCTCATGCACATGCATGAGCATAAGCATGAGCTTATGCTTAAGCATAGGCATCGGAAATAGAGAAGGAGCTTATGCATAAAATAGAGAATGAGTTTCCGCATGCTTATGCTCATGCGGAAAAAGAGAAGGAGCTTATGCAGAAAAAGAGAAGGAGAGAAGCATAAGCTTCTCTCATTCTCTATTTCCGCATAAGCTCCTTCTCTTTTTCCGCATGAGCTTATGCTTATGCTCATGGGTGAGCATGAGCTTATGCTCATGTTTCCGCATATGCGGAAATAGAGAAGGAGAGAAGCATAAGCTTCTCTCATTCTCTATTTCCGCATATGCTCACGCAAAAGAGAAAGAGAAAGAGCTTATGCGGAAAAAGAGAAAGAGCTTATGCAGAAACTCATTCTCTATTTCCGCATAAGCTCCTTCTCTTTTTCCGCATGAGCTTATGCGGAAAGAGAGAAGGAGCTTATGCGGAAAAAGAGAATGAGAGAAGCTTAAGCTTCTCTCATTCTCTATTTCCGCATAAGCTTATGTGGAAACTTGCGCATAAGCTCATGCTCATGCATGAGCATAAGCATGAGCTTATGCTTATGCTTAAGCATAAGCATAAGCATAAGCTCATGCTTATGCGGATGCGAAAATAGAGAAGGAGCTTATGCGGAAAGAGAAAAGGAGCTTATGCGGAAACTTGCGCATAAGCTCATGCTCATGCATGAGCATAAGCTCATGCTTATGCTCATGCAGAAAGAGAGAAGGAGCTTATGCGGAAAGAGAGAAGGAGCTTATGCGGAAAAAGTCTCTTTCCGCATAAGCTCCTTCTCTATTTTCGCATCCGCATAAGCATGAGCTTATGCTTATGCTTATGCTTATGCTTAAGCATAAGCATAAGCATAAGCTCATGCTTATGCTCATGCATGAGCATGAGCTTATGCGCAAGTTTCCGCATAAGCTTATGCGGAAATAGAGAATGAGAGAAGCTTATGCTTCTCTCATTCTCTTTTTTCGCATAAGCTCCTTCTCTCTTTCCGCATAAGCTCCTTCTCTATTTCCGCATGAGCATAAGCTCATGCTTATGCTCATGCATGAGCATGAGCTTATGCGCAAGTTTCCGCATAAGCTTATGCGGAAATAGAGAATGAGAGAAGCTTATGCTTCTCTCATTCTCTTTTTCTGCATAAGCTCCTTCTCTCTTTCCGCATAAGCTCCTTCTCTATTTCCGCATCTGCATAAGCATGAGCTTATGCTTATGCTTATGCATAAGCATAAGCTCATGCTTATGCTCATGCATGAGCATGAGCTTATGCGCAAGTTTCCGCATAAGCTCCTTCTCTCTTTCCGCATAAGCTCCTTCTCTATTTCCGCATCCGCATAAGCATGAGCTTATGCTCATGCATGAGCATGAGCTTATGCGCAAGTTTCCGCATAAGCTCCTTCTCTCTTTCCGCATAAGCTCCTTCTCTATTTCCGCATCCGCATAAGCATGAGCTTATGCTTATGCTTATGCTTAAGCATAAGCATAAGCTCATGCTTATGCTCATGCATGAGCATGAGCTTATGCGCAAATTTCCGCATAAGCTTATGCGGAAATAGAAGGAGCTTATATGGAAAAAGAGAATGAGAGAAGCATAAGCTTCTCTCATTCTCTATTTCCGCATAAGCTTATGCGGAAACTTGCGCATAAGCTCATGCTCATGCATGAGCATAAGCATGAGCTTATGCTTATGCTTATGCTTAAGCATAAGCATAAGCATAAGCTCATGCTTATGCTCATGCAGAAATAGAGAAGGAGCTTATGCGGAAAGAGAGAAGGAGCTTATGCGGAAAAAGAGAATGAGAGAAGCATAAGCTTCTCTCATTCTCTATTTCTGCATAAGCTTATGCGGAAACTTGCGCATAAGCTCATGCTCATGCATGAGCATAAGCATGAGCTTATGCTTATGCTTATGCATAAGCATAAGCATAAGCTCATGCTTATGCTCATGCGGAAATAGAGAAGGAGCTTATGCGGAAAGAGAGAAGGAGCTTATGCGGAAAAAGAGAATGAGAGAAGCATAAGCTTCTCTCATTCTCTATTTCTGCATAAGCTTATGCGGAAACTTACGCATAAGCTCATGCTCATGCATAAGCATAATCATGAGCTTATGCTTATGCTTATGCTTATGCTTATGCATAAGCATAAGCATAAGCTCATGCCTCATGCAGAAATAGAGAAGGAGCTTATGCGGAAAGAGAGAAGGAGCTTATGCGGAAAAAGAGAATGAGAGAAGCATAAGCTTCTCTCATTCTCTATTTCCGCATAAGCTTATGCAGAAACTTACGCATAAGCTCATGCTCATGCATGAGCATAAGCATGAGCTTATGCTCATGCAGAAAAAGAGAAGGAGCTTATGCGGAAAAAGAGAATGAGAGAAGCATAAGCTTCTCTCATTCTCTATTTCCGCATAAGCTTATGCGAAAACTTATGCATAAGCTCATGCTCATGCATTATGCATAAGCATAAGCATAAGCTCATGCTTATGCTCATGCAGAAAAAGAGAAGGAGCTTATGCTCATGCGGAAATAGAGAAGGAGCTTATGCGGGAAAAGAGAAGGAGGTTATGCGGAAAAAGAGAATGAGAGAAGCATAAGCTTCTCTCATTCTCTATTTCCGCATAAGCTTATGCGGAAACTTACGCATAAGCTCATGCTCATGCATGAGCATAAGCATGAGTTTATGCTCATGCTTATGCTTAAGCATAAGCATAAGCATAAGCATAAGCTCATGCTTATGCTCATGCGGAAATAGAGAAGGAGCTTATGCTCATGCGGAAAAAGAGCTTATGCGAATGAGAGAAGGGGGAAATAGAGAAGGGGGAATGAGAGAAGCATAAGCATAAGAGAATAAGAGGGAAAGGAAATAGAGAATAAGGGGGAAAGGAAAGAGAGAAGGGAAAAGAGAGAGGGGGAAAGAGAGAAGGGGGAAAGAGAGAATAAGAGAAGAGGGAAAAAAGAGAAGGGGGAAAAATGAGAAAAAGAGAAGAGGGAAGAGAGGGTTCCTACGCCCATCACTGCAGCTAGCGCTTAAGGCGCTAGCTGCAGGCCAATGCAAATAACAAAAAGCTTAAATGGAAAGAAAGGAAGCACTTACCTGTAAAAGTATGTCCCGCTCGGTGTAGTGGACTGGCCCCACAAAAGAGAGAGTATGTCCCGCTCGGTGTAGTGGACTGGCCCTACAAAAGAGAGAAAACAACCCATTTTTTCAAATAAGATGTTAGTGGAAAGAGGAGATCACAAAAGCAACTTCTTGAAAGGAGACAAGGAAAGAGAAGATTGAGAAGACAAGGAAAGGAGGAGATTGAGGAGAAAAGGAAGAGAAGGAAGAGAAATACAGGAAGAAGAGGTGAGTTTCTTTCTTTCTTTCTTGAAATTTCGTTTTTTGTTTCAATCCTTTCTAATCAAACATGAAAACTAGTTTAAAACTTTAGCAATACAAGTAGAAACACTCACAAAACCAAAGCTAACAAACAAACAACCTACATTGTTGAAAGAAACTCACCTCTTGAAGAACTTTCTTTCTGGAAACCAAAGAGGGAAAAAGGAGAGAGAGGGTGTACAAGAGGTAGGAGAAGGGTGAGGAGTGGGAAATAGAGTAGGAGGTTGCTTGGAATAGATGGGAGGTCAGTGAAAATAGGTGGGAGGAGATTTTGGGTGGCTTACTTGAGAGATTAGGAATGCTTTGAGCAAAATGCCACGTGTTTCGGCGTTTCGGGTTTTAACCCACAGCGTCGCTATATAGCGACGCTTGTTCGTCGCTATATAGCGACGTTTTTAATTTAAAGCGTCGCTATATAGCGACGTTTTAAATTAAAAATGTCGCTGTATAGCGACGGAATAGAGCGTCGCTATATAGCGACGCTTACTGTTTATTTTTTGGTGTGGCCTCTTGTGAAGCTCAAACATGCTATGCCTATAATTGTCAATATCTCCTCTTACTACATAGCCTTACTATATAGGATTTTTTGTTTCAATCCTTACTATATAGCGACGTCATTCTTTTTATATAGCCTCAAGAGAAGCTCAAATTAAACATGCTATGCTCATAATTTTGTAGATGGAAGGGACGAGTGGAAGCTCATCCGATGATGGGCCAACGCCCGGGAGCACGAAGTGGCTTACGGAGAGGTTATATTGTCATTGCACTCATTGCAAGCGAGAAGTACGACATCAACATCGTATTATCATGCGCCACTTGCGGATGTATGGGGAGGAGCCGGAACCAGTACCCCCCGTTGGTGTTGCACATGTTGATGGATCATCGGTAAGTCAAAGCTATTTAAGTTCGCAATCTTATTGTATACCCGGAATTAGAAGATCTTCTATTTACACGAATGAGCTTATGACAGGATGACGAGGGTGACGAGGGTACACATATACCTTCTCACTTTCAACAAGACTATAGTCTCCCGGATGACGACGAGGGTATGGTCGACATGATGGATTCCATTTTTAGGGGCACTACATCCCACATACATGTGATGTCAGAGTCTGAGGTGAAAATGCGAGAGTTGCAATCAACACAATTGTACGAGGGTGCACATGCATCTCATCGGTCCACTGATCACACATTGAGGATTTCCGCAGATTGTGTAGCTTGGAAGCACATAGATAATCAGTGGCCGGACTTTGCGAGAGAGCCATGCAACTTACATCTTGGGCTAGCCATGGACGGCGTGAATCCTTTCGGGTTACGCTCGACATCTTGGCCGACATGGCCCATAGTCGTGGTGAATTACAATATCCCACCATGGCTAACAATAAAAAAGGGACATCTCATGCTTGCACTACTTGTGCCAGGAAAGTACAAGGCAAAAAACATGGACGTGTACATGGCACCTTTGATAGAGGAGTTACAGATATTATGGAGAGGAGTGCAGGTCTTTGATATTTCCAGAGCTCCTAGGCATACCAATGATATTTTAGTCAGGGGTATCTTGATGTGGACCATGCATGACTACCCAGGATATGGAGAGTGCGCAGGTACGTGGTTATGTCTTTACATGTACAATGAGGGATTATGCTTTTTTTACTCTCTTTTGCACGCATGTCTTGTACTAACATATTCATGCACGCGTGCAGGACTTGTTACAAGTGGGTACCATGATTGTCCTTTTTGTGGACCCGCTCTGAAATCGCTTGCACGCTACTCCAAACACATGAGGAAAAATGTTTATGAAGGTCATGCTCGATACCTTCCGCTCGGCCATCTCGCACGTGGAGGTCAGCTTGATCCACCACCATCATATTTGAAAGCAATTGATTGGATTCAAGCTTGGATTCAAGCTTGGAGGGAGAATGGAGAGGAACCTCCTTCTGGTATGAAGAGGCTATCGATCTTTCACGAGCTTCCTTATTGGGGTCAGTTACAAATCAATCATCTCTTGGATCCCATGCATATCTTTAAGAATGTGGGGGCTACCATTTGGGCACACTTGGTTGGTTCCAAGGACTCGAGAGGAGTGCGAGAAGACTTGCATGCTATGAATAGGATGTCTCGTTTATGGCCCCAAGTGCATGCTTCAGGAAAAGTTGTCCTCTCGAAAGCAACGTGGATCCTCTCTACGAGGGAGGAGGCAGCGATCAAGGTAGACATTGCCTCTTTTCAAACACCGACAGGGTACATGCGTTGCTTGAAAGGAGCATTTTCAAAGGACAATAAGCTTAGTGGCCTCAAGTCCCATGATTGGCACAAGGTCTTACAGGTATTCTAAGTAGAATTAGTGTACCGATAATAGTGATGCATTAGCGTAATTATTATTATGTTATATTGTTGACATGATTTCATTGTTGCTTTGATAGTTCATCCTTCCAATTACAATAAAAGGGTGCTTACAAGAAGATGTTAGAAATGCTATATTCAAGATCTGTGGTATTGTGAGGTATGCTTACTATCAATTCGCATTATGTATTTTCTTCATGGACATGTGAAATAGGTGGATATCTCAAATATCTTACATATGCATGGACATGTGAAATAGGTGGATATCTCAAAAAGAGATCTCTATATCGAGCATCGAGAAGGCTAGGGTGGAATCCATCGAAGCCGTATGCTTGCTTGAGAAGCACTTTCCCTCAAGCATTATGACAACTCAAGTCCACTTGCTTGTGCACATAGTTGATGAGGTGGCTATAGCAGGTACCGTAGCAGGTACCGTTCATAATCGATGGATGTTTTTTCTCGAGCGGTTTATGAAAACTTTAAAGGGGTTTGTAAGACAAAGAGCAAGACCAGAAGCAAGCATGGCAGAGGGATGGCTAAGAGTCATTAGTATATATCACAGAGTTTCTTGCATCCACGGATCCTGATATGCCGCAAGCTTGGCACAACAAGGATGATGATCGCATCATTGGCGAGGTCCCCCAAGGAAAAGGGATTGAAAGAAAGATGAGCGAAGAGCAAATGGAGAAATTCAATAAGTTTTGTACCCTCAATAGCCCTGAGATGCAGAAGTGGATTGAGAGATATGAAGTGGCCAAAGCAGAAAGAATAAATGCAAGGACGAGATTCAGAGTAATGTACAGGCGATCACAACCATATCCACGAGATCTGGCTCTTCTCCCTACTCACATGTCACTTGATTGGCTACAACTAGCTATATGCAAAGCCGAATGTGATGGAGAGACAATAAACGAGCGCGAGCGGGAGTTATCATCTGGATGTATGGTGCATGTAAGTTTCTTATCTCTTGACGTAATTAAGTAATTATTTGTGGCAATATATGCTATAAAATAGGTGCATCTTCATTGTTTTAATGATGCTCTTTTACAGTACAAAAAGTACAGTGCATTATGGTCATATGGACGACATTTTCACGTAGAACGCATCGATTCAAAGAGAGTCACGTATGATTGTGGAGTCATGGCTAACTTCACACAAGATAGCCGAGCAAGTGCTTCGGATACCAATCTTCTCTCCTCACAATTGGATTATTGTGGAACCATACGCGACATCTATGAAATTGATTTCAGACGATTTACTATTTTCATTCTTGATGTAAAATGGTTTAGAACTACTTACAACGGTCCCCATGCGACTGTGAGAAAAGATGGTAGCGGTCTCTTTGCAATAGACTCCACCAAACATTGGACCGATGAAAGTGATACTTTTGTTCTTCCCCGAGCACTGTGAGCAGGTGCATACTAATGATTTAATTAGTCGAAGCTTTCGTTTTTTAAGTCCATTGATATATATATAATTGACGACATTTGGCACGTGATTTTTCATCTTCAATATAGGTGGTTTTTCATCCGGATCGTTCTGATCCAAGATGGTGGTACGTGATCCTAGTTGCACCACGAAGTAAGCAGATTTTTGAAGATCGAGATGTGGATATGGAGATGCCACTACCAATGCCGGATCCAATTGATGAATCTAGCGAAGAAGATGTAGATCACCATATGAGGCAAGAGGAAGATGCGCATAATGACATCGCACGGGAGGAGGATGGAGATCACGATATTGACGAGGAAGACAACAATCATCAAGATCAATCACCACACTTAAGCTTAATTGAAGAAGATGATCAAATACTTTTAGGTGAACGTACGATGCTAGAGTACGATGATGATATAGGAGATCAACTCGGTATAGAGTTGGAGATAGACTTGCTTGGCGCCTTAGACTTGGCTCAAGATGAAACAGTTGATGTAAATGCTCTTATTTAATTTGATTTTTCTCATCTCAAACTTGGACATGAATATATGAGCTTCAAAGGCTTGATGTACATGCTCTCATTTTTTAATTCTCTATGAGCTCAAACATGTATGAAAATTTAAAAAATTTTGTCATTGGAAGAAAATAATTTTTAAGGCTTAAAAAAAAAAAAAAACTCTCTGTAAAACGTCGTTATAATATATTGTCTCAGTGTCGCTATATAGCGACTTTTACTAACGTCGCTATATATAGCGACGTTAGTAAAAGTCGCTATATAGCGACGATTTACGACACCTGATTTTTATACCGACGATTAACACTAAGCGGGTGCTAATCGTCGGTACGTAAACGTCGCAATAGGATGCGTGTGTAGTAGTGTAGGGCCCTAAGGAGTTGACTGAGTGGAATCAAATTTGTCTCAAGAGTAGAGCCCATGATTTCTCCTCCTATGAGGAATCTGATGACCACCTACAGTCCACTCTTTGGACATGTGATGTGATGACATGTCTAATTTAATGGGATTGGACAACCACAAACACAAACACAAACAATAAAACAAACACAAACACAAAATTGGGTAAGAAGTAGAAAAAATAATAAATACTTA
This sequence comes from Dipteris shenzhenensis, assembly GCF_047967505.1. Classification (NCBI taxonomy): domain Eukaryota; kingdom Viridiplantae; phylum Streptophyta; class Polypodiopsida; order Gleicheniales; family Dipteridaceae; genus Dipteris; species Dipteris shenzhenensis. Next base: position 28,518,068 of record NC_141615.1, read on the forward strand.
AAATTTACTTAAAAGACAATTTACTACTCAAAACTCAAGATCAATTTACTAAAACTATGATAAATTCGTATTGATAAACAACATTCGTCTCCATAAAAGACATTATCATATATCTAGATCTGTAAACAAAATTGGTCTCCAAAAGATACATTCACATGCACATCTTAAAGAAAGAATTTTTCTATTGCTCTATGTTACTATCACTCGTACTTTCCTCCTCATGGCTAGAAGGGTCACTTGGGACCTCACCTTGCACATCTTGTTCTATATACCGATACTATTCTTGGATGATGTACCCATGGTTCAAGAAGATGTCAATACAATCCATTATATCCTTCAAAGTCTCCAATTTATTGATTTTTGGCTCAAACCAATTCCTCCAAAGCTTACGAAGGGCACTCATGGTGGATCTTGTGACCCATGAGAAATGCTCCTCCCTTAAAGATCTATCTCGAGAGACCCCATGCGCGTGCGTGCACCCACATTAAACTTCGCCCATTCTTTGTTGTTAATTTTCTCTGCGACATAGGGTAGCAAGGTATCAAAAAGCCATATTGTGGCAACATGAGGGAGAGGGTTTGGGTTCAAGGAAGACTGTTGGGGATTTGGGTGATCCATTAATCTGGTGGAAAAAAACAAGCAAGTTGTGGCATATGAAACACATTACAAACCAAGAAAAGGAGGAAAATAAGAGAGGAAAGAAAGAGAGAAAGAGGGAAAAGAGAGAGCAAGGAAGAAAGAGAAAAAAAATAGAGAAAGAGAGGAAAAGAGAGGAGAGAAATAAATTAAGAGAGGAAAAGAAAGGAAAGGGAAAAGGGAGGAGAGAGAGAGAGAGAGAGAGAGAGAGAGAGAGAGAGAGAGAGAGAGAGAGGAGAGAAAGAAGAGTAGGAGAGAAAGAGAGAAAGAAGATGAGGGAAATAAGAGAGGAAAGAAAGACAGAAAGAGAGAAAAGAGAGAGTGAGGAAGAAAGAGAGAGAGAAGAGAGAAAGAGAGGAGAAATTAAGATAGGAAAAGAGAGGAAAGAGAAGAGTAGGAGAGAAAGAGATAAAGAAGAGGAGGGAAATAAGAGAGGAAAGAATGAGGGAAAGAGAGAAAAGAGAGAGCAAGGAAGAGAGAACAGAAAGAAATTAAGAGAGGAGAGATAAGAGAGCAAAAGAAAATAAGAGAGGAGGGAAAGAGGAGAGAAAGAAGAGTAGGAGAGGAAGAGCGAAAGATGAGGAGGGAATTAAGAGAGGAAAGAAAGAGGGAAAGAGGGAAAAGAGAGAATGAGAGGAAAAGAGAGGAGAGAGAGAAAAATCAAGAGAAATTAAGAGAGGAAAAAAGAGAATGAGAGGAGAGAAAGAGGGAAATTAAGAGAAACTAAAACAAGGAAAAAGAGGAAAAGAGAGAAGGAGAGGAAAATACAGGAGAGAAAGAAGGAAAAAAAGAGAGAAAGAGAGGAAAAGAGAGAGAAATAAATAAAGAGAGGAAGAGAGAGGAAAATAGAGATGGGGAGGAAAAGAGAGGAGACAAAGAAGGAAAAAAAGAGAGAAAGAGAGGAGAGAAAGAAATTAAGAGAGGAAAAGAGAGGGAAAGAGAGAATGATAAGAAAAGAGAGGAGAGAACAAAAGAGAGAAAGAGAGGAAAAGAGAGGAGGTTAAGAAGAGTAGGAGAGAAAGAGAGAAAGAAGAGGAGGGAAATAAGAGAGCAAAAAAAGAGGGAAAGAGGGAAAAGAGATCAAAAGCGAGAAGGAGACAAAACAAAAGGAGAGAAAGAAGGAAAAAAAGAGAGAAAGAGAGGAAAAGAAAGGAGAGAGAAATTAAGAGAGGAAAAGAGAGGAGAGAAAGAGAGAGAAAATAGAGAAAGAGAGGAAAAGAGAGGAGAGAAAGATGGAAGAAAAGAGAGAGAGAGAGGAAAAGGAGGAGAGAGAAATTAAGAGAGGAAAAGAGACGAAAAAAGAGAAGTAGAGGAAAGAGAGGAGAGAAAGAGACATAAAAAGAGAGAAAGAGAGGAAAAGACAGGAGATTAGGAAGAGTAGGAGAAAAAGAGTGAAAGAAGAGAAGGGAAATTAGAGAGGGAAAGAGGGAAAAGAGAGAGCAAGGAAGAGAGAGAAAGACAGAATAAAGGAGAGAAAGAGAGGAGAGAAAAGAGAGGAAAAGAAAATAAGAGAAGAGAGAGAAAAGAGGAGGGAAAGAGGAGATAAAGAAGAGTAGGAGAGAAAGAGAGAAAGAAGAGGAGGGTAAGAGGAGGGTAATAAGTGAAGAAAGAAAGAGACGAAAAGAGCGTAGAGAAAGAGAGGAAAAGAGAGGAGGGAAAGAGGGAAAAGAGAGAGCAAGGAAGAAAGGACAGAAAGAGAGAAAGAGAGGAAATGAGAGAAGGAGAGGAGAGAAAAGAGAGGAAAAGAGAGGAGGGAAAGAGGAAAAAAAGAAGAGTAGGAGAGAAAGAGATAAAGAAGGGAGGGAAATAAGAGAGGACGAAAAGAGAGGAAAAGAGAGGAAGAGAGGAGAGAAAGAGAGAAGAAAAAGAGAGAAAGAGAGGAAAAGAGAAGAGAGTGCCTATGCCCATTATTGTAGCTAGCGCTAAAGGCGCTAGCTGCAAGCCAATGTATGCACTAAAAGAAAAACGTGAGAGAGAGAGAGATAGAGAGAGAGAGAGAGAGAGAGAGAGAGAGCACATTCTTACTTGGAAAGTACGTGTCTTAGGCGCAGCACCGGATGATCCCACTCAAAGTTTTGTGTTTCATGTTTTTGCCCTATAAAAGAGAGGAAATATACCATTTCAAGAAAACTAGTTAGTGAAGGAGGAGTTTGGAGAAGCAACATACCAAAGGAATGGAGAGAGGAGACAAAGAGAAGCCTACCAACAACTTGGACAAAGCACAAAAACAAGAGGTAGAACTTTTATACTCCTCTCTTTCATGAATTTTTTTCAAGTATTGTTTTCTCCTTGAGAGAAAGAAAAGGAAAGGAGAAGAGAAGCTTTAGAGAAAGGAAGCATAACTAGAGGAAGGGAAAGAAGAAGAAGGGAAACTAGATGAGAGGGAGAAAGAAAGACAAAAAAACCAAAAAAACTTGAAATAGAAGTAGATGATAATTTTTACCTTGAGGTGGAGAGGGAGCTGCAGCAAGTCTTGTAGATGGAGAGGAGAATATAGGAGAGGATGAAGAGGTAGGAGGGAGGAGGGAGGAGGCAAGGGTTGCAGGCAATCGCGAGCTGAAAGCGAGGAAGGATAATGCAAGAAATGAAAATGTGAATGGTGTTGCGAGAGGGAAAGCGCAGGTTTTGTCCCCCCGATGCCGTCGGTATGGCAATTGATATATGTAGTAGAATCATCGATATCAAAGTCAGTATAGGCATCAGTATATATCGACGCCAATATTGACACCTATACTGATAAAACAAGGGTTTGGGGTTCTGGGGTTTTGGGTTTTGGGGTTTGGGGGGGGGCTTAGGGGGCTTGGGAGATTTTGGGGGGTTTAAAGGTATTTGAAGTGATTTAGGGGGGATTCATACCCCAAGGTGTTTGGAGTTTAAGGGGATTTAGGGTTTGAGGGAGTTTAGGAGGGGTTTAAGGGGGGTTGGGGGCTGTTGGGGGTTTAAGGGGGTTTAAGGGTGTTTGAGGAGATTTAGGAGGGATTTAAGGGGGGTTATGGGAATTTAGGGGGTGTTCATGGTTTTAGGGAATTTAGGGTTTAGGGTTGATGGGTTTGGGCAGGTTTAGGGAATTTGGATGGTTTTAAATGGTTTAGGAGGTGATCACTGTTTAGGGTTTGGGGGGGCTTATGGAATTTGGACGGGTTTAAGGGGTTTGGGGGTTTGTGGGGGATTTGAGTGTTTGACTTAACTAGGGGGTATGGTTTTGGATGTGTTCGAGTGAAGAGGATGAGTACTGATATCTCATCAGATGTGGGGCCACTCTCAAGAGTGTGGAGTGGCTTCATGAGAGATTGCCTTATCCTTGCATGCATTGCATGCAAGAGGTTTTTCATCAGTGCCATATTGTCATGTGCCATTTGCAGATGTATGGAGAGGTGCCACCAAAATAGGATATTGGTTGTCATGCTAGTGCATCATGGGTGTGATTTTTTGGTGAGCTTTTTGTCATGAGCTTTTTTTCAATTTTCATGAATATTGCGAGCTTTTCATTCACCTAAGAGAGAGAGAGGGGGGGGGGTCATGGAGTGGGGTGGGTTGAAAGTTTGGGTTGTGGTTGCAGTTAAGAGGAGAGAGGGGGGGGAGGGGAGATAAGGGAAAGGGGGAGGGACGAGCGCATGGGTAAGGTGGCATGGAGAAGGGAGGGGAGCGGAGTTGGAACATATATTCATTATCATAGTGGAGAACGTAGAGGGGGAACTTATAAAGTATGCAAAGAGGAGTGCAAGGAGGAGAGAGAGGATGAGGAATGTGAAAGTTATGTTCATCTACTAAATATAAAGGGGAAGGGAGAGCATGTGGGAAATTTGTTTATTTTAAAAGTGTATAATTTGACAGATTTGACCTCATATTTGGCGCAGACTCAAAACAGGCCCCAAACAGGCCAAAATGACAAAAACACCATTTTTCCAATTTTTATCAGAATATGGTCATGTTGGTACTCAAAATGACCGGAATTCGACGAGGAATCCAAATATGAGGTCAAATCTGTCAAATTATACACTTTAAAAATGTACATATCTCCCATAGTTCCTCCCTTCTACTTTGAATATGGACATATCTTCCATAATTTTTTGCCTCCTACTACCACTCATATCCTCCGCCCCTTTGTGCATAGTATACACTCTTCCACCCCTCCCACATGCTATGAAAATGAATATATCCTATATTCTCTCGCCCTCTTTCTAACCTCCCCATCTTTCTTATAACAAAAACATGTATGGATTTCTAAAAAAAGCTCGCAAAAACAAAGGAAATGGTAAAAAAGCTCACATTAAAAAGCTCGCCAAAAGATTTCCCCCAGTATAGCACTCTACAACGAGTTTTAGGATAGCACCGTGGATTTCTAAAAAAGCTCGCAAAAACAAAGGAAATGGTAAAAAAGCTCACATTAAAAAGCTCGCCAAAAGATTTCCCCCGTGCATCATCAGTAAACCAATGATATTTGAGTGATTCATGGATATTTATATTGTGTGCTATTGTGTGCGTATTGCACACACTAACCTTGCATCATTATACAGCATGAGGAGAGTGATTATGACAACATCCACACTTGCCCTAATGATTGTATTTTGTTTCATCATTAGTATGGTGATTTGGTTAATTGTCCAGAGACGTGGGGAATACAGTGCTATAGACAAGACTTGCTGGGGAAGACAAAATCCCAATGAAGGTCTTGAGACATTTTCCCATCATCCCCAAAATATAGCACATGTTCAGATGCAAGTCCATTGCACAACTCATGCTATGGCATGCTAAACACAAATTCACCGATGACACTTTGAGGATCCCTGAAAATTGTGCTGTTTGGAAGCACATAGACAACATGTGGCCGGAGTTTGCGAGGGAGCCACACAATTTACATCTTGGGCTCATAATGGATGGCATGAACCCTTTCGAGTTATGCTCTACATCTTGGTCGACATGGCCCACAGTCTTGGTAAACTACAATTTGACACCAGGGCTAACAATAAATAAGGGACACCTCATGCTTGCCCTACTTGTGTTGAGGAAGTACAAGGCCAAAAATATGGACATGTACATGCAACTCTTGATGGAGGAGCTGAAAACCCTATGGAGGGGTCTACATGTCTTTGATATTTCTAGAGCCCTGAGGCGAGATGCAAATATTTTTATCAAGGGAGTTTTGATGTGGACAATGCATGAATATCTAGGATATGGGGAGTGCACAGGTACGTTAGTTCATGTCTATTGATACCTTTATGCTTTATTGTGGTGTGATCTATGCATGTCTAATGACCTATTTGTGCATGCATATATGTAGGACTTAAAACCCAAGGGTACCATGCTTGTCCTATTTGTGGCCCTAGTTTGAATGCATGACACTCCAAACATATGAGGATGAAGGTTTATGAAGTTCATGGTCAATACCTCCACTTGATCATCCTACACGTGAAGGTCAACTTGATCCACCACCAGTCCATAGGAAAGCAAGTGATTGGATTCAGGATTGGAGAGCTAATAGTGAGGATCCTCCTCCTGCTATGGAATGGCTATCAATCCACCATCGAGGTCCATAGGAATGTTGGAATACTGAAAAGAAAGAGTAGAGTGGACACAAACTCAGAATACTTGCTTGTAGAATGAAGAAGAAAGAGGTCCTTAAGTAGGCACCTCATACAAGGTCACTGACATCACTGATGACCTCAAAGCTCCATAATCATCTCCTCAATCTGCTCCTAGATTCACTCAATCATCCTATGTGGCTTTTCCACCACCTAACTGTGCTTGTGGGCACCTAACTGTGCCTCTAGCACTCACACATAGAAACATAAGGTGTGCCTGAGGCATATACCTTGAGATATCCCAACAAACCCCCCCTCAAGGAAATGCCTCGGGCTATGTCAAGGATACATCTAGTCTCATAGTTTCTCATGCCATCTCATGGTGGTCAAGGATAAATCTATGGCTAGGTTCTCATGCTAGCAAGGGTTCCCTTGGGTGTAAGGTAAACAGAAAGGGATACAAACAGACCTTCCAATGGTTATCTCCCCTGCATGTACATGCACACAATGTCTGCAGGAGGTACCATGGAACAAAACATACACATGGCCTACATCATAAGGTGACCAGAGGTGTTTACAAAACACACAAAACATAATAGTTTATTTTCATTCATTTTGGAGGACTATCCAGGCTGAGTACCTTGACATAAAAGGAGAGATCTGGAGCATACATAGAGATGATTTAAAATGCATAATCTTCAAAGGACGCCTCATCTTGTGGAGGCTCATTCACTGTAAGTAGATTTGCATTTTCTGTCTTTGCTTTGGCTTTGCAAAACTTCTCACTATGGTTGTTTTTGCCACAGTGCTTGCATGGATTAACTTTGAAGCAGTCCTTTGAAAGGTGATTTGTCTTTCCACAGTGATTGCAAGGAGAATACTTGCCCTTCTGGAATTTCATAACATAAGCAGTGTCATTGCCTTTCCTTAACTCCATATGTCTTTCTTCTTCTTGAAGAGCTGAGATAATGCCTTCAAGGTTTGGATTGGGAAGATTCTTCAAAGTGCTAACAATGTGATCAAAACTTTCAGGCATACTCTTAAGTAGCACTGCCATAGCATCATCAGGGGTGATAGGAGAGTTGATGGAAGCTAACTGAGTCATAAGACTCTGCATATAGTTGACATGAGCAGCTAAAGTAGTATCACTTGCCATCTTTAATTCAAAGAAAGAGATTTTAAGTGATAGTTTAGATATGTGAGAGCTTGCACCAAAAATCAAATCTAGCTTCTGCCATGCTTCCGATGGAGACTCCAAGTCAGATATATGATGTATGTAATCATCACCCAAAGCTAAAGCAATTATACCATATGCTTTTTCTTCTCTTGCTGGATCCCTTGCCGGTCGTGCCGGAGCTGAAGATTCTCCAGCATTTGAGGCCGTAGAAGAAGCGGTAGGAGTAGGTTTGACAAGTCCCCATAAGTTCTCCCGCATCAATGCAAATTTTACCTTCATTTGCCATGTATGGAAGCCCTTTCCATTGAACTTCTCAAGATTATATAAAGTAGCCATGAGAGGGTCTAACCCAGATATTGGGCAGTGTCTATCTCTCTTACAAGGCAAAAAAGAACTGAAATACTTCCAAAGTATAGGCACTTGATGTAGCAAATAGTAGTGACTAGTTTTCAAACAATGATGCTTCTTCTTACATGCTTCATAGAAGTGGATGAAATAAACACTTTCCAATCAAAACCAGGTCTAGCAAGTCAAAACAAAACTGAATCCACACTTGTATTGAAGTTATTGAAAGCTTCAAAAAACCAGAAATGCTAGAGTAGCATTTTATGTAGCATCATCTTCAAAAACTTGTCCAAAATTGTCAAAACTGAAAAGCTGAATTTGGAGGGCTTGTAGCTCACTCTTCAAAGCAAGGAAAAGAGGACTTTCTAAAGCAAAAGAAAGCTCATATACCAGAGAAGGTCCAGCACAGAGGTTGGATGAAATGGTGCGCACTTTTGCTCGGGAGAGTTGCTACAGGCTGAAACTGAGTTTTGACGATTTCTCCCTCGTTACTGAACCAAATGACCTGAAAAATGGCTCAAAATCTTCGTCTTGAGGTCGCCCATCTACTCCTAAGAGGGCTCAGGCAATGGCAGAGCAGGCAGGGAGTATTAAGCAACAGAAGAAATTCGCTGTTTGGAGAATGGCAGCCACCACAGACGTTTTTTCTTCAATTTCTTGCAGGTGGAAGTTCGCCCATACTAGAGGAGTTTCCAGCTCAGAGGGTTTGGGCAATGGCTGTTTGTAGATGGAGAACCAAGCTCTCAAAGATTTTGGGAAGAAAGAGGAAAATGGAGAAGAAGAAGATGAAGAAGAAGATGATGATGTGGCAGAAATGGGCTCAAGGGGGATCAAAGGGCTCTGATACCATGTTGGAATACTGAAAAGAAAGAGTAGAGTGGACACAAACTCAGAATACTTGCTTGTAGAATGAAGAAGAAAGAGGTCCTTAAGTAGGCACCTCATACAAGGTCACTGACATCACTGATGACCTCAAAGCTCCACAATCATCTCCTTAATCTGCTCCTAGATTCACTCAATCATCCTATGTGGCTTTTCCACCACCTAACTGTGCTTGTGGGCACCTAACTGTGCCTCTAGCACTCACACATAGAAACATAAGGTGTGCCTGAGGCACATACACCTTGAGATATCCCAACAAGGAAGGCAAGGGACATGATTTGGGATTGTTGGAGAGCTAATAGTGAGGAGCCTCCTCCTGGTATGGAATCACTATTTATCTTTTGCAAGCTTCCATAGTGGGATGAATTACAAATCAATCATCTCTTGGATCCCATGCATATCTTCAAAAATGTGGGGGATTCTATTTGGGCATACTTGGTTGGTGACAAAGACACAAGGGGAGTTTGTGAAGACTTCCACAAGATGGGTAGGATGCCTACGTGTGGCCCCAAGAGCCCTTCTCTTGACATTCATAACAGGTAACATTGCTTTTATCCCTAGGCTTATCCTCAGTTCGTGGAGCCCTAGGTGGCTTGGCATTCACCTCAGGGGGGTCACTCATAATATGTAACCCTATCACGTGAGTTCAACAGAAGGATATTTTCTATTTCTAAAATTTACAAAAATAAATATACATAAGGGGCTATTTAAAATAGTTTTGGAAAAAATTTACAGATTTGTATAGAAAAGGGGTACATTTTAGTAATGAAAAATTTATAGATAAGGGATTTTAGAAATAGGCCTTGAATGCACGTGATATAGAGGGTTTATACATAGTGACCCCCCTGAGGCATTCACTAAGTGCAACTTCAAATTAGCAAATTCTGCCATCAATTGTGCATATTATGATCCAGTGAGGGAGTAGATACTTGGGATGCTGAGGCTACCTCTACCTGATGTGCCGAAGTCATGACACTTGATGGCTGAAATGCGGACTCAATTTGATGGGCTTCCTCCTTCTTCAAAGCAATGTGAAGAGCCTCTTTGAAATTACTGGGATTTTTGCTTAGAACCTTTCCACGCAAGGTAGAATCCAAACCATAAACAAATTTGCTCCTCTTGAGATGTTCCATTGCCAATGAACCTTTAGAATCTCCTCGGGGGGGTCACTCATCATATGTAACCCTATCACGTGAGTTCAACAAAAGGATTTTTTTAATTTCTAAAATTTACAGAAATAAATATACATAAGGGACTATTTAAAATAGTTTTGGAAAAAATTTACAGATTTGTATAGAAAAGGGGTACATTTTATTAATGAAATTTTTTTACAAATAAGGGACTTTAAATATAGGCCTTGAACGCACGTGATATAGACGGTTTATACATAGTGATCCCCCCAAGAGAATCTCCCATAGAAGATGAACAAGACTCAACCACATGCAAAGCAGCTTGTTGGTACTTGATGAATAAATCATCATACCTCATAGCAAGGTCGAAACTAACTCTCCTTCCTTTTGGGAAATCTTCTCCAGCTGCAATAACAAGGAATTTGGTAACTCCAATGTCCCAAATCTCTCCTTCATTGCCTCGACCAAGCTTTCCCAATCATCCTTGGTATCTTTTGTCAAGGCCTCGTACCAAGTTAAGGCCACACCCTCCAAGAAATCTGGAAGTATCTTAGCATGTTCCTTCATAGATGAACCAGTCAAGCGGCATGCTCGATTGAATTCCCAAATGTAACTCCTCGGGTCTTCTCCTTCTAATCCATGGAACACTGGAATGTTGTACATTTTGCACAAAAGATGAGCACAAAGAAGAAAGTCCTTGCTTGTAAACAAGCCGAGATTGTGAGGTTATGATAGGAAAATCCTAGGCCAAAACCTTTCTGGCATCTCCACCAAAGGATGTGACACAAAATTTGGGGGCTTAATTCTAGTCACTTCTTAGAGTCAAGAGAACAAGAGGGAAAGGAAAATAGACGAATCAAAGCAAGATAAAGATATAAACATCAAAGGTGAGATCATAGTTCAACATGGGAAAGAGGAAAGATTGAGGGGAAGCATTGATTTCTACCAAGCGTTCGATGCCAAACATAAGAGCAAGCCTCTATTGGAAGAAAATTTCAATACTAAGAACTACATGGATGGAAGTGAAGGGGCTGAATTGCTAGGGCACATTCTAACGTATGGGGTTGTTGGGTCGCATCATCTTGATAAAGCTCAACACAAGAGATCCCACAATTATTGGAAATAAAAATACAGCTATGATAGCATGGAAATAGCTCTTCCTTTGAGCCTCAAAACCCAAAACAAATAACACATGCTTGTAGGGTTTGAAAAGACAAGAATGTTGACATATCGTTCACGAAAAATGGAACAAGAGATGAAAAGTTAGGACCATTTTAGTAACAGACTCCAAAATTGTCCCAAATCCAAGTCTACTCTGTTCTCCACACTGTAACATTTTCTCAGCAAATTAGAACATGGAAGTAAAGAAATAAATGGATAGAGCTCAAAGAGATGAAAATTTTGATTTAGGTTTCGACCAAAACGGTGTAGGGAGCAAGAAGTTATGGCCATTTTATGACCGGGTACCAAAACAGTCCATGAGCGACTTGAGCAATAGGAAAAGCCCAGGGGATTCACTCTTCATTAAAGGGGGGCGTCACCTGCGTGCATGAACTTCAAGAAAACCCCCTATTTAAGATCCATGTAGTATGATAAAACACCCCTATTTAAGCTTATAAGATACCACCAAAATTCTATTATGTCCCCCCCTTTCCTTAAATCTACGTTATTTCTCAAGCATTTAGATTACACAAAAAGCAAATTTTGATTACTTTCCCTATGACTATTTAAAACCATAAACAAAACCAAACTTGTTCGGACTAGTTACGCAAGGTAGGCTATACTAAGTCCCCCTGTCTTAAATATGGCATGGCCCCCTAGCTTAAATTCAATATTGGGAAAAAATAAAAAGGGCCCCCACCCCTAATGTATAAGCTTATGCCTCATTTCAAAAAAACCCCCTATTGTACACTCACGTGATATCATAAGTTTCCCCCTGTGAATCCCCCGGGAGGAAAAGGCAAGAATTTCTCTTACTGAAGGGGTTGCTGTAAGAAAATAGTACGCAGCGGAAGATAACAACAAAACGCAAGTACACGATGGAAAGCTGGAGAGAATACAAAAAATTCTGATATACCAAACTGCTGATACAACTGATGGTTGGCTGTCCACCCGTGCGCTCTACAGACAGAGCTTCGATGGTGATCTAGACAGATGCTGGACGGAGGACTATGAGCGTGAAGAACTGGTGATCTGATGATAGGGGGTGGCCACTTATATAGTGTAAGTGGTTGACGGTCGGCCCTGTAATAGGCAGTCGGCCTAATAGACAGTCGGCCTGGAAGACCAACCGACCCTTCAGAAAACATGCCGTCGGGCAGATGAAGGATCGCGCATAGGTCATACCGTCGGGCCTGGGGCTACCGGTAGCCCCCGGACCCTGCCGCTGGGGGCTTTGCCCCCAGACCCCCACCGGGGGCCTGCGCCCCCCGGACCCCCTGCTATCGGGGGGGCTATCGCCCCCCCGAACCCCCCCTTTGTGCAGACGGGTATCTACTCTTGGCTCCTAAGCCGTCTCATAACCATCTGGTCTACTCTAAGACCCCTTCCAGTGTCTAAACTGGGGATCCCTCCCAATATCTGATACCCATCATGGCTTCTCCTCATATGGGGGCCTTACAACATTGGGTACACAGAATATTGGTGGGTTACATGAGAGGTGGACATTTGAGCTAACTCTAACACCCCCCCTCAATGTTCACCCGAAGATGAACTATGTGATCGGACCAATGCCGAGTCGATGTAGATGCCGCAACAATAAATCACTCCCAAGAGCTTTCGTGAAGATGTCTGCGCAATTATCCTCTGTGGGACAATACTCCAGCTCTATGACTCCATCCTCGATGAGCTCTCGTACGTAGTGATACTGGATCTCTATGTGCTTTGTACGAGCATGGAACACAGGATTCTTTGCAATGGCCATGCAACTCTGATTGTCGCATTTCAGAACCGTCGCATCTTCGATTGGAACTCCTATGTCTTGCAGGATCCTCCTTAGCCAAACTGCTTCACAAGCAGCAATGCATGCTGCCTTGTACTCAGCTTCCGTCGAAGATAGTGCCACTGTTGGTTGCTTCTTGCTAATCCAAGAGAACACTCCTGAACCAAGTGAGAAACAATATCCAGAAACTGACTTTCTAGAATCACAATCTCCTGCCCAATCTGAGTCACAGTAACCCGCCAAGGTCTTCCCTGCTCTGTAGGTAATGCCATACTCCAGTGTACCTTTCACGTACTTTAGCACACGCATCCCTGCTTTCCAATGGTTCTCTCGAGGTTGATTTGAGAACCTACTAAGTACACCAACTGCAAAGCTGATATCAGGTCTAGTGTTGCACAGAAAAATGAGACTCCCCACAAGTTTCCTATACTCCTTGATGTCGACAAGTGGTGATGCATCCTCCACTGAGAGCTTACCATTCACCTCCATGGGAGAGACCACGTCCTTACACTCGGTCATATCGAATGCCTTCAAGATCTCGCGAGCATATCTCTACTGAGAGATGAAAATCCTGCCAGGTTTTTGCCAAACCTCAATGCCGAGGCAAAAGTGCATGAGCCCCAAATCTGTCATCTCAAACTCGGAACTCAACGACTCCCTCAACTTTTGCAGCATCTTCTCATGATCTCCTGTGATGATCAAGTCATCCACGTAAAGGACTATTACCACATACTTGCCATCCTGCTTACAAACATACAGGTTAGCATCAGAAGCACTTTTTGAGAAACCAATAGATATGAGAAAGCTATCAATCCGTTGGTACCATGCCCTTGGGGCCTGTTTCAGCCCGTACAATGCCTTCTTTAGTTTGCAAACCTTGTTCTCTGAATTGGGCACCTCAAATCCTGGTGGCTGGAACACATATACCTCCTCCTTGAGATGTCCATTCAAGAACGCAGATTTCACGTCCATTTGAAACACCGGCCACTGCTTATGAGCAGCCAAGGCAAGTACCACCCGAATAGTTGTCATCCTTGCTGTAGGAGCAAAGGAATCCTCAAAATCAAAGCCTTCAACTTGAGAGTATCCTTGTGCAACAAGCCTAGCCTTGTACTTTTCCAAAGATCCATCAGATTTGTACTTGGCCTTCCATACCCATTTGGTACCAATGATCTTCCTTTTTTCTGGACGATCAACCAAGTCCCAAGTCTGATTCTTCATGATGCTGTCATACTCCTCTTGCATGGCAGCTTTCCAATTTGGATCCGCCATTGCCTCATCCAAATTCGTAGGCTCTTGAACTTTCATAATCTCAGCCATCAAGGCCATATTGACTATGTGTTCAGAAGCCCTTTTCTGCTCCTCTATCCTCTTTGATCGTCGAAGTCCATCTGCAGATGACTCCGCCAAGTCTGGAACCGGATTTTTCTCATCAAAGAGCTGCCTTGCCCACTTTGGAAGTGGCTTACCTTGTGGAGCCAAGGCATGTTGTGGTGTTGGTGGAGTCTGTTCCTCGAAGTACTCCTCCTCATTCTGCAACTCTGCTTTAGATACGGGCACAAGGTGAGTTACTTTTACGGCTGATGATAAAGTGGAAGGGCATACCTCCTCCTCCACTGTATGTGGCTGTTCCCAAAACACCACATCACGACTGACCACGATCTTCTTTGCCTCTGGATCATATAGCCGGTACGCCTTTGACTCCTGGCTATAGCCCATGAAGATACACTTTCTGCTCTTTGGATCTAATTTCTTTCTGGTGCTATCTGGAACATGAACAAAACACTCACATCCAAATGTTCTGAAATGAGAAGCGGAAGGCTTTTTACCTGAATAAGCCTCCAAAGGTGTTTTGCCCGTCAAGGCCTTTGTGAAGCTTCGATTGAGGATGTAGACTGCTGTATTGACTGCCTCAGCCCAAAAAGACTTAGGCAATCCTTTACCTAGTGCCATGCATCGTGCCATCTCCATGGTAGTACGATTGCGACGCTCTACAACACCATTTTGTTGCGGAGTATGTGCAGTCGTGAGTTGGCGCTTAATGCCATTCTCGTGCAAGTATGTGTCGAACTCTTTTGACAGGAACTCTCCTCCTCGATCCGTGCGAAGCTTCTTTACCTTCAGCCCGCTTTCGTTTTCCACCATCTTTTGCCACTGTTTGAATTTTCCAAGAGCTTCAGCCTTATCTCGTAAAAAATACACCCACATGTATCTACTGTAGTCGTCGACGATAAGCATATAGTAGTTACATCCCCCCAAAGCTTGAGTTGGAGCTTTCCCACTGAGATCAGCATGAACCAATTCTAGAGGAGCCTTTGCCCGATAGCCGCTCTCATGTGGAAAAGCCTTCCTTTGTTGCTTGCCCATCATACAAGCTTCACAAGGTTCCTGCACCTTTGAGAGTGCAGGCAAGTGTGCAACCATCCCTGTTTTCTGCATTTCCAAAAGAATAGGATAACTAAGATGACCAAATCTTTCATGCCATACCTTACTGATGCCCACTCCTGAAGAGACTGTTAGTGCCGTCAGCTCGTAGAGATTGTTCTTCCTTACTGCCTTGCCGACCACCTTGCCCGCTGCATTAAGGATTTCTGCTCCGGTCCTCTTGAAACGCACCTCCAAGTTGCGATCAGTTATCGCAGCAACCGAAAGCAAGTTCTTCTTTAGCTGAGGAACTAGTAATACATCAGAAAGCTCTTTAGTTTCACCTTCTTGAATGGAAAGAGAGATAGTACCTGTACCTTCCACAGGGCATTTTGCATTATTACCGACCGTCACGTTCATGGGCTCTTGTAGAGGCTTGAAAGAGCTATACCAGTCCTTCTTTCTGGTCATGTGACGGGACGCTCCACTATCAAGGAGCCACGAATCATTCGTTGTTGAAACTTCTGTTGAGGAGCATATTTCTTCAATTGCAACCCATAGCTCCAACTCAGTCTCAACTGTGTTGGCAGATTCCTTGCCTTTCGAAGAAGACTGTGTAGTGCCATTCTTTTCGTCCTGCTGCTTCTTTCTGCAATCCTTGATCATGTGACCGCTTTTGTTGCAGTAGTGGCACTTACCTGAAAACTTCTTCTTCTTACCATTCTTCTTCTCTCCACCCTTCCCTTTGGATGTGGTTGAGAATGCTGCATCACTTCCGCCATCGCGGGTCTTCATTCGCATCTCCTCCTCTAGAAGCATCGCGCTGAACTCTTCAAAAGTGAGGGGTGGATTTCTTACCTGCGTGTTGAGTGTCGTGACCAACGCATCGTACTTTTGTGGAAGGATCCGAATGCACCTTCTGGCCAACTCTTCGCTGGTCTTTGTAATCCCAACCGCCGCCATCTGATCACGTAGATTCTTGATCCGTGTGATGAATGTCTCAGCTGATTCTCCATCAGAGCACCTCTCTGCAGCAAGCATATTCTCCAGATTTTGAATTCTGGTCTGATTCCGCGTTTCATACTGACCTTTCAGTATGTTCCAAGCCTCACTTGCCTTGTCTGTATGCTGAATCAGAGTCAAAACAGAATCACTTGAACTGGTAACAAAAGCGCAGAGTGCATCTGCGTTCCTTCGTTTCCATGCCCGAAGAAGATCTGCATTCGGTGGCGTTATGACGTTGGGGTTGTTTGGATTCGGTGATCCAACCGGTTCTGGATCCAATCCCAGAACAGTATCCAGAAGCTCATATGAATCCAAGATCGCGCTGATCTTGAATTTCCACAAAGTATAATTCGTCCCATCGAGCTTGCCTTCATTGAAGGCAGGTGGACGAATTCGCAACGGGGTTGGTGCAGCCATCACTCCTAGTAGCCTTTGCTAACAAAGCTCGTTGAACTTGCAATAAAGTCGTTACTCAGATAGCCTGAGCTCTGATACCATGTAAGAAAATAGTACGCAGCGGAAGATAACAACAAAACGCAAGTACACGATGGAAAGCTGGAGAGAATACAAAAAATTCTGATATACCAAACTGCTGATACAACTGATGGTTGGCTGTCCACCCGTGCGCTCTACAGACAGAGCTTCGATGGTGATCTAGACAGATGCTGGACGGAGGACTATGAGCGTGAAGAACTGGTGATCTGATGATAGGGGGTGGCCACTTATATAGTGTAAGTGGTTGACGGTCGGCCCTGTAATAGGCAGTCGGCCTAATAGACAGTCGGCCTGGAAGACCAACCGACCCTTCAGAAAACATGCCGTCGGGCAGATGAAGGATCGTGCATAGGTCATACCGTCGGGCCTGGGGCTACCGGTAGCCCCCGGACCCTGCCGCTAGGGGCTTTGCCCCCAGACCCCCACCGGGGGCCTGCGCCCCCCGGACCCCCTGCTATCGGGGGGGCTATTGCCCCCCCGAACCCCCCCTTTGTGCAGATGGGTATCTACTCTTGGCTCCTAAGCCGTCTCATAACCATCTGGTCTACTCTAAGACCCCTTCCAGTGTCTAAACTGGGGATCCCTCCCAATATCTGATACCCATCATGGCTTCTCCTCATATGGGGGCCTTACAACATTGGGTACACAGAATATTGGTGGGTTACATGAGAGGTGGACATTTGAGCTAACTCTAACAGTTGCTTCCACAGTACATATTGGAATGAGGTCGCCCTAAAGGGTAGAGAATCCCCTTAGAACACATCCCAAAACAAGCCATACATGAGCACAAACGGAGCTCCCGAGCGAAGAGTAAAAAAAAAAAGAGAAAATGGGAAAAGAAGGGAAGATCTTGGTTCTGGAAGCCAGGAAAGCTTCCCAATGGGAGAGAACTACAAAGAAGAGAGGGTCTAAGGCTCAAGGGAAAGGAGAGGCATGGAAGGAGCTAGATACAAGGCAACGGCAAGGCTACAAGGAGAAAATAAGATGCTTGAGAGAGAGGGGAGGGGCTTCTTTTATAGTGCAATTCTCACCTTCCTTCTCAGGGGGGTCACTATGTATAACCCCTGTATATCATGTGCGCTCAAGGCCTATACTTAAAATACCTTATTTGTAAAATTTTTTATTAATAAAATGTACCCCTTTTCTGTACAAATCTGTAAATTTTTTCCAAAACTATTTTAAATAGTCCCTTATGTATATTTATTTCTGTAAATTTTAGAAATAAAAAATATCCTTCTGTTGAACTCATGTGATAGGGTTACATATGATGAGTGACCCCCCCCCGCCTTCCTTTACCTTGTTACATTTGCTGGCAGTAGATTCTTTCACCCCTTTATGACATAAGGGCATGGGTCACCATCAATTGTCCTTTTAGGAGGATTTTGACAAGTGTCCCATCACAAGATGCTTCTTTATCCTTGAGTACCCGTGGTATTTACAATGATGCACTCCACTCATGATCACATTTGCAATCATTTTCACTAATTATTCTAATTAGTGTCAAACCCACATTAATGATTACATGAAATAAAGTAGTCGACATCAAAAGATTGATAAGCCGCAACAAGAGTAGCCACAAAGAGCCGTCTCCCACCACCAACTTCTCCATCATGCTTCTTGGTTCTTTGTCTCCATGGCTAGCTTTTGTCACCCTACAGGCCCCAAAAATCCTCCCACAGGTTTCAAAACAAAATATCATTTTTTGTTGTCATAGTACTAAAGATACTTAAATTTGTAATTAATTGGCACATACATAGTCTATGCATACTGTGTGTTCGACATACTACTTGCTTAAGTTCATAGTTGCTTGTACTTCTTTGACTACTTGTAGAACTCCTTTATTAAGTGCTAGAGAAGGGGGGAAATAAGACATCCAAGGCACACAAAAGCATGTAGGCCCCCACAATGACTTTTATTCATCCATTTGTCTTAGCAGGGGAATGGGCGACATTAACCTAAGGCTGAATTTGAAAACTCTGGAAAGTTCTCGACCTGGCTCTGACACTATATATGTGCCTCTCTCCTTGTCATGGCTACCTCTCTCTCTTGCTCTCAGTGCTGCCTCTCT
Source organism: Dipteris shenzhenensis (assembly GCF_047967505.1). Classification (NCBI taxonomy): domain Eukaryota; kingdom Viridiplantae; phylum Streptophyta; class Polypodiopsida; order Gleicheniales; family Dipteridaceae; genus Dipteris; species Dipteris shenzhenensis. The sequence goes on from NC_141615.1 coordinate 28,536,633, forward strand.
CTCTCTCTCTCTCTCTCTCTCTCTCTCTCTCTCTCTCTCTCTCGCCCCCCCCTCTCTCCCTCTTCCCCTTCCATCAACCTCCCAGCTACCAATGGCCTCCCTCTCTGCCCCCTATCTCCCCTTCCTCACCCGCAGCCACCTCATCTATGCTATCTTCTTTCTCACTTGCCTCTTTAGCCAATTAATCAAGCATGTTAATAAAATGATGGTTACATTAATAATGAAGAGGAATCTAGATAATTTCATGCGGTCTTTCCACTCATCAAGATGAGAAACAGAATGCAGAGAGGACATGGAATAGAATTCATTACAAAAATTGAAGATGATGGTTACATTAATGATGAAGAGGAATCTAGACAATTTCATGCGCTCCTTCCACTCATCAAGATGAGAAAGAGGATGCATATGACATTGTGACATTTGACATTATTTCCATAGAGGGCAGGTCTTAAAGATGTAATACATACTTCAATCATATAGTCCCTTCTTTGCTCTTTGAATTTTCTTTAGATTTGCATGGACAAATACATTGAGGAATTTTCATTTTGATAAGAAAAATGAAGTTATTAGTTTTATATTAAGTAGAAGGACCCATTAGTAGATATTATACCTTTTAAAAAGTATAACATTAATCTTATAAAAAAGAGAGATGAAGAAGGGACGCTAGGCATGGGGGCCAAGGGCATAAGATTGTTTTTATATCAACAACTAAAAGGAAATGAACTTTATAAAAGCTAGGGTAGTGCTTTGGTGGAGACTTGGATGCTTATTTGTGTGATTGTCTCCTTACAATCATTTAACTCTCTTGATTTCCAAAGTTTTGGCCTCCTGTCCTCTTCATATAATGCAAACTAAGGCATATTTTATTCGATACTCGATGTTTGCAAAGATCGTGATCAGCACAACGCTTTTATTGTTGGACAGTAGCCGCACAGATAAATTAGTGCAAGCTAAGTTATTGATTGCATCGCGTTTCACGTTTGCGAATAATCTATAGTACTATTTGCATCGCGTTTCACGTTTGCGAATAATCTATAGTAATATTTCCATCAGCTGTGTCTGCTATCGCTGCGAATGCTTCTGCTGATAAATCCAGAGTTCCTTGTTGACAAATTTGTGGCGGACAGTAATCCACGAAGTTTACTGTGATACTTTCCACGTCTGCATGGCTGACGAACCCCGGTGTTAGTTCCTCTTGTGCAAGTCACTTATTTTTCACCACGTGCGCGAACTCCATCGCAGAGAGCGCTGGCTGCTGCAAACATGTTGCCCGGAGGAAACCGGCTTTCGTCGAAGCCATAGATGATAGCAGGCGGTGCTGCCCAGCCATTTCAGAAGATAGTTTATATCAAAAGGCGAGCTGTGGCATTGAAATTGATTGAATGAAAAGCCCAAAGAGTAACAGGAATTTGAGAACGTTTTGGTTGTCCACTGGAAGAATTCCTTTTTGAAATGAGAGAAGCATGCGCTGAATAGGCCTAATCGTTTTACACCGGGCATAAACTTAGATTGAAACCGGGGAAATGCTACATTGACTGATAAAAAGCCGAAAAAACCCGCATTGATTCGGCCAGGTGGTGGACTGGCGAATTTCCTTTCTCTAATCAAACACGAGCGTGAGTTGAAAATCTTAAATCTGGAATGTGGTCCAGAAGCTATTATGAAGTGAGAGAACGAGTGCTTACGGACGTAGGGAGGCGTCTAAACGTAGTATTTCATCCAGAAGCTACGACAAATATTTGTATAGCACGCTTTGTAGAACGGCGAGGCCGAGAAGATAAACAAAACCGGTTTGGCCGGGCTGAGCGTACTTCGGGATGGCGACTTTCATACGTTGTATAATATATTATGGTTAGTAGTTCTAGTTATATATTAGCTATATAGATAACGGTTAATAGGTATACACATTACATAATTATAAGGTTAATAGCTGGATCGTTACCGGTTAACACTAGACCGGTAATAGGTATACATTTACATAGTTAGATAACATATATGTATCTGTATGTAGTTATATAGTCACAATTATATACTTGTAAAAATTTATGTCTCTAACATCACAGCAATATCGACATCTTTCTTGGAAATTCGCAATACATAAGAGCATGAATTCGATTTAATATAACAGAACTTGTTAGTTTAAATACACAAGGAGCATAAATTCGAATTAATATGAATGGAAACTATGTAACTTTTGCTGATGCTCGTTGCCTCGGTTGTCTTTCACTTCTACGAGATGTAAATTGTGTCCTTGCATTTTAATAGGTCTCCAAGTGTCCAGATACTTTGCGTGTCCAAATTGTGGAGACAATTTGTGCATTTAACGCTCAAAAGACCTAAACAACACTACTACACACGCATCCTATTGCGACGTTTACGTACCGACGATTAGCGCCCGCTTAGCGTTAATCGTCGGTATAAAAATCGGGTGTCCTAAATCGTCGCTATATAGCGACTTTTAATAAACGTCGCTATATAGCGACGTTAGTAAAAGTCGCTATATAGCGACTTTTAAAAGTCGCTATATAGCGACGTTAGTAAAAGTCGCTATATAGCGACTTTTAAAGGTCGCTATATAGCGACACTGAGACACTAAATTATAGCGACGTTTTACAGAGAGGTTTTTTTTTTTTTTTAGCCTTAAAATTTATTTTCTTCCAATGACAAAATTTTTTAAATTTTCATACATGTTTGAGCTCATAGAGAATTAAAAAATGAGAGCATGTACATCAAGCCTTTGAAGCTCATATATTCATGTCCAAGTTTGAGATGAGAAAAATCAAATTAAATAAGAGCATTTACATCAACTGTTTCATCTTGAGCCAAGTCTAAGGCGCCAAGCAAGTCTATCTCCAACTCTATACCGAGTTGATCTCCTATATCATCATCGTACTCTAGCATCGTACGTTCACCTAAAAGTATTTGATCATCTTCTTCAATTAAGCTTAAGTGTGGTGATTGATCTTGATGATTGTTGTCTTCCTCGTCAATATCGTGATCTCCATCCTCCTCCCGTGCGATGTCATTATGCGCATCTTCCTCTTGCCTCATATGGTGATCTACATCTTCTTCGCTAGATTCATCAATTGGATCCGGATTTGGTAGTGGCATCTCCATATCCACATCTCGATCTTCAAAAATCTGCTTACTTCGTGGTGCAACTTGGATCACGTACCACCATCTTGGATCAGAACGATCCGGATGAAAAACCACTTATATTGAAGATGAAAAATCACGTGCCAAATGTCGTCAATTATATATATATCAATGGACTTAAAAAACGAAAGCTTCGACTAATTAAATCATTAGTATGCACCTGCTCACAGTGCTCGGGAAGAACAAAAGTATCACTTTCATCAGTCCAATGTTTGGTGGAGTCTATTGCAAAGAGACCGCTACCATCTTTTTTCACAGTTGCATGGGGACCGTTGTAAGTAGTTCTAAACCATTTTACATCAAGAATGAAAATAGTAAATCGTCTGAAATCAATTTCATAGATGTCGCGTATGGTTCCACAATAATCCAACTGTGAGGAGAGAAGATTGGTATCCGAAGCACTTGCTCGGCTATCTTGTGTGAAGTTAGCCATGACTCCACAATCATACGTGACTCTCTTTGAATCGATGCGTTCTATGCGAAAATGTCATCCATATGACCATAATGCACTGTACTTTTTGTACTGTAAAAGAGCATCATTAAAACAATGAAGATGCACCTATTTTATAGCATATATTGCCACAAATAATTACTTAATTACATCAAGAGATAAGAAACTTACATGCACCATACATCCAGATGATAACTCCCGCTCGCGCTCGTTTATTGTCTCTCCATCACGTTCGGCTTTACGTATAGCTAGTTGTAGCCAATCAAGTGACATGTGAGTAGGGAGAAGAGCCAGATCTCGTGGATATGGTTGTGATCGCCTGTACATTACTCTGAATCTCGTCCTTGCATTTATTCTTTCTGCTTTGGCCACTTCATATCTCTCAATCCACTTCTGCATCTCAGGGCTATTGAGGATACAAAACTTATTGAATTTCTCCATTTGCTCTTCGCTCATCTTTCTTTCAATCCCTTTTCCTTGGGGGACCTCGCCAATGATGCGATCATCATCCTTGTTGTGCCAAGCTTGCGGCATATCAGGATCCGTGGATGCAAGAAACTCTGTGATATATACTAATGACTCTTGCACAAGCCATCCCTCTGCCATGCTTGCTTCTGGTCTTGCTCTTTGTCTTACAAACCCCTTTAAAGTTTTCATAAACCGCTCGAGAAAAAACATCCATCGATTATGAACGGTACCTGCTATAGCCACCTCATCAACTATGTGCACAAGCAAGTGGACTTGAGTTGTCATAATGCTTGAGGGAAAGTGCTTCTCAAGCAAGCATACGGCTTCGATGGATTCCACCCTAGCCTTCTCGATGCTCGATATAGAGATCTCTTTTTGAGATATCCACCTATTTCACATGTCCATGCATATGTAAGATATTTGAGATATCCACCTATTTCACATGTCCATGAAGAAAATACATAATGCGAATTGATAGTAAGCATACCTCACAATACCACAGATCTTGAATATAGCATTTCTAACATCTTCTTGTAAGCACCCTTTTATTGTAATTGGAAGGATGAACTATCAAAGCAACAATGAAATCATGTCAACAATATAACATAATAATAATTACGCTAATGCATCACTATTATCGGTACACTAATTCTACTTAGAATACCTGTAAGACCTTGTGCCAATCATGGGACTTGAGGCCACTAAGCTTATTGTCCTTTGAAAATGCTCCTTTCAAGCAACGCATGTACCCTGTCGGTGTTTGAAAAGAGGCAATGTCTGCCTTGATCGCTGCCTCCTCCCTCGTAGAGAGGATCCACGTTGCTTTCGGGAGGACAACTTTTCCTGAAGCATGCACTTGGGGCCACAAACGAGACATCCTATTCATAGCACGCAAGTCTTCTCGCACTCCTCTCGAGTCCTTGGAACCAACCAAGTGTGCCCAAATGGTAGCCCCCACATTCTTAAAGATATGCATGGGATCCAAGAGATGATTGATTTGTAACTGACCCCAATAAGGAAGCTCATGAAAGATCGATAGCCTCTTCATACCAGGAGAAGGTTCCTCTCCATTCTCCCTCCAAGCTTGAATCCAATCACTTGCTTTCAAATATGATGGTGGTGGATCAAGCTGACCTCCACGTGCGAGATGGTCGAGCGAAAGGTATCGAGCATGACCTTCATAAACATTTTTCCTCATGTGTTTGGAGTAGCGTGCAAGCGATTTCAGAGCGGGTCCACAAACAGGACAAGCATGGTACCCACTTGTAACAAGCCCTGCACGCGTGCATGAATATGTTAGTACAAGACATGCGTGCAAAAGAGAGTAAAAAAAGCATAATCCCTCATTGTACATGTAAAGACATAACCACGTACCTGCGCACTCTCCATATCCTGGGTAGTCATGCATGGTCCACATCAAGATACCCCTGACGGAAATATCATTGGTATGCCTAGGAGCTCTGGAAATATCAAAGACCTGCACTCCTCTCCATAATATCTGTAACTCCTCTATCAAAGGTGCCATGTACACGTCCATGTTTCTTGCCTTGTACTTTCCTGGCACAAGTAGTGCAAGCATGAGGTGTCCCTTTTTTATTATTAGCCATGGTGGGATATTGTAATTCACCACGACTATGGGCCATGTCGACCAAGATGTCGAGCGTAACCCGAAAGGATTCACGCCGTCCATGGCTAGCCCAAGATGTAAGTTGCGTGGCTCTCTCGCAAAGTCCGGCCACTGATTATCTATGTGCTTCCAAGCCGCACAATCTGCGGGAATCCTCAATGTGTGATCAGTGGACCGATGAGATGCATGCCATGTCATCAACTCCGCTATGGATTTGCATCGAAACATGTGTTGTATTCTTGCAATGATGGGAAAGTGTCTTAAGACCTTTACCGGTATCCTCTCACCCTGCAAGTCATCTCTATATCGTTGTTCCCCACACTTTGGACAACTAGCCAAATCTCCATGCTCACGACGAAAGAGAATACAATCATTACGGCAAGCATGGATGGTATCATAATCCATACCCACCATTGTTAGCATCTTTTTCGCTTCATCTCTTGATGCGGGCATGGTATTTGGTGCAGGCAACATCTTTTGGAGCAACCTATGACAAAGACACTATCCAAATGATGATTCTCAAAACAAACAATATCCAAATAATGAGTCAATCAAATTAATGCAAGGGCTAACCTCATTAAGGCCGAGACACTTGTATCCGACCACCCATACTGTACTTGTAGATTCAAGATTGAGAGACAAGCACGTAGTTTAGACATCCTGGCACCCTCGTACAATTGTGTTGATTGCAACTCTCGCATTTTCACCTCAGACTCTGACATCACGTGTACGTGGGATGTAGTGCCCCTAAAAATGGAATCCATCATGTCGACCATACCCTCGTCGTCATCTGGGAGACTATAGTCTTGTTGAAAGTGAGAAGGTATATGTGTACCCTCATCACCCTCGTCATCCTGTCATAAGCTCATTCGTGTAAATAGAAGATCTTCTAATTCCGGGTATACAATAAGATTGCGAACTTAAATAGCTTTGACTTACCGATGATCCATCAACATGTGCAACACCAACGGGGGGTACTGGTTCCGGCTCCTCCCCATACATCCGCAAGTGGCGCATGATAATACGACGTTGATGTCGTACTTCTCGCTTGCAATGAGTGCAATGACAATATAACCTCTCCGTAAGCCACTTCGTGCTCCCGGGCGTTGGTGCATCATCGGATGAGCTTCCACTCGTCCCTTCCATCTACACTTATAAAACCAAAACATAAGCATGAAGAGGAGATGTACACAATTATGAGCATAGCATGTTTAATTTGAGCTTCTCTTGAGGCTATATAAAAAGAATGACATCGCTATATAGTAAGGATTGAAACAAAAAATCCTATATAGTAAGGCTATGTAGTAAGAGGAGATATTGACAATTATAGGCATAGCATGTTTGAGCTTCACAAGAGGCCTCACTAAAAAATAAACAGTAAGCGTCGCTATATAGCGACTCTCTGTTCCGTCGCTATATAGCGACGATGTTAATTGAAAGCGTCGCTATATAGCGACGTTTTCAATTAAAAACGTCGCTATATAGCGACGAATAAGCGTCGCTATATAGTGACACTGTGGGTTAAAACCCGAAACGCCGAAACCCGCGGCGTTTTGCTCAAAGCTTTCCTAATCTCTCAAGTAAGCTCTCCAAAATCTCCTCCCACCTATTTTCACTGACCTCCCATCTATTCCAAGCAACCTCCTACCCTATTTCCCACTCCTCACCCTCCTCCTACCTCTTGTGCACCCTCTCTCTCCTTTTTCCCTCTTTGGTTTCCAGAAAGAAAGTTCTTCAAAAGGTGAGTTTCTTTCAACAATGTAGGTTGTTTGTTTGTTAGCTTTGGTTTTGTGAGTGTTTCTACTTGTATTGCTAAAGTTTTAAACTAGTTTTCATGCTTGATTAGAAAGGATTCAAACAAAAAACGAAATTTCAAGAAAGAAAGAAAGAAACTCACCTCTTCTTCCTGTATTTCTCTTCCTTCTCTTCCTTCTCTTCTCCTCAATCTCCTCCTTTCCTTGTCTCCTCAATCTTCTCTTTCCTTGTCTCCTTTCAAGAAGTTGCTTTTGTGATCTCCTCTTTCCACTAACATCTTATTTGAAAAAATGGGTTGTTTTCTCTCTTTTGTAGGGCCAGTCCACTACACCGAGCGGGACATAGTCTCTCTTTTGTGGGCCCAGTCCACTACACCGAGCGGGACATACTTTTACAGGTAAGTGCTTCCTCTTCTTTCCATTTAAGCTTTTTGTTATTTGCATTGGCCTGCAGCTAGCGCCTTAAGCGCTAGTTGCAGTGATGGGCGTAGGAACCCTCTCTTCCCCCTTCTCTTTTTCTCATTTTCCCCCTTCTCTTTTTCCCTCTTCTCTTATTCTCTCTTTCCCCCTCTCTCTTTTCCCTTCTCTCTTTCCTTTCCCCCTTATTCTCTATTTCCGCATCCCTCTTATTCTCTTATGCTTATGCTTCTCTCATTCCCCCTTCTCTATTTCCCCCTTCTCTCATTCGCATAAGCTTCTCTCATTCTCTTTTTCCGCATGACCATAAGCATGAGCTTATGCTTATGCTTATGCATAAGCATAAGCATAAGCTCATGCTTATGCTCATTCATGAGCATGAGCTTATGCGTAAGTTTCCGCATAAGCTCCTTCTCTCATTCCGCATAAGCTCCTTCTCTATTTTCGCATGAGCATAAGCATGAGCTTATGCTTATGCTTATGCTTAAGCATAAGCATAAGCATAAGCTCATGCTTATGCTCATTCATGAGCATGAGCTTATGCGTAAGTTTCCGCATAAGCTTATGCGGAAATAGAGAATGAGAGAAGCTTATGCTTCTCTCATTCTCTTTTTCCGCATAAGCTCCTTCTCTCATTCCGCATAAGCTCCTTCTCTATTTCCGCATGAGCATAAGCATGAGCTTATGCTTATGCTTATGCATAAGCATAAGCATAAGCTCATGCTTATGCTCATTCATGAGCATGAGCTTATGCGGAAGTTTCCGCAAGAGCTTATGCGGAAATAGAGAATGAGAGAAGCATATGCTTCTCTCATTCTCTTTTTCCGCATAAGCTCCTTCTCTCATTCCGCATAAGCTCCTTCTCTATTTCCGCATGAGCATAAGCATGAGCTTATGCTTATGCTTATGCTTATGCTTATGCTTATGCATAAGCATAAGCATAAGCTCATGCTTATGCTCATTCATGAGCATGAGCTTATGCGTAAGTTTCCGCATAAGCTCCTTCTCTCATTCCGCATAAGCTCCTTCTCTATTTCCGCATAAGCATAAGCATGAGCTTATGCTCATTCATGAGCATGAGCTTATGCGTAAGTTTCCGATTAAGCTTATGCGGAAATAGAGAATGAGAGAAGCTTATGCTTCTCTCATTCTCTTTTTCCGCATAAGCTCCTTTTCTCATTCCGCATAAGCTCCTTCTCTATTTCCGCATGAGCATAAGCATGAGCTTATGCTTATGCTTATGCATAAGCATAAGCATAAGCTCATGCTTATGCTCATTCATGAGCATGAGCTTATGCGGAAGTTTCCGCAAGAGCTTATGTGGAAATAGAGAATGAGAGAAGCATATGCTTCTCTCATTCTCTTTTTCCGCATAAGCTCCTTCTCTCATTCCGCATAAGCTCCTTCTCTATTTCCGCATGAGTATAAGCATGAGCTTATGCTTATGCTTATGCTCATGCAGAAATAGAGAAGGAGCTTATGCGGAATGAGAGAAGGAGCTTGTCATGAGCTTATGCGCAAGTTTCCGCAAGAGCTTATGCGCAAGTTTCCGCAAGTTTGCGCAAGTTTCCGCAAGTTTCCACAAGCATAAGCATAAGCATAAGCATAATCGGAAACTTACGCAAGAGCTTATCCGCAAGTTTCCGCAAGTGCTCCTTCTCTTTTTCCGCATAAGCTCCTTCTCTTTTTCCGCATGAGCATAAGCATGAGCTTATGCTTATGCTTATGCATAAGCATAAGCATAAGCTCATGCTTATGCTCATTCATGAGCATGAGCTTATGCGTAAGTTTCCGCAAGAGCTTATGCGGAAATAGAGAATGAGAGAAGCATATGCGGATCTCATTCTCTTTTTCCGCATAAGCTCCTTCTCTCATTCCGCATAAGCTCCTGAAATGTTTCCGCATGAGCATAAGCATGAGCTTATGCTTATGCTTATGCTTATGCTTATGCATAAGCATAAGCATAAGCTCATGCTTATGCTCATGTGGAAATAGAGAAGGAGCTTATGCGAAATGAGAGAAGGAGCTTGTCATGAGCTTATGCGCAAGTTTCCGCAAGAGCTTATGCGCAAGTTTCCGCAAGTTTCCGCAAGCACAAGCATAAGCATAAGCTAATGCTTATGCTCATGCAAGTTTCCACAAGTTTCCGCATGAGCTCCTTCTCTTATTCCGCATAAGCTCCTTCTCTTTTTCCGCATAAGCTCCTTCTCTATTTCCGCATGAGCATAAGCATGAGCTTATGCTTATGCTTATGCATAAGCATAAGCATAAGCTCATGCTTATGCTCATTCATGAGCATGAGCTTATGCGCAAGTTTCCGCAAGAGCTTATGCGGAAATAGAGAATGAGAGAAGCATATGCGGATCTCATTCTCTTTTTCCGCATAAGCTCTTTCTCTTTTTCCGCATATGCTTCTCTCCTCCTCTATTTTCGCATATGCGGAAACATGAGCATAAGCTCATGCTCACCCATGAGCATAAGCATAAGCTCATGCGGAAAAAGAGAAGGAGCTTATGCGGAAATAGAGAATGAGAGATGCTTCTCTCCTTCTCTTTTTCTACATAAGCTCCTTCTCTTTTTCCGCATGAGCATAAGCATGCGGAAACTCATCCTTCTCATGCTTATGCTCATGCATGTGCATGAGCTTATGCTTAAGTTTCCGCATAAGCTCATGCTTATGCATGAGCTTATGCGGAAATAGAGAATGAGAGAAGCATAAGCTCATTCTCTATTTCTGCATAAGCTCATTCTCTATTTCCCACTCTATTTCCCCCTTCTCTCATTTCCCCTTTCTCTCATTCTCTATTTTCCCTCATCTCTTTCCCTTTCTCTCATTCTCTATTTCCTCATTCTCATTCTTTTCTTTCCTTTACATCTTCTTTCCCTCTTATCTTTCCCTCTTCTTTCCCTCTTTCCTTTCCCTCTTCTTTCCTTTCCCTCTTCCCCTCTTCTTGCCTATGCCTATGCCTATGAGAATGCTCATGTTTGTTTATTTGTTTTCTGTTTTCGTGTTTGTGTCTATGTTAGACATGGGATCACGTCGCTCATCGGACGAGTACGGACAGCCTCGCAGGAGGAGAGCTCACGATCTATATGCTCCAGAGGACTTTGATTCCTCTCAGGCGACTACCCCGAGGACTACCCCTGGTCCGACTCCTCTCGGTCCTAGCACTGTGACTACCCCTGGTCCGACCCCTCTTCCACGTAGCACTGCGACTACCCCTCAGGGGACTCCTTTGCTAGCCGCGCATGGCTTTGTTGGGACTCCCGACGAGTTTGTAGCGCAGATGAGCGATGAGGAGGCAGCGCGATTCTTCTCTCTGCTCTCTCAGAGGACCTCCGCAATTCCTTCCCCTACACCGACGGGTGGACGTACAGTCCAGCCATCCCCTCGCGCCCCTTCGACCGCGGGATCATCACCTGCGCATGCCTCCCGCAAGGGAAGGAAGAGTAGGATGGGCGGCTCATGTTGTGCTGACTCAGGAGATGTAGACGAGTCAGCACACTCACGCTCCTTTAGGTCTCCACTTGGTCCGGAGACACAGTATCAGTCAGGTCCCTTTCCCTCTCCTACTCCCACAGCTACTCCTCGATCCGGAAGCGGTCGCGCAGCTTCCACTCCTTCAGACTCTGCTACCGTCAGTCCCCCTTACTCATCAGGGGATCTCTCCTATCAAATCACATCTGCCGAAGAGATAATAGAAGACAAAAAGGGCAAAGCAGTGATGGCCGCCATGAGGCGGTTGATGAGTCATCACTTCAAGAGCGGCATAAATATCAATTGGCGGTATCAAGATGGCCAAAAGAAGCAGGCGGTGATCGATGAGTTAAAACAAAGATATCCTAATCCGCCAAATGTGGAGTTTAATAACAGTTATATGCTCGAGCGCATGGGTTTGGTCCTAAAGCATCGCAGATCAACCATGCGTACTTCCATTACAAAGGGGTTGGCTAAACCCAGCTGGGCAGACAAAGCTGATTGGAAGTACTTCAAGAAGCAACATAGGGACCATCCTGAAATGTTCGAGGGTCAGAGGAGGGCTGTGAAGAGACGGCTGGATGTCGTAGGTACTTCGCACTTTGGTGCAGGCGGACGGTATGCGTTCGAGGCAACCGTGGTAAGTTTACTTCTTTCCATTTAATGTATTGTTCTATTTGTTTTACTTACATATTACATGCACTTTAGCTAACTCTAACTCTCGTAAATTGGATCCACAGCAAGCTACGATGGGTCGTCTTCCTACGGATGCAGAGACGCGGCGCGCATTTCGGATAGGAACCAAGCCGTGGTTCATTGAGCAAGAGGCAATGGGAGCGACAGTCGATTGGGCTGAGGTGGCTGCTCGCACGGTATAAGTTTACTCCTGCTTGTAATCTCACTTTTTAATTTAAGTTCCAATCTAATTTTCGATTTATATGGTTCACTCTCAGGGTCAAAGCTCAAGCGTCCCATCATCAGAGACGAGCGATCAACAGGGGCAAGGATCGGACGCAGGTGCCGATGACGAGGGAGAAGACGCAGGACGAGGGAGAAGATGCAGGTGCCGAGGACCAGGGAACAACCCAACAAGACGATTCGGATTCGGATTCGGATTAGTAGTGGTAGTAGCATTTTTCATATCCGCTCGTTAGAGCCATTTTGTATCGCCCTTTCACAGGGTAATTTTGTTTCAAACACAGTTGTATATGTATATGCATTTCTTCCTCATCGTTCACAAGAACAATTTTGTATCACCCTGCAAGCAAGAGAAATTTTGTTATAAAAAACTTTCTTTTGTAATTACAAAAAAAAAAAAAGGGTTAGTGGGGCTAAACAGGGCCAAAAGGAAGCCCTGTTTAGCCCCACTAACCATTTTTTTTAGCTTCTGTTAATCGTCGCTATATAGCGACGTTTACCAATGTCGCTATATAGCGACGATTAACAAAGTCGCTATATAGCGACGTTTTTATCGTCGCTATATAGCGACGTTTACATCGTCGCTATATAGCGACGATTAACAGCGTCGCTATATAGCGACGGTTTATAGCGACGCTTCTTTTCCGACGATTTTAACGACTTTTATAGCGACCTTTGCGCCCGTGAAAAAAAAAAAAATTTAATGTAAAAAGCGTCGGTATTTCCGTCGGAAAATGGCCTATGCCTTGTAGTGCAAGGTGGTATATGGGAAGCATAGGTGGTTTCCTCCTATGAACCATCTTTGTCATGTGGATCCATCTTTCGGGGGGCCAGAGTTAGCAGCTCTTATTCCTCCATTCATGAGGTGCAGAGTTTGGGAGTGACTTTGGCATAATCCAGAAATCCAAACATTTCCATTTGGCATGTGTCGACGTCTCTCCATTTTTTATACTCTTCCTTACTGGAGACAACACAAAGTCAAATATCTATTGGACCCAATGCATATATTTAGAAATTGGTCTTTAAACATATGATTGGGGATAGAGACACCCCAAAGGCACAAGCTAGCTCAAAAGTGATGAAAACCAAAAGAGCCTTCCAACTAAGAGAAACCGTGCCGGTAAGGTGATTTTACCAAAGGCACCCTAGGTTTTAACAAAAGCAGAGGAGACCTAGGTGAAGAGTTTTATCATGGGTATGAAAGCCACAAGGGGATATATGCAAAACTTAAAAGGGTGCCTTTACTTACTTTGGAAAACTAAGTGGTCTAAAGTCATATGATTGGTACAAAATGATTTAGGTAACATTGCTTCCACTTCAGCTCGATCCATTCTTGACATCTTGTTTGAATTTGACTGACACAACATTGTTTCTATAGTATGTACTTCCAATTGCTTTGTGAGGATGTAGTAATAAAGATGCATCAAAGGCCATCAACAAGCTCAGTGTATTTGTAAGGTATATTAGAGGCTATACAAATGCATGCCAAATTTTCAAGCTCATTGCAAAATCAAGTTGCTTATTGACATGTAAATGCATGTGGATATCATTAAAATAGATCAAGAAATCATCCATTCCCAAATGAGATTCTCATAGTCAAAGTTGTGTGTTTGATTGAAAAGGCATTTCTAACAAGTATCATGGAAATCCAATTGCATTTACCTATGCACTTGGCAGATGAAGTGGCATATAATACTTATTTCATTAATTTTGGACTCATATGTCTACTTTTGGACTATTCCTTAAAATCCTTCCCAATTGAAAAGTTTACTTTATGAAACTGTCATTCGAGAATCAAAAGTTTACTTTCTGGCACTATCATTTTCACATAAGACATTTCAAAATATCTCTCTACAATGTTGTACAAATAATGCAAAAACTACTATTAAATCCTAAATTTGTATTTCTTGTTTATAAGAATCATATTCTTAAAATAAAAAATCCGAGTTATTAGTTTAAATCCATGAAAAACCATGCTATTGAGGATTCACAACATTTTAAAAATGTATACATAAGAGACCTGTAAGACTCTTTTTACTTTCAATGCAGAAAACTATAACACTCTTGAATATTCAAGAAATTAAAAGGTTTATATACACATGAGACATGATGGAAGCCTCTTTTGTACTCCAAAAAATAGCAATAGCTATGCTTGCAATTTTACATTATCATGTCATAAGTTTTACAACAAATATTGCTCTGGATGAGTCTTTGTACAAAGGATCTCCTGTGGCCTTTTCAATAATTTAATTTTTCCTTTACAATGAGTTTAGTACAAATGGGCGATCCAAACATTTGCTTGTTTGAATGTCCTTTTCTATCATGATCACAGAAATGAGCGATCCAAACATTTGCTTATTCAGAATGTCCTTTCTGTCGTCACTTGTCGCTTGGGTGCCATCTTCATTCACTCTCATCTGACAACCACCACCACCTTCACTCTTTCTCGATATTTGAATGGTGTTATCATGGGCATTCTTCATTTGCGCTATCTCCTTCTACTTCCTCCCGGGCGAGCATCTTTGTGAACTCTGTAATGTGCGTAATAATTGGTTGCGGTAATTTTATTTTGTCTTCTAAATCATACCCCATGTGCTTCTTTGTTTTCTTTGACCTTGATTTCTAGGATACTATGACTGTCTCTGTGGAAAGTCTTGAAATTGCTTCATGGTTTGGGACCCATTCCTTTTTCAAACAACTACTATACAATGTACTGTTATCTTGGTTCTCCTTCCTGCCCCTTGGCTCATACCATACCGCTGTAAATGTTGTAGCTCTCCCCCGGTCATCCATGCTCACGTCAACTACTTTCGCAAACCAAAACTTCACGTTCTCATGTTCATCATCCGATGGTCGAACTGCAACAAAACAATGGACATCTATGTCTATTTGTGGCATAAACTCTCTCTTCTTGGGTCCACAATATGGACGTGGGAGCAACGATTCAAACTCATTTTCAAAGAGACCACATGCTGGACGCAAGTCATTACCAACATTTGGCCAAAATAAAGGCCGTTCTGCCTTAATATCATCTTCTCGCATTTTTGCAAGGTCCTTTATCAATTGGTAGGTCTTGCTAATTACAACAGTAGTGTGTTCCTTCCAAGAGGGCTTCCAATCAGGAAATCTCCGGAGCATTTCCTCTTTGTATGCAATAAAAGCTTTTAAGCCTTCTATTTCACCTTTGGATTTCTCGCTGAATTCTTTTATAGGAGCCCATGTTGGATGCATTTCTTTGCTCGGGATTGAAGTTAAGAGAGAGTAAGGTTCTTTAGGTTCCCATTTTGTATCAAGAGAATAGTGTTGCCATTGCATCACTGGTTTTTCATCCTTTAAGAAAAATCAAAAATAGTGTGGAGCACTATGACCAATCAGGGCATCACCACCTTTTTGTATGAAAGGTAGAATAAAGCTCTTCCAATCATACATCCTCTCAACCATTGAGCATATTGTTCCTTCCTTACGGCCACCAACTTGCCTCCCACATTTTCTTATCATGTCATCCATTGTCTCCATGTCCTTGTGTTTTAGTTCTCTTGAAACTGTGCTAAATACCTGATCGATATCCTCATGTGTGTGCCCAACCAACAAAAACCCAACTTCAATCTCATTGAAGATTCTATGAGCGATTAGCATTGAGCAAAATTCAAAGAAGAGTACATTCTTATTCTCTCGTCTGCACTTGTCTTCTTGTATTCTCAAAGTTGCTGGTAGGCGACCATTTCCTGCATGTACATTCCTGCATGTACATTGTGAATTGCCTTCATAACGGATGTTACAACTTGATTGCTATCGTGTAGATGCAAGGAATCAATCCATATGTCTGCAAAAAACTTAAATCCGTGCACTAACACTCCACATAGATGTGTCTTTAAAAAGTATTTGCCTTGTAGCTTAGGTGAAGTGTTAACGAATCGAGGTAATGTTGTTGTATTTTGATCCATACCATCTACAATAATGCACATGTACTCATTTGGGTGAGAAATAGCTTGCTCCTTCCAAAATGCATATTTTATTCTAGAATGTCGAACAAGTCCATGATGAAATTCTCTCTTTCTTTTGTAAGCTTCTTTTTGTTCTGGAGATGTTGCACTCTCAAGTGCTCGCTTTAGATCATCACAGTCGTTGCACTTTGACATTTTTTGCCTCTTTGGGATTTTAACATGTCCAAAGCTTTTTTTCCAAAGAGTATACAAAGTATGAAAAGATGCCGGTGCATGCCCTCTTTGCCTCTGTGTTTCTCCAATAGAGTTAAATACTTCTTTTTTGGTCAAACCTATCGGAAGATGCATTTCTGATAGGTGGGGTTGCGGTAAAGCATTTTCATAAATGTAATCTTTCAAAATTGTTGTTGCCGCAACCGTTGAGGCTCTTGTTTTGGGCCTTCCTATGTTTCCATGAATGTTAAATTTAACTCCATACTTTGCTTTATTAGCCAAATTCCAATATGTGCCATGTGATAATCCTGTAATAATGCGATATGCATTATTGCATATACTTTTTCCATTTATAAGAGGCCTTATTTGATGTCCTGAACTTCGCCTTCTCTTATCATTTACAAGAAAGCAAGACAATCTCGTGAGTAGGTATTCATTTCTTCTACTTCCTTTCCTTTGCCAGACATGTTCTCTACAACCCTTGATGTCATGTAAGTTAATGGATCGCATACATGTATGCTTACAGCATGTAGATCGCATTGCTTTTAGCATAACATCTTCATTCATTACTCTTATTCTCTTTGGTTGCTTTTCTGGATCTGCCTGCACTCGTTGTCTTTTCATGCATCTGTATGTTCGTTTTGGGACCTTCTGTACATTCTTATTTGGATTTGTGTAGTTCTCCTTGTAAGATTTATTTGTCACGTTGTTTTCATGAGATGTTGCATCCTTGATCTTATCACTCTGACAGTCAAATACTGAATATTCCTTTGTTGATGTCATCCTTGCTTTTGATACATTCGTCAAACCATTTGTAACATTTACAAGTTCACAATCAAAGTCAAACACCGAATAGTCCTTTGTTGATCTCATCCCTACTTTTGATACAATCGTAGAACCACTTGTCACAATGGCATTAGAGTGTCCCGAATGATCTTCAAACTCATCTATTCCTGAGAGAACATCACTCATTGATGCACTTTCTATGGATTTCATAACTCCATAGTCAGTAAAGATAGAGTGTCCAGAATGATCTTCAAACTCATCTATTCCTGAGAGAACATCGCTCATTGATGCACTTTCTATGGATTTCATAACTCCATAGTCTTGAAACTCCTCTACTCCAGAGAGAACATCACTCATTATACTATCGTGCATGATTTCCATAATTCCATAGTTACTTGCTTTGACTCCAAGAACTTTATCAGTATCCATGAAGCCATCCATGCTTGAAGATATAACACTTTTGACATCTTTGCCCAAGTTCTCAATGTGCATGAACTCATCCACCCCGGATAAGGCATCACTTGTGAAATATTTTTCTTTCTCGGTACCAATGAACTCATCGACTTCTGATAAGACGTCAGTGCTATAGTTGAGTGCATTGGAATCATCCATCTCTCAAGGAATAGAGCTTGGTACATTGGCATATTCTTTCAATTCTTTGATGTTGTAGTATACATTATGTTTATCATTAAAAACCACATGCCGAGTCTTTCCAATCTTTAAAAATTGCATGCTCCATCTCAAATCCTTACCTACCTCATAGTAGGGACCATCCAATGACATTGAGTTATCATCCATACCATCATCAGTAACTTTTTGAATTCTCATCTCCGCAAATGTCCAGTGTTCAACTTGTTCAAATCCCAAGACTTGACCTTCTGCTACATACTTATTTGTAAATGATAACATTTGTAAAATATCTCCCACTCTAAAATCCAAAGATATGCACTTTGTATTCGTGATGACATGTCTTGGATAAGTCTCATCTCTGTCCCATGCAATAAATGCTTTGTTGGAAGTATTATAGGGCATAACATCTCCAAGGATTTCCATATCCCCACACTTATGCTTTAGCTCAACATGTGCACTAAGAATCCTTGATACGATAACCGCCACCTTATCTTCGCCAAGTCTTCTAAAGTGACAAATAGAATTTGGATCACTTTCATGGATTGTAGCAAATGCAACTACTTCTCTTTTGCAACATAAAATCACCTCCATCCCCGGAATAAATTTTGTAGCCATCTCCTTTGTCAGTTTCCTTTGCAAACAAGCTGTAACAACCATTATAAAGAACATTAGTCTCTTCTCAATAATCTACTTTATTAATGATTTAAAAATCCAGAACGTGTTTGAAAATTTAATTAGATACTAACCAATAACAACCCTAAACCCTAAACCCTAAACTGTAAACCAAAACAACCCTAAACCCTAACCAATAACAACCCTAAACCCTAAACCCTAAACCCTAACTCCCAAACCCTAAACCCTAAACCCTAAACCCTAACCCCCAAACCCTAAACCCTAAACCCTAACCCCCAAACCCCACACCCTAACTCCCAAACCCTAAACCCTAAACCCCAAACCCTAAACCCTATCTCCTAAACCCTAAACCCTAACTCCCAAACCCTAAACCCTAAATCCTAAATCCTTAACCCTAACCCCTAAACCCTAAACCCTAAACCCTAACTCCCAAACCCCAAACCCTAAACCCTAACTCCCAAACCCTAAACCCTAAACCATAAACCCTAACTCCTAAACCCTAAACCCTAAACCCTTAACCCTAACCCCCAAACCCTAAACTCTAAACCCTAATCCTAAACCCTAAATCCTAAACCCTAAACCCTTAACCCTAACCCCGAAACCCTAAACTCTAACCCCTAACCCCCAAACCCTAAACCCTAACTCCTAAACCCTAAACCCTAAACCCTAAACCCTAACTCCCAAACCCTAAACCCTAAACCCTAAACCCCAAACCCTAATCCCTAAACCTTAAACTCTAACTCCCAAACCCTATACCCTAACCCCTAAACCGTAAACCCTAAACCCTAAACCCTAACTCCTAAACCCTAAACCCTAAACCCTAAACCCTAACTCCCAAACCCTAAACCCTAAACCCTAAACCCTAACTCCCAAACCCTAAACCCTAAACCCCAAACCCTAAATCCCAAACCCTAAACCCTAAACCTTAAACTCTAACTCCCAAACCCTAAACCCTAACCCCCAAACCCTAAACCCTAAACCCTAACCCCCAACCCCTAAACCCTAAACCCTAAATCCTAAACCCTAAACCCTAAATCCTAAACCGTAACCCCCAAACCCTAAACCCTAAACCACCAAACTCTAAACCCTAACTCCCAAACCCTAACCCTCAAACCTTGAACCCTAAACCCTAAACCCTAAACCCTAAACCCTAACTCACCAAACCCCAAATCCTAAACCCAAACCACGAAATCCTAAACCTTAAATCCTATGAGTGTTTTCAAGTAATATCATTTATTTAAGTAATAGTTTTAATTAGAATTCATAAGTAATAGTGGAATTGATAGTTGGGAGGGTGGTAGTGGGAGAAAGGGAGAGTGGGAAAGTGGAGAAAGGGAGTGTGGGAGGGTGGTAGTGGGAGAAAGGGAGAGTGGGAGAGGGAGTGGGAATGGGGGCGGTGGGGGTGGGGGTGGGAGGATGGGAGTGGGAGTGGGAGAGGGAGTGGGAATGGGGAAGGTGGGGGTGGGGGTGGGAGAATGGGAGTGGGAGTGGGAGAGGGAGTGGGAATGGGGGAGGTGGGGGTGGGGTGAGGGTGGGAGGATGGGAGTGGGAGTGGGAGGGGTGGGGAGTGGGAGTGGGAGGATGGGAGTGAGAGAGGGAGTGGGAATGGGGGAGGTGGGGGTGGAAGTGGGAGGG
Organism: Dipteris shenzhenensis; assembly: GCF_047967505.1. Taxonomy (NCBI): domain Eukaryota; kingdom Viridiplantae; phylum Streptophyta; class Polypodiopsida; order Gleicheniales; family Dipteridaceae; genus Dipteris; species Dipteris shenzhenensis. The sequence continues at coordinate 28,556,743 of NC_141615.1, forward strand.
GTGAGGTGGGAGGATGGGAGTGGGAATGGGGGAGGTGGGGGTGGAAGTGGGAGGGGTGGGGTGGGAGGATGGGGGAGGGAGTGGGAGTGGGGGAGGTGGGGGGGGTGGGAAAATTGGAGTGGGAGTGGGAATGGGGGAGGTGGGGGGGTGGGAAAATGGGAGTGGGAGTGGGAGAGGGAGTGGGAGGATGGGAGTGGGAGGGGTGAGGTGGGAGGATAAGGGTGGGAGAATGGGAGTGGGAGTGGGAATGGGGGGGGAGGGGTGGGGGTGGGAGGATGGGAGTGGGAGTGAGAGGTGTAGGTGGGAGGATGGGAGTGGGTGGGAGAATGGGAGTGGGAGTGGGAGTGGGAATGGGGGAGGTGGGGGTGGGGTGAGGGTGGGAGTGGGAGGGGTGGGGTGGGAGGATGGGAGTGGGAGAGGGAGTGGGATTGGGGAAGGTGAAAGAATGGGCGTGGGCATGGGAGTGAGAATGGGGGAGGTGGGGTGGGAGGATGGGGGTGGGAGTGGGAGTGGGAATGGGGTGGGAGTGGGAATGGGGTGGGAGGATGGGAGTGGGTGGGAGAGAGAGAGAAGATAATCTAATAGAGAGGCCAATGGGAGAGGAGATAATGTTATAGAAGGACCAATGAGAGAGAAGCACTTAAAACCCTAGTTTTTCTTATATATACTCTCCTTCTCTCATTGTTTCTCTCATTTCAACAAGGAAGAGCAAGAGGAGAAGCAAAAAGAGGAGGAAGAGCAAAAGCAAGCACAAGCAAGCACAAGCATCGATTTCAACTTTTTTCTAGGTACTTTTTTTAAATTTTGTATTCTTTGAAATTTTATTATAGAGAGAGAAAAGTGAAAGAAAGATTTTTAGAGAGAAAATATAAGAGAGAGAGTCTTGCTGCCTCGGCAGCAAAAGAGAGAGAGAAAGAGAGAGGGAGAGAGAGGAGAGAAGGGGGGGGAAAGAGAGGGGAGAGAAAGGGAGGGGGAAGAGAAGGAGGAGGGGGGAAAGAGAGGGGAGAGAGGGGGGAAGCCGCGAGGGGGGGGAGAGAGAGAGGGGAGGGGGAGGCCGCTGCCACGACAGCGGAGAGGGGGGGAGGGAGGGGAGGGAGAGGGGAGGGGAGAGAGAAGGGAGGGGGGGGAGAGAGAAGGGGGGGCGGCGAGAGAGAGGGGGGAGAGGGAGGGGAGGGGAGGGGGAGAGAGAGAAGGGGGGGGCCACTGCCGCTGCCGTGGCAGCAAGAGAGGGGGAGGGGGGGAGAGGGAAGGGGGGGGGGCAGGGGCAGCGAGAGAGAGGGGAGGGGGAGAGAGAGAAGGGGGGGGCCGCTGCCGCTACCGTGGCAGCGAGAGAGGGGGAGGGGGGGGAGAGGGAAGGGGGGGGGCGGGGGCAGCGAGAGAGGGGAGGGGGAGAGAGAGAAGGGGGGGGCCACTGCCGCTATCGCAGCAGCGAGAGAGGGAGAGGGGGGGCAGAGGGAAGGGGGGGAGGGCGGGGTCAGCGAGAGAGGGGGAGGGGGGGAGAGGGAAGGAGGGTGGGGCGGGGGCAACGAGAGAGAGGGGAGGGGGAGAGAGAGAAGGGGGGGCCACTGCCACTCCCGCGGCAACGAGAGAGGGGGGGGGAGAGGGAAGGGGGGGGCGGGGGCAGCGAGAGAGAGGGGAGGGGGAGAGAGAGAAAAGGGGGGGCCGCTGCCGCTGCCGCGGCAACGAGAGAGGGGAAGGGGGGGAGAGGGAAGGGGGGGGCGGGGGCAGCGAGAGAGAGGGGAGGGAGAGAGAGAGAGGGGGGGCTGCTGCCGCTGCCGCGGCAGCGAGAGAGGGAGGGGGGGGAGAGAGAGAAGGGGGGGCGGCGAGAGAGAGAGGGGAGAGGGAGGGGAGGCGAGGGGGGAGAGAGAGGGGGGAGCCGCACCAGTGAGAGAGGGGGAGGGGGGGGAGAGGGAAGGGGGGGCGGAGCGGGGGCAGCGAGAGAGAGGGGAGGGGGAGAGAGAGAAGGGGGGGGGCCGCTACCACTGCCACGGCAGCGAGAGAGGGGGAGGGGGAAGAGGGAAGGGGGGGGGCGGGGGCAGCGAGAGAGAGGGGAGGGGGAGAGAGAGAAGGGGGGGGCCGCTGCCGCTGCCGCGGCAGCGAGAGAGGGAGGGGGGGGGAGAGGGAAGGGGGGGGCGGGGGGGGAGATGGAAGGGGGGGGCAGGGGCAGCGAGAGAGAGGAGAGGGAGAGAGAGAGAGGGGGGAGAGGGGGGAGGGGGAAGAGGGAAGGGGGGGGCGGGGGCAACGAGAGAGAGGGGAGGGGGAGAGAGAGAAGGGGGGGGGCCACTGCCACTGCCATGGCAGCGAGAGAGGGGGAGGGCGGGAGAGGGAAGGGGGGGGCGGGGGCAGCGAGAGAGAGGGGAGGGAGAGAGAGAGAGGGGGGAGAGGGAGGGGAGGGGAGGGGAGGGGAGAGAGAGAGAGGGGGGAGCCGCTGCCACTGCCGCGGCAGCGAGAGAGGGAGGGGGAGAGAGAGAAGGGGGGGCAGCGAGAGAGAGGGGAGGGAGAGAGAGAGAGGGGGGAGAGGGAGGGGAGGGGAGGGGAGGGGAGAGAGAGAGGGGGGAGCCGCTGCCGCGGCAGCGAGAGAGGGGGAGGGGGGGAGAGGGAAGGGGTGGGGAGAGGGAAGAGAGAGGGGGGGGCCACTGCCGCGACAGCGAGAGAGGAGGGGGGAGAGAGATAAGGGGGGACAGCGAGAGAGAGGGGGGGGAGAGGGAGGGGAGGGGAGGGGAGAGAGAGAGGGAGGGCCGCTGCCGCGGCAGCGAGAGAGGAGGGGGGGAGAGAGAGAAGGGGAGAGATGCGAGAGCGAGAGAGAGGGGGAGGGAGAGAGAGAGAGGAGGGGGGGCCGCTGCCGCGGCAGCGAAAGAGAGGGAGGGGGGGAGAGAGAGAGAGAGAGAGGGGGGAGAGAGAGAGAGGGGGAGGCCGCTGCCACGACAGCGAGAGGGAGAGAGGGGGGAGAGAGAGAGAGGGGAGGGGGGGGAGGTCGCAGCAAGTGAGAGAGAGAGTGGGGAGCGCAAGTGAGAGAGAGGGAAAAGGTGAGGAGAAAGGGAGAGAGAGAGAGAGAGGGGAAATGAAGAGGAGGGGAGAGAGTAGACTAAGATGAGAGGAAACGTAGACTAGAGCGGAGAGGAAAGAGAGAGAGAGAAGAGTGAGAGAGATGAAAATTTAGAGAGGGAGGACACGAGAAAGTACGATCGAGATAGAAAATCTTACCAATGAAGAGGAGAAATGAGTGGGCGACGATCGAGACAAGATAAAGAAGCTACGATCAATGAGGCATATGAGAGGAGATTGGTATGTGATTCAGTCGAAACTTAAACAAACAAAACTATAAACCTTGGTGTTTGATGAAAATTTAGAGAGGAAGGGCACAAGAGAAAGTACGATCAATATAAAAAATCTTACCAATGAGGAGAAAAAATGAGTGGGCGACGATCAAGAAGAGATATAGGAGAGATGTTTTGATGGAAGAATTTGGGAGCTACGATCAATGAGGCATATTAGAGGAGATTGGTGTGTGATTTAGTCGAAACTTAAACAAACAAAACTATAAACGTTGGTGTTTGAAAAGAGAAACGTGTGGAAACTAGAATTTCAAATTTCTCGCCTTTTTTTAAACTATGAATCCTTGTGTTTGAAAAGATAAACGTGTGTTGTTTTTCAAAAGACAAACGCGTGGATGTGAAAATTGTGATAAAAGACAACCTTGTGTTTCAAAAGACAAACGCGTGGATGTGAAAAGACAAATGTATGCTAAAAGCAAAACTTGTAGAAACTTGAATTTTAAATTTTTCTTTGTTTTTGAATTTAAAATGAGTTTCACTTTCATTTTTAATTTACTAGTTTAATTTAGACTATAATGCATTTTGTTTTGGAATATAAAAAGTATAATTTTAATTTTATTATATTTTAAATTAAAATTTTAAAAGTAGTTTAACTTACATTCGTTATTATTACTTTAATTTATTTCTTTTTAGGGAGAATTAATATATTCTTCTAGGTAAATATTAAATTTTTAATTTTAAGTCTTGTTTTCTTTATTTTACGTTATTTTTTCATAAACTTTAAGTTAAACTACTTTATAGTTTTTATTATTTAAATTCAAATTTATTAAGATTTTAACTTCTTATTAATGTGAATGTAGGTAAATATTAAATTTTTAATTTTAAGTCTTGTTTTCTTTATTTTACATTATTTTTTCATAAACTTTAAGTTAAACTACTTTATAGTTTTTATTATTGAAATTCAAATTTATTAAGATTTTAACTTCTTATTAATGTGAATGTTCAATTCTTATGAGTTGTAAGTAAATTAGTTTTTGAAAATATAAATTTTATCTTTTTTAAAATGAGAAGGGGAAGGGAGAGAGAGAGAAGGGGGGGGGCCGCTGCCGCGGCAGCGAGAGAGAATGGGGGGGGAGAGAGAGAGAAAGGGGTGGGAGGATGGGAGTGGGAGAGGGAGTGGGAATGGGGAAGGTGAAAGAATGGACGTGGGCATGGGAGTGAGAATGGGGAAGGTGGGGTGGGAGGATGGGGGCGGCAGCGAGAGAGAAGGGGGGGGAGAGAAGGGGGGGAGAGAGAGAGAAAGGGGTGTGAGTTTAAAAAAGATAAAATATAAATTTTATCTTTTTTAAACTCACAACCTTAGTGTATTAAAAAGAATAATGGAAAATAGATTATTTTTTGCTTTTAATTCGCAACCTAAGGATATTAAAAAGAACAATGGAAAAGAAATTATTTCTTGCTTTTCTTCGCTGCGATGGTTGGTGTAGTCTAGATTAGCATAGATTAGTTTGTCCTTAGAGGAGAGAACTCCAAAAAAACCAATCAAAGCCATGCTCAAAATTTCCCGACTAGTTCCTAATCGGAGTCATGTCCATTCGTTCACATTCGGTTTCACAGTCACAACAACCCTACCATTTAAGCAACGATTAAGGTTTTGAAACTTTCAAGATGATTGAAAGTTGTATCAGTGGACATGACAGATTACAGTTGTGGAAGTTCACAGAGCATTTTACACTTATATCAGTTGCGGGAGTTGACAGAGCATTTTGCACTTATATATGACAGACTTCAAATTTGTATTCAGAGATCATTGTAAATCCTTATTTTTTTTCACATTTATGCTCTAAGCCTTGTAAAGCCTTTTAGGCTATTCCCAAAGCATTTATGCTCTAAGCCTTGTAAAGCCTTTTAGGCTATTCCCAAAGCATGAAATTGATACTTATATGATTGGGAAGAATAAAAACTTGAGGTGTATTAATGGGACTCATTGTACTTTTGATTTTTCAAAGTAATTGTAGTTTGTCAAAGTACTTAAAATTTGTGTTGTGCTTGAATACAGGATGGATCTTGAGGCTACAGCATTTGTCAATGGTATGACACTGAAATACAATGGAAGAATTTATGCCCCAAAGGACTTCACAAACTGGACAGTTGTTGACACAACAAAGAAAGCATGGTTCTTGGTCTTAAGTAAAGGAAATCTCATTCTAGTGATGACAAAGAGAGAGTTGGAGAAAGATGAGTGCGCATCAAATGTATCTTTCTCAAAGAGCAATTTGATTCAAGGGGGCACCTTAGTAGGAATAAAAATTGAAAAAGACAGCAGTACAATGATGATTTACACAAAGTCTAGAATGAGCAACAGATCGTTTCTTCTTTCTAAGAAAGATGCAATGCACTTTGTGATGCCGCCACCAAAAGCACCTAGATTTCCTGAATTGGTTCCTGCATTGGAGATCCTTCAACATGTGTGGGAGGAATTTCCCATTGAGGAAGCAAGAAAAATGCAGTCAAAGATTATCCTTGAATACTTTCAGGGTGTCATCCAACAAGGTTCAACTTCATTGGAGGGACCTAAGGTGCAACGATCCACACATGAGAAAGGAAGTGATGAGACACGCCATGTAGACCTGGTTCATGGTAATACAAATGAGAGAGGAAGTGGAGTGGATGAGACAGAACACATTGTAGCAATGGATGAGGGTCTTGTACACGTGGATGCTTACAAGGGATCTACATCCGAGACAGGAATTGAATTGGTGGAGACCGGACATGCACATGCATCTCAGACAAAAATTGAATTGAGTGAGACACGACATGCATCAGATAAGACAGGACATGCACACACATCTCTTGTTCATGGTATTACTCACTTAGATGGTGTAACTCATGAAGTTGATGGAATAACAGAACAAGTGAAGCCCTTAAGTATACCTGAAGTTGAGGCAATAGAAGAAGAAGTAGGGCGATCTAAAGCAGTTCACATTGAGCCCCTAAAAAATAAACCTCGACATCAAATGCAAAAGGCAAGTACTTCACGAGCTACAGTTCCAAGTCCTATAACTGGAAAAAGAGGTCGTTCATATACAAAGAAAGGGCAAAGAAGAGAAGAGGAAGAACATGAAGAGGATGCGGAGGGTCTTGAAATGAAGTCAGATCTAGAAGCAGAAATGTTATCAATGAAGAACCTAAATCTTCGCTTGAATGAGGCTGTGACAGATGAGGATCTAGGATATATATGGGGCCAGAAGACTCAAGTTATACATGCTTCAATAGTGGTCAAAGCAAGTGTCTTCACCAACAGCAGGACCTTAGATACAGCCTATGCTGAAAAGATTTTTCAGGCTTTGATTGATGGAAAAAAACCAGTTGTTTCTAATTTAGTACTCCGTCCAAGAACATTTTGGCCAGTCATGGGAGATTATAGTCAATCCATCAATTTCTCTCAGCCTATAGATTTTGAGATGCAATTCACTAAGTTCCTCGGAAAACAAGTTCCCTCACTTCAAGAAGGACAGAGTTCAGTGAATGATCCAGAACGACATATAAGGGATGCCAAGAGAAATTTCTTAGCTCATTGTACATTTGAGGCAATAGATGGTTAGCACTATGCCTATGCTTGTAATGAGCGCTCTAGAGATGCATACAAGAAAGGAGAAATTACTTATCAAACCTTCGCGAGTGTGCCTCAATCTCACTACTATTCTGCATGCATCTGTATCTTCAAGAACGAGAAAAAATATTTGATTGAGTCGGAAAGACTTAATCATGACATTTATGCACTACGAAAAATCACCTCCACTTCAGAGATGTTGCTCAAAGCTAGGACCATATGGAAAACTTTTAATTCTCCTTTGACCACTCTCAAAAGAACTGCAACTAAAGTGGAAGCGGATAATCTTGTTGACTTCTACACATGCTTGAGTGCCATTTTACCAAGGGGAAAGCAGGAAAGAGCAGAGGTGATTACAAGCTTCAAGACAGTAAGGGATAGGTATCAAGACTACACAAGCATACTTTTCCGTAGTGATGAAGTTTTTCATCAGATCAAAGACGTGTGTCTTGCATGTGAGAAAGGAGATGTTACATATGAGGCTCCATCATTGATTAAAGAGAAGGCAAAGAAGATTGAGAAAAAAGAGATGACAGCTCGGATGTGGAGGCCTTTAAGAAACATACCAGACAAATACGCAAGTCTTGCTGCAGAGAAATTAATGTCCAAAGAATGGTTTTTTGGCAAAAAGGATAAAGATCATTGCATGGAAGATTGCATCATCCAACAGGTCAAGCGTGATGCAGTAAAGAGTGCAATTGAATATTTATTGGGAGAAAAAAATATTCCAATTAGCCAATGTAAAATTGATCATAACATTGTGAGGCAGATGGCATCAGCTTTACCGTCAGCTAAACAGAAGGCTTGGGCGCATAAATGGGTGAAGGTGGAAGATGATGGATCTGAAATTACTCCCTCTATGAGAAGTGACATTCCGGAAAATGTGTATGCATATGCACAAAAAGTCATCAATAACCACACTCTCAGAAAAGAAAAAACTTTGAACAAGGGCTTTTATTTCATACATGAAATCATTTCAGAGTTTGGAAAGAGTGTTGAGTACAAGGGAGTTTCATTGAGTGATTTTTTGTCCGACAACACTGCTTGGGAGAGACCTCAGCTTTTCTTTGTCTATGAAATATCACCGGATGACATCCGTCAACTCCTTGACAGAATATTACATACCACCATTGGTAGAGTGGGACAATGTAATATAGTCATATTTGCTGATAAAGATGACAAGGAACAAATGTCTGCTACCCTAGAAAAACAATATGGCAATGAGCTCAAGCTTTACAATGGGATATACTCAAGAAAAAGGGACAAGAGAGAATGCGGTCTCAAGATACAGAGTCTAGAAACCTTTTTCTTGTGCATGAAGAGCCCTTACAATGATCACTCCTTACAAAACAATATAAGAGGGAATGCAAAGAGATTGCAACTACTGCTGGAAGAGCATGAAGCTCCAACTCCCCTCCATCACAACGCAAATCACTATGAAAGGCTAGCAAAAAGTGCTGATCTTTAATTAGTATGATGGAATTTTTGCTACCGTCCGGATGGGAAGTCACATTGTGCCGAATGGGACATCTGTTTGAAGCTCTTATCAGAAAAGGACACAATGTAAATATTATTGAGAGCCCTGCTTGCTTGGAATACCTTAATACCGTGGCTTCTCTCACAATAAAGTTTGATAAGAAAGGTCCGATCTCACATGAAGAGGATGACATAGAGATGATCATGTATGATGAGAGCAAGAAAGATGATGAAAATGATCAAAGCTCTGGATATAATAGTGAGGACACCAGCGATAGCAAGGAAGCAGAAGAAGATGGATATGACACTGACCTTGCCTCTGAAGGTTACATAAAAAGACCACGAAGATATGTAGAGGTATGAAGACTTATGTTTAATTTTATTTATTCATTTAAAGGTCTTTTTAAATTTATAATTAATTTAAAATTTTGAATCTCATAATTATTTTATCCTTTTATAGGAGAAGGGAGAGGAGGAGGATGAGGAGGACATAGCTGGAGTAGAGAATATAGAAAGCTCATCTCAAGAAAGCAAAGCTGCTCTGGCTATCCGTCGGATGACTCTAGAAAATAATCATACATTGCAGCAAATGGAGAAGTCATTTCAAGTTAGGTTTCAAGTTTGAGAACAACCTCTTACTTTTATATTCGATGAAGAGGACATTTCAATCCTCATAAACTTCAAGAAAGAGGTCAATGACAAGGTTATAATAGCCATCCTCAGGTTTGACACAAACTTTTTACTGACTTTATGCTTTTGTATTTCCATTGGATCAAATGAACTAATATTCTTTTCTTTTTATTGCAGTATGGTTTTACAACAGCTTCCGCTATATATACAAAGATGTGCATATATGGTCGATCCTCTTGTTTCTAGTGTACTTAGCAATAAGCAGAAGACCATAGATGATGTTTTTAAGTGGTTGCAACCTATTGATTTGACTGCGGCGTGAGTTATCTTTACCGCATATCACAAGGAGTGAGTATCAATCCCTACCTAGCTTATCTCTTACATTGTGGAGGATTATATCAAATAATAATTATTCTTAATTGATAATGCAGCTTGCATTGGAGCTTGGTAATTGTGGACATCTTAGCCAAGCAATGCTTCTTTGTCAATTCAATAGCATCTATCCATGGCAGTGTGTCAGAGTAAGTATAACCTACTTGTGTCATAATTATGTCAATGAGATGCATCCTATGCAATGCACACATTCATTTATGTTTTCTATTTTGATGTGTAGATCTGCTCGAAAGCTGGTAAGTTCTATAGATGCACTTATGCAAATGGAGGGTGACTTGGAAGATCAAATAGAGTATGTAACATGCCCTGCAACGAAGCAGAATGATGACCACAGTTGTGGGTGGAGAGTTGGATATAACTGCTTTTTGCTCCTTGCTCAAATTTTTAATTTGAGAGGCGGTGAAACCTCATTGTCCACATATACAGACTTGCATCTATATGCATTTATGTCATCTATCATTAAGGCATTTATTGATAACATGGTGGAGCATCCAGAGGAAACATTGGTTGCAACGCCCATAAGTTGTCCTGATGTAACCGCTGTATTGGACGAAATGGGGAGCTCTTCTGAGGTTAAGGTCATCATTAGCAAGAAACCTCGTGTTTTGTCTTTTGGTAGTGAGGAAGTTACAATCCTCTCCGACCCTTTGAAAGAGGCTAATGACAAAGTCATGATGGCCATCCTCAGGTTTGATATGAACATCTCTTGACTTGATAGTTCAATCATTTGATTCAATCTGCTTCTAACATTTGTTTATTTATTGCTACAGTACGGTTATATCTCATTTTCCTAGATCAGTACAGAATCACGTCTGTATGCTCGATTCTCTTCTTTTAGCTGTACTTAGTGATACCAAGAAGACAGTAGATGATGTTTGTTCAATTCTACAACCTTTAGACTTGGATGGCATACTACTTGTCTTTATGCCATACTATGAGAAGTAAGTATGGTCTCAATCTTTCTTTTACTCTCTTATTTATAATATTTTGTCAATTAATACTTAATATTGTGATAAATCTTATCGCTCTTTATTGGTGATGTAGTTCACATTGGAGCTTGATAGTATGGGACCTTGATGACAACCATTGTTGGTTTGTCAACTCAATTACAGGCTTTCACGGGGTGTTCAGGTAAGTGTTCTTTTATCATATCATTATGAACATGCATCTTACTATTTACTACACAAATTCACTTTGTCATATGTCATGATGGACAGGTCTGCAAACAAGTTATTTTCTGCGATTATGAAAATCAGGGAGCATCAAGACCAACCAAATTTCCAGACACGCCTCGCAGTGGAGCAAAAAGACACGTTTAGTAGTGGGTGGAGAATTGCCTACAACTTCATGTTGTATCTCAATAAAATTTTTGAACATGTCTCCGTAGAAGCATATACCAAGCTCGAGCTACAAGATTTTGTGGCTAAGACTGTTCACTATCTAATTGCTATCATTGGGAAACAACATGATGGACTCAATGAAGAACCTGAGGGAGCCAAAGAAAAAGAAGAGACAATTCAGTCTCCTTCTATATCACAGCCTCAAGTAGAAGCATTACAGTCTACACTTGAATTAGAGTCTACACTTGAATTAGAGACTCAATGCATTCTTCCTACACAAGAAGTGGAGACTCAATGTGCATCTACAACATCACATCTCTTGTAAAGGAGGAAGAGATTAAGTCTATCCCGATTGCACCAGAAGTAGAATCTCAATGTACACCATCCACACAAGTAGAGACTCAATGTACTCTTAGAGAATCACAGCCTCAAGAGGACTCATCAGACTCTATTCAGTTGTAAAACATGTAGAAAGAAACATGAGTCCTTGAAGATTTTTATCTTGTTTGTATTGATTAATGATAGTGTTTTTAAAACTTATGTTAAATGTTGCAATACATTAGGATATTTTATGATATTTATTCATTACAATACATTAGGTTTTACTTTTTTGAAAGTCTAATTTATTATGTACAATAAATATCTTATGATGAGAATCTAATAATTATATCATTCTTATGTTCCATCACTTTATTTTATAGATTTCAATGTACTCAAAATCTATCATTTATTATGTACAGCAAGTCTAACTTATATTATATTAAAAGAATTCATTCTTATGCTCCATCACTTTATTTTATAGATTTCAATGTACTCAAAATCTATCATTTATTATGTACAGCAAGTCTAACTTATATTATATTAAAAGAATATCTCATGATGAGATTCTATTAATTATATCATTCTTGTGTTCCATCATTTTATTTTATAGATTTCAATGTACTATCACTATCTTATATTTCTCAAATGTCTCCCATTACGGTCTTGCATCCCATCATTTTATTTTATAATGTCTCGCATTACGATCTTGCATCTAGTCATCTCGCATTATGGTCTTGCATCTGTAGTTCTATAAATTCCCTAGTAGTCGTTCATCTTCTATATCTCACCTGCAGCAGACACTTCTTCCACTTTGCTCTTCTTACCTTACTCCTCTCCTCAAGCTTGCTCCTTCCTCTCCTCAAGCTTGCTCCTTCCATCTTGCCCGCAGCCTTGCCTCCTCTTCTCAAGCATACTCCTTTCATCTTGCCTTACCTCCTCTAGTTACCTTCCTCACTCTCGTTACCTTCCTCACCTCGTTCGTCTTCTATATCTTTCCTCACTCTTGTTACCTTCCTCACCTCGTTCGTCTTCTATATCTCACCCGTAGCAAAAACTTCTTCCACTTTACTCTTCTTACCTTACTCCTCTCCACACTTCTTCCACTTTACTCTTCTTACCTTACTCCTCTCCTCAAGCTTGCTCCTTCCATCTTGCCCACAACCTTACCTCCTCTTCTCAAGCATACTCCTTTCATCTTGCAGCCATTATGGATCTTTTTAAGGTAATCGATTCTGTCGAGCAAGCCATTAGCAGCCTCAAAGAATGGATTGCCGAGAACCAAGGAAAGAGAGAGGAGAGAAAGCAAAATCCAGCTCCATTAACCCAGTACGAGAAGGATGACTTTGCCTGTCAGAAGGGCTTAGAGAAGGAAGAGGAAAGAAAAATAAGTATGGCTACTACTGAAATAGATAAATTGCAGTCATATAGGAGAGAGTTGATAGACTTTCAAAGTGAGATATCTTCACGTGTGGCTCGTTATGGAAGATTTTCCCCCGAGGAAGCGCAAGCCATTCGGAACAAACAAAGTGTTATGCAGGAGAAAATTCATCAATCCTTACTTCTCTTCTATAATTTTAACTACATCGATGAGGAAGAGATGAGCTCAGCTCTTGAATGGGTTGAATTTAGGCTAAGGATTTGAAAATAGAAAATTCATCAAATTGAATGGCTGTAGTCTTGAAAATCTCAGGCTTAACTTTTGAAGGTGTTTATTAACACCATTAAATATTAAGAGAGTTTACAACAACCGAATCTTATTTTTTCATGTAACTTATCTAGTCTTAACTTTTGAAGGTGTTTATTAACACCATTAAATATTAAGAGAGTTTACAACAACCGAATCTTATTTTTTCATGTAACTTATGTAGTCTTGAAAATCTCAGGCTTAACTTTTGAAGGTGTTTATTAACACCATTAAATATTAAGAGAGTTTACAACAACCGAATCTTATTTTTTCATGTAACTTATGTAGGCTGCATTAAATTTTATAATTTTAGTTTCATGTCCTTAAAAAATATATAAAAAAATGCTTGTTTTTATGTTTTTATATGTGCTTTGAAGATTGGGTTTTTCTTAAATTTTATCTGAAAACTAGTCCAAAAGTATATGTAAAAATGAATTTGTACATTGACAAGTCCAAAATTAATGAAATAAGTGTTATATGCAAACACTTTGCATAGCCAATGGATGTTTTTCTTGGAATGACTTATGAAGGTGTTTAAAAGGTATATAAGACAAAAAGAAGGATTAGAGGGAATCATGGTTGAAGGTTGGCTAGTGCAAGAGTCAATCTTTTACATTATATTCGAGTTTCTTGTACAACTCATGCCAAACATGCCTCGACTTTGGGATGATAGCGATGACCCACATGTTGTAGGAGAGATCATACAAGGGAAGAGAAAGCAAAAGAAAATGAGTCACCACCTTGCAACAAAAAGTGAACACCTTTTTTCTTTACAATTGTGGAGAAATGGCTCAAACAATGTGAAGAAGAACTAGCTAAAAGAGAGCAGGATAGAAAAGCTTGCGGAAGGGCCAATAGAGGTAAAAAGTATCCCCAGGAGTTATAAAAAATGCCAACTAAATGTACCATTGATTGGTTGGAAGACGCTCTTGAAGCTGCTCTACTCAAAGAGGAGAGATTGTTATAGACACAGAGGAGGAATTTGCATGAGATTGTGATCTAAAGGTATGTAATAATTTTTCTTTTATTTACATTCATCTACATCTTTTTTGTATATGCTAACGAAAGTCCATTACCATTCATTCAATGCAATGTGGGCATATGGTAAGCATTACCGAGTATATAAAATTGATGTAAGGCACAACACATTGATCAAGGAGTCATGGCCAATTTATCATAAGAGAGTAGAGCTAGTGTGAGGGACACAAATCTCAATGGAGGGAAAATGGATTATGTTGGAACCATACAAGACATTTTGCAAGTGAATTGTAGGAATTTCCAAGTATTTATATTTGATGTGAAATGGTTCAAACTCGTTTATAGAGGTACTTAGGCTACGATCATGAAGAATCCAAGTGGATTTTTTGCCATTGACTCAACAAAAATCTAGGATGATCTTAGTGACACATTTGTGCTACCCACGCAATGCAAACAAGTAAGAATTTCTTGTATGGATATCATTTGTTATTCAACTTCATCAAAGATTGTATGAACATATCATGGATTTTTGTTTTAGGTGGTCTTTCAACCTGATTGGAGTGGACAACCAGTGGTGGTTTGTGATTCAAGTTGCACCTAGAAACTGACATGTATCTAAAGATGTGCAAGTAGAGAATGAAATGGAAGAGCAAGAAATAGATGGGTTGGAAGCTAGCACTTCCAGTTCCCCTTCTACAGTTGTTTTGGAAAGTGAAGATAGTTTGATCTCCTCAGAGGGTTTTTCAAATACTAATTTGGAAGACCTTGATTTAGATGTTGAAGATGTGTGAGACTTGGCCATATAAGATTGAGAGGATGAGAATCAATCTCACAATGAAGATTCCGGTGATGCTTCAATTGATTAAGAAATGCAGAACAACATTGATGTAATATATGTTGCAAGGTGAAAACATTTCAATTTGATTTGAATTTTGAAAGTTTTAGCAAGGATGATTATCGATGTTTTTTTTTATGCTGTGTGTTTTCCAAAGGCATTTTTGACTGAATTATCGATGCTAATTCTAGTAGATAATGCTAATATATCGACAAAAATATGGATGTTACAACTTGCTGGCTACAATATTGACAGAACGCTTCAATGGCTAAAAAGCTAAGTAATATGCGTCAAAAAAAAGCATTGTAAAAGGTGCTAATGGTAGTAGTGACAAATGGCATAGGGAAAGAGGCCTTAAGTAAAAGATTAACACAGTTGAGGAGTAATGGCAAAGAATTGCTCAAAATTGCATGTAGTAATGGTTGCATCTCACGTGAGAAAGCTCGTGACAAGCGCTCCAAAATTTAGCCACAATATCAATGGGTGTGTGACTATGAGGCCAACATACCATTAGGAAAATCCTCGTACTGGTCATTGTCAATAAAGCAAAGAGTTGCAAAAGGCGTGAAGGTGTCAAGATTCACAAAAGAACTGTGGGGTGTCATGCATCCCATCTTCTAAAGGGAACGATGAGTGGATCTGGCAACTGATGTCTGCGACTGGTATGTGATAATCGTCAGCTTAGCTATGACACTTTTGCATTTGCTTTGTCAAGCTCTATAATGTGTCTCCCCTTTTTGCATGCAGGCCTCAAAGAACAAACACCACCAAGGGCCATCCAGATGCACCCACCTCTCAGGTTGATGATGAGGACATCCCAGACTTGGTAGGTGAAGGTAAAATCTTGTCTACTGGAACCAGGAAAAATCAAAGAGGACACGATTGAGCAGAGGATTCAAGAGAGAAACATGAACCTTGAACAATCCTTCAAATAAGTGGAGAATGGCCACAATAAGTGACATAATGAGACAATAGAAGTGAATAACGAGAGTGTGAATGTAAATTTTTGAATTGGTACAATGTTTGTCAGAACCATGGAGATGCTTGCAGCGGCCATGGAGAAGTTTGTATAAAGAAGAGTAATAAATAGTTCGATGAAACATGAATATTTCACATATTTGTTATTCCTTTGTGTATATTTCCATGTTTGGCACATTGCTAGTGAATTTCTCTTTACTATTGTATTGTGACTAGTTTTGTCTTGTAGTGTTTTGTTAAAATAGCACGAATGATTGGCATTGAATATTAAATCTTTCTTATCATAGATTTTTTGATTACAATCTTTAAAATCTTTGGTATTTGATATGATCTTTTGTAAAAGATTGGGAAGAGCTATTTCCTATGGTATGTTGGAGGACTAATTACCATTCTTTAATTCATATAGGCTACTTATGCAAATGACGAGGCTCAAACCCAAACTCTTGCCACCTACTCTCTCCATGTCTCCAATCCTTTCCATCCATAGGGATCCTCAATATTCCATCCGTCAAGTGGTTGTGATAATGCCAATCCATAAGTCCAACTAACGATCCACAACAAAACAAGTGCGCAATGCATGTTAGGTTTGGCATGTATTGCAGTACCTTTCTTGGAATCTTGTCCCATTGCATGTCTTGATGCACCACATTGTGGACAACTTATACAGTGCTCTTACGGTTCCTCTGTAGAGGATGAAATTATTTAGACATGCATGAATTGACTTGTAATCCATTCCTAATGATGCCATCATCTTCTTTGCATCCTTTCTTGAGTCGGGAACTGTATTTCATTTTGGAAGTAGTGTTTGGAGTAACCTAGGACATTGACCCATTCAATGAATTTGAAGCAAGAGTTTGGAAGTATACGCATGAAACTATAGTTTAGACTACATAAAAACTCTTGCCAAAGGAGGGGCATAACTCTAGTGTTTGCCCATCCATAAGTTGCTTGTAAATTCAAGATCAGAAGAATGGAGGCAAGAAGAGAATGGCTTTCCCCTTCATTCAACATGGTGCTTGCTTCATGCCATAAGCTCTCCTCTTCAAGACTCCCTACTCACTTCCACATATTCATCTCTTTCATTTTGTGGTGAAGGAGCATCAAAGAAAGTGTTTATCATGTCCTGCATTATTTCATCCTCATTTAGGGCATCTCCCTCTTCACTACTTCTATTCTGTTGTTTTTCCTATTCCCATCTTCCCTTAGAGTGTTTCAATATCCTTGGGTCAACATCGATTCATGAGGGCAATTATGCAAATGTGTGTGCTCTCAAACTTCCCAGAACAATTTCATCTCCCTACATGAAAATAATTTAGTTAATCGTCTCACATAAGTCACATACAAGCATGGAAAGTTGGTACATGAAATGAATTTAATGAATTCACTCATAAAGAAGCTAAAACATGACTTCTACCTCATCGTTCAACTATATATTTAGTAAGGGTTGAAAGTGACCATATCTCTTTATGTGTGTTATTGATATGTTAAATAATCTCCTTATTTGTCCTTTTCATCCTGCACAATCAAACAAGACTTGTTGGTAAGATTTGCTCTACCAGTCTCTTCTTCGGACTCCGATGAGCTTGAAGACATCTACAAAGGTTACACATGATCATTAAAATACCATAATGCATACATGAGAACAAAACATTCCAAGAATTGAACGCATTTTGTTTAGTTATTGACCATGCTCTATTCCATCGATATTATCATTGAAAAACGTTCTGGAAAATTTACAAGAGTCGATATTTTCATCGATATTAATGCCGAAAAAAGCATCAATAGCGTTTTTGTTGAGAAGACATTGAGAATTGTCCAAAAAAACTTTAATCTATCACATAGAGCTAATGGAGTTTCCATAACATGTGCTCACATAGTTTGATGCATAAATCATAGCATTACGGCAGTGCATTATGATTACTTATAAACTGGAAGAGGGGATACATGGCCTAAAACATGGAAATGTTCATTCTTGACCATGCAAATGGGATCTGATGGCCAGGATATTTTGTACAAGCCTCCATCTAGGTGATTCTAAGTCCTTTTCAAAGTATCGTGTGCATTGGATCCCATTTTCATGACTAGAATACCACCAAGGCATTATTTTGAACCAGAAAAGGGGATGTATGGGAAAAAACATAGAAATGTTTGTTCTTGACCATGCAAATGGGATGCGATGGTCATGATATTTTGCAAGGAACTCAATATAGGTTATTTCTCAGGGGGGTCAGTATGTATAAACCCTCTATATCACGTGCGTTCAAGGCCTATATTTAAAATACCTTATCTATAAATTTTTTCATTAATAAAATGTACCCCTTTTCTATAAAAATCTGTAAATTTTTTCCAAAACTATTTTAAATAGTCCCTTATGTATATTTATTTCTGTAAATTTTAGAAATAAAAAATATCCTTGTGTTGAACTCACGTGATAGGGTTACATATGATGAGTGAGCCCTCTGAGGGTTATTTTCAGTCACTTGGAAATTATCGTGGCCATCAAACCCCATTTGCATTACTAGAATACCACTGAGGCATTATTTTGAACCAAAAGAGGGGATGCATGGGCAAAAACATGGAAATGTTAATCCTTGACCATGAAAATGGGATCAAATGGCCATGACATTTTACATGGAACTCAGTATAGATTATTTTAAGTCCCTTTAAAATGATCATGTCCACTGGGTCCCATTTGCATAAGTAGAATACCACCGAGACATTATTATAAACCCCAGGGGATTCACTCTTCATTAAAGGGGGACGTTACCTTGCATGCATGAACTTCAAGAAAACCCCCTATTTAAGATCCATGTAGGATTATAAAACACCCCTATGTAAGCTTATAAGGTACCAGCAAAAGTCTAGTGTGCCCCCCTTTCCTTAAACCTAAGTCAAGACGGCTACCATATTTTGTCAAACAACGAGACTACAAGACAACTATCATATTTTGTCAAACATCCATCTGTCATCCGCACACCCTCAGCACACTTGTTGCCATACATGGTTAGCATGGTGGTTCTTGATTCAAGCCTAATAATTATTATAACAGCATTTGTTAGAGTTACACCTATTCAAAATAGATGTTCTTGATTCATGCCTAATAGTGACGATAAGAGCACTCATTTGTTGGCATTACATGCTAATCACCTACATTGACATGCTAACCAAGGCACATTATACCATTTTGCATATGTATTGACTCTACATCTACAAAGAGTACTTATACATATCCACCAATGTATTTCCATATGTAAAGCTCTTGAAACACTATCAAGATGTCTTTTCAAGTAAGCCGAGACTCCTTCCTTGCCTAATACATATTCTCCAAGTATGTTGGAGGAACGGATACGAGGTATGATGATCCTTTTAATGGACAAGGCAATAAGTGGCATAGCCTGGGCATCCCTTGCATCCCATCTCCTCTAATCCTTAGTAGGAGAAACAGGTGTAGCTGGCCTTATCGAAGCTGCCTATCATATGCATTACCTCAGGAATATTACCTCCTTATAGAGGTGTAGCAAAAGCAATAACTGGATCTATAAGACAAGCCTTGTCGCCTCTAACATAGCCCCATATACTCTTACCAACTAACACATTATTCACCATAAAACTCCACATCAAATACTTGGTTCCATCCAATTTATCCTCCTAGGACAAAACTCCAAACACATCTCCTGAATTCGGATTTGAATTTTGATTATGAACCATCTTAGATGTATGCATAAACTGTCCACTGATTCACATGCTGTGAATGGTATTGCACCAACAAAATCACATTACCCCACTAGCCAATGCTTGGCTAAACAATGCACAAACCTCACTAAATTCTGACAACAAAAGTCTTGACTATGCTGACATCGTTTCCAAGAAAAACCAATGCTGGTTTAAGGGATTCACACTTCTAATGCAGACTTGTACTAGCAAAACATGAACTAATTTGAATGCTATATTGCCAAATACAGAGGTAAACGGCTCCAAATCATTCTCCAAAATTGGCAACAGTCTCCAAACTTGCTCAGAATAGCGCAGGACAACAACTACATTCATTGTTATTGGGGCGGACAGGCTAGAAATAGGCTCCAACAACCTCGTCTCCTTAAAAGGTGGTTTATAATCTTCAAAACAGACACGTTTTGACAAAATACTGTCCCAAAAGTGGACATCCAAATCAAGAACTGTAGTAGCAATAGTGGTAGCAAGGTAGAAACCTTAAGGAGCTTTGTCACCATTTGGCATACATGTGTAGGGCATATGGTTTAATGTGTTGTATAATTGACATCACTTGCAAAGAGCATATGTATCCACAAATGCATTTCATGCATAAATCTTGTACTTCTTGTGGTTATGTAGAGTGAAATAGATTCTACATACATAACAGATATATTAACCATTTGGATCAACTCACTATCCATTTACATGTTGAGAATGTCACTATCTTTCTATTTCCATTTGGCATAACTATGCATTAATAATACATGTGATGCTTAATATCACCTACAAAGAGCATACATAGCCACCCATGCATTCCATAAATAAATGTTATGAAATATTTATTGTGCTTTTGTAGATGAAGCACATTCAACATACATACCAACCATTTTGATCGACCCTTTGTCCATTTACAAGTTGACCATGTGTGGCATCTCTCTATCCCCATTCAGCATACATGAAACTCATGAAATCCTTTTCACATACATGCTATGCTAACCATTTATATCGGCTCCCTATTGAGTTACATGTTGTAGACCCAATATATAGCGTATAAGAATGATTACACACTAACATAAACAAGTGTCTTCTCCCTTAAAAAAGCCCAAATTCCAATAAAGATAACAAACACTAGAATGAAAAAGCTAAAAAGCATCTTGGATGTTTAAACTAAGAGTAGCACCTGAACAATCCATGAATCTAAACCAAAAATTAATAGAGTGGAAAACATGAAATGCATCTTGAATGTTTACTAGAAAAACTAAAAAGTAAACAAGAGTAACACCCAAAGAATCCATGTCTACAATTAATAAGTTTAGCATTGACACATTTATGGGCATCCTCTCATAAATGCTGCATCATGCCACATAGCTTGCCAACAAATTTATCCTGCAAAACAAACCATTTACATCAGCTCCCTATCAAGTTACATGCTGCAAACCTAGGATCCCTATGTGATAAGAAGGATTGAAAGCACATTAACAAAAACATGTGTTCCCTTCATATAAAAACTCCAATTCCAATAAAGACATACATACAGTTTACAAATAAATGCATCTTTGAAAAGGAAGTGGAGAAAGAGAGGAAAGAAGTTAGGGATCTGCATTTTACGTGAAGAAGGAAATTGATCAAAGAAAAAAAGGAAAAAGATGCCATATGGGAATAGGAAATTGAAGCTATGGCACAAGAATCATAAGAGGGCAAATCAAAAAAGAGTGCAATGGATTGGCAGCATGTCTACATGTTAGCAAGGTGTTATTTGCATCAGATATCAGCATAGCATGGTTGCTTGCATAAGTTAATAGAATAGTAGGGTTGTTTGCATCAAATATCGAAGCAACAATTGCATTAGTGGTGCAATAGTGTTGCTTGCATTAGATATTGAATTAGTAGGGCTCAGATGGATTGGTAGCATGTATGTGTGGTAGCAGGATTGCTGAATAGCAAAAGGGATTCACTAACAAGGTGGCAACAAGTCGGTGGGTCAATATTGCAAGGGAAAGGAAGATGTTTTGAGGGTCATCTACATTAGAGATTGGAGCAATAGGGCTGCAAATGGACTGGGAAGGAGGGAAGGGAAGGGACTACTTCAAAATGGATAAACTTTACAAAACTTTAAAAAATAGAAAATGTACCTTTTTTGCCCTGCACATATTCATTGAAAAGTTTGTAGTCGTTCTCATCAAGATGGTATTTCTTTGTTTGTTGATCATAGTTGAGATTGGCCAAGGATATTATAGATTCCAAACCCACATTGGTTGTCAACAAGGTCATATGATACAGGTCCTAGTTCCCTTTGCTTGTTGATACCATGACAAATGAATTTGAACATTCAAAGTCCTATACAATAGATCAAAGGGGCCTCTTGTCTCTTTTAGACAATTTCCAACCTTTCTCCTCATGCTTACCACCCTTCCAAGGTACCACATGCCGTTTACAGCACCCTCACTAGTATTCCTAGATTTTCCTTTTCCTCTTGTCTTTTTGTTTGCATTTATTGATGTGCTTTCAAACAATACTGCAGAATCAGACCCTATACCAAAACATGTTCTTGTATGAATCATTGCCTTCTTCTCCAAAAAAAATGCACTCCACTTTTCACCCTTATTAATCTATCTTTAGATTGTGTGGGATTTCTATTCAATTGGCTAACAAGTGTGCTTTTAGAAATGGCTTTCCCATCCACTTCAACAAATGGTGATATTTCACTAGCCACCTTCTCCTCATCAATTATAGAATCAATCACATGACGAAGCTCACTTTCACTAGTAATTTCCTCATCCAGAACACCTTGAACACCACCATGAAAGCGATTATCTTCATTTATAAGTAGAACATCATCCAATGATTCATCTTCATCCACATATTCAAGATTAGGGTTGAAGAGTTCTAAGAGATCTCCCTCCTCCCATGAGTCATTCCAAAAAGTTTCATCTCTCATACCAAGTGTCTCACATATGGCCTTTGCTTCTAATAAGCCCTCTTTCAATGCAAATACCATATGGTTATCACTACTCACATAAGCATAGTCTCCCAAGTTGGCCAAAGGAGTGCCATCTTCCTTTTCCAAAGTAGCCCATATATTTCTCATATATTTTCTTATTTAGAATGAGCTGCTGGAAATTTCAAGATTGAACCTGCTTGAAACTCTGCTATTCTATTAAGTGCTCCTGTACTACTTAGCAAATCAAAGCCATCATAGCATGTTTCATTTTGAACCATTCCACCCACCTTACTGAAAAATTTCTCACATGCATCCAAGAAAGGGGTACGTGCAAGCGAGGATGCTTTTCCCTAAAGGTCTTTATCAAGAGAACCACAAAGTGACCTGACAATTGAATGTCAATGAATTTTTCTCTATTGATAAAGTTTTGCTTTAGGGAGTATGCATCATGCTTAGTGATCACATGTGCCAAATCCTACATATAGAAAGAACCATGGGTATTAGCCACATAAACCTTGAAAATATGTTCAAAATACTTTATTTATATATCACTAATAGCAATGGTAGAAACTTCTACATGCCTGAAAAAGAAAGACACCTTTCCTATAGCTTTCACATGACCATACAAGTGTGAAGAGAGTGGGAGAGAGGTAAGGAGTCTCACTTGCAGCTTTCTCACATACACAATGGGGGAATACACACAAAGGCGGAAGTTGAAAATAGTTTTCCTCTTCTTAGTTATGAAAGCCAAAAGAACTCTCTCTCTCTTAGTACAAAAGGAAGAGATGAACCCTATATGTGGGTCTCAAACCAAACTCAGCTTACCTAGGTGGTATACTAAGTAAGCCACTAACTAGAGTACATAAAGATAGCTGTCATCCAGCTATTATTCATGGGCGGTGTACCAACTGCATCTGCAGCTAACAAGTTGGTGACATAAATGCACAACGGTCACCCTGGCATATTAAGAGTGGAGCTCAATATCTCAACACTCCCCCTGGAGCTCAATCCCAATTCCTACACACCAAGTAGGTCTCTAAACTTGCGCAGCTTCTCTGCACCCAATGCCTTCGTGAATATGTCAGCTACATGATCCTCTGTGCTGACATAAACTAGATTAATAAAACCTACTAGAACCTTATCCCGCACATAGTGATAATGCACCTCAATGTGCTTTGTTCTAGCATGATAGACTACTCATGTTGTCACAATAAATGACAACTGGCCCATCTATAGACTGATGCATATCATAAAGTAGCTTATGTAACCAAGCTGCCTCACATGCAACCATTGCTGCACCCCTATACTCAGCCTTTGTGCTTGACAAGGCAACTGTAGGCTGTTTCTTACTGCTCCAAGTGACTATAGCACTCCCAAAAGATAACACATATCCACTGGTAGATCGTCTATAAGAAATACTACCAACCCAATCAGCATCAGTGTATCCATGCAATTGTATCTGAACCCCAGTCTCATAAAATAGTCCATACTGCAATGTGGACTTCACATACCTCAGTGTGCATCTAACCACATCCAAATGCAGTTTCCTTGGAGCCTGCATAAACTGACTTACCAACCCAATAGCATAGCTGAAATCTGGCCTGGTAATATTCATATAAATCAAACTTCCTACTATGCGTCTGTACATAGTAGGATCTTCCAGAAGCTCACCTGCATCTGTGCTCAACTTCACATTCTGCTCAAAAGGAACTGAAATAGGCTTATAGCCTGTCATCCCATATTTGGACATCATATCCAATCCATACTACCTCTGCAAGAGCCATATCCCACTTGTGGATCTAATCACCTCAATGCCCAAGAAGTAACGCAGCTCTCCCAAATCCTTCATCTCAAACTTCTGCTTCAATAGCATTTTCACATGAAGGATATCTTCATCATTATCACCTGTGATGATCAAATCATTAACATAAATGACAAGCAGCATAATGCCTTTCTCTGTTTTTCTCACATAAAGTGAGAAATCTGCCGTGGAAATCTGAAAGCCAATAGTGACAAGATACTATCCTATCTTGTCAGACCATGCTCTGGGTGCTTGCTTCAAGCCATAAAAGGCTTTCTTCAACTTGCAAACAAACTCAGGATGAACAGCAAGCACATAACCTAGTGGCTGCTCCATATAGACCTCTTCTTGCAAATCACCATGCACGAAGGCATTCTTTACATCCATCTGATGTAAAGACCATCCCTTTGATGCAGCCATAGCAATGACTACTCTTACGGTTGCCATCCTTGCAACTGGACTGAATGTTTCTTCATAATCAATGCCATATGTCTGTGCATACCCCTTAACAACTAATCTTGCCTTGTATCTGCTCATAGAACCATCTGCATTGTGCTTCACCTTATAAACCCACTTGCAGCCAATTGCATTCTTGTCTTTAGGCAAAGGCACCAATTCCCATGTAGCATTTGCTTCCAAGGCATCCATTTCTTCATCCATGGCTTTCTCACATTTTTCTTTTCCCATGGCTTGCTCAAAAGAAGTGGGTTCTAGTTCATGTATCACTTTGACCATATAGGCATAGTGAATGGCTGTAAATCCATCATATTTGAGCCTATCCACAGGATACTTAACTTTGATAGACTTGTGCAAAATAGGCTCACTACTAGGTGCTCTTAAAACATCCCTTGTCTTCCTTACTCCAGGTGTAACAACAGAAGGAATACCCAACTCATCACTAAGGCTCTATTCTGAGCCACTGGATTCACCATCCACATAAGAATGACCTGCATTCACATCAACCATGGGCTGATCTACTTTCTCTTTTCCCTTTCGTGATACTTGCATACCACTATCTTCATTGCTTTGAGGAGATTCTCCTGATCTCAATCTACCTGTCCATGGTGAAGTATGTGAACCACTGCTAGAGGACACTATAGCTCCACTAATATTTTGTGATTGCTGCTGTGAATTCTGTGCAGCATTACCATTTTGTGCATCTACATCATCAATCACATTTTATGGTTTATACCAACTGCTCATCTCATAAAAAACATCTTTGCTCAATGTAAACTTACGAGTAGAAGGGTTATAGAATCTATACCCTTTCTACTGCAGAGAATAACCAATAAAGATGCACTTCTCAGCTTTTGGATCCAACTTGGATCTCAAATCATCTGGCACATGAACATAGGCAATGCAACCAAAAACTTTCAAATGAGAGATATCTGGTTTCCTAACAATATACCTCTCCTCTGGCATCATGCCATGTATTGCTACAGTGGGAATCTTGTTCATTATGTAGATTGTTGTAGCAACTGCTTCAGCCCAATAATAATCTAGCAGGTCTTTTTCGTTGAGCATGGCACCAGCTACCTCTCCAATATGCCTGTTTTTCCTTTCTGCAAGTCCATTTTGCTATGGGGTATGACTGCATGAATATTGCTGCTTTATGCCATGCTCTTGCAGGAACCTTGCAAACTCATTTGAGAGGTACTCTCCCCCTCCATATGACCTTAGGCATTTTATTTGCAAGTGTATTTCTTTTTCAACCATAGCTTTAAAAGCTTTGAAATGCCCAAACACCTCACTTTTCTTTTTCATCAAATACACCCAAACTTTCCTGCTATAATCATTAATAAAAGTGACAAAATAATGACAGCCTCCAATAGATGCAGCTTTAGTAGTCCACACATAAGAGTGGATTAGTTCCAATGGCCTCTTACTCTCTTGAACATGTCTGGGAAATGGTTTCCTTGCCTGTTTTCCTAATTGACAGGCTTCACATATCTTATGCATTTCTACAACCTTGAACTTAAGCAATCCTACAACAATATTTTGGGCCTGCATTAATTTAAGTCGCTGTATATTAACATGACCAATCGTTTATGCCAGATATCAATATCTGCAACTACACCGGTCCCATGTACAAACATTGTTGCACTCAATTCAGGTATGTCTTCATCCAACGTAAACATCATGCCCTTCTTCTTCCCTTTTGCTATCAAGCGACCTTTATTTTTCATATCCTCAACAAAGCATCCATGAGGATTAAATCTGACCTGCAAGCCTTGCTCAAACATTTGACCAACAGAACACAAGTTCTTGGTGATATTCGGGAAACCAAGTTCTTAGTGATATTCGGGACATGAAATACATCAGACAGGTATTTCTTTTTTCCATCTTGCATAGACAAAGGAACTTTACCAATCTGCACAATAGGATGTGCAGTATCATCACTAGTCTCCACAAATCCTGGTCTTTCCATTTTCCTTGCATCTTGCATCCATTCCACATGACCTGTCATGTGATTTGACGCACCTGAGTCAACATATACCACACATCATTGCTTTCTTCTGTACTTTTCACAGAATTGGTCATGTGCTGCACCCTCGCTGCACCATAAACAAATGCTCATTTCTATCATCACCCTGTCTACTAGAGGATACATAATTGCCTTGCTACAATTTTCCATTCATGATGTCATTCTGATTTTTATAGCAGTCATTAGCCATATGACCCATTTTACCATAGCAGTAGCATTCAACATTGCTGTTTGCATTTTGGCCTCTCTGCCATCCAACACGACCTCTTTGGCTCCCCTTGCCTCTAAAGTTACCATGTCCTTCTCCATAGGACTAGTTTTCTTGAATTTGCTGCATATTCTGGTTTTTGCCACAGCCTCTAGATCGGACCTACTCTACCTCTGCCTCTACCTCTTCCAACATTTGAGTAGAAGATAGCTTCTTTTGAAGTTCCTCTTGAAGAAGATGCACCACCATTTTTCTACTCTTCAAAAATTATAAGAGAAATCAACTCCTCAAAATCAGGAAATTTTTCACGGACGGCAATGGATGTTCGGAATTGTGCATAATCCTTTCCTAGACCATTCAAGGTCACAGAAACTAAATCATCATCTTCCACTGGTGACCCAATGGAAGCAAGTGCATCTGCAATCTTCTTCACCTTCATGTGGTAGTCATTGATGCTCATATTTTCTCTCTGCATATTATGCAACTCTTGCGTGAGCTGCATTTTCCTGGCTTGTGTATTTGTGCTATACATTTTTGTCAAAGTATCCCATGCCTCCTTCGACATGCTTGCATCCTGTATGTGCAAAATCATAGAATCTGAAATACTGATAGACAGAAAGTACATAACTTTTCTGGCTCCCTCATGCCAACCTTTAAATGCCTGCAACTCCTATTGATTGGGAACATTAGGAATAACTGGTTCTTGTTCAGCTCCAGTAATGAACTTCCAATAGCCTTTTTCCTTAAGGAAATTTATCATTCTAAACTTCCATGCTGGGAAGTTGTTCTTATCAAGCTTTTTAGTGGCTATCTGTGGCTATCTGTGAAAGAGCATCAGATTCCATTATAGAACACTGCAAAAATATTCTGTCACTACAAAAAACACAACTTCTACCTCACAAGGGCAAATCTGCAAAATTGACAAAAGTGGTATTTGACCATCATACAGTCACTTCCTAGTGATGATTTTGCATCAACAAGCAATAATAATGATTCTGTCACTCCCAATATCTCTCTGCATAGGCATACGATGCAGTTTCTGTGGTAACTTTTCACCAACCTGTGGAACAGTGGTCGCACAGCAAAAAACAGGGCACTTTTTTGAGTGCCTACGGAAAACTTTCACCACCAAAACTGGCCCCATAGCATATATTGCCCTCCCGTCACACCGTGAAGGGGTCCCAATCTGAGACAATGCACTCTTGCACTTTTTGGCTGTGCTACCTGTAGAGATTTGCTCCCAAACTCGAGAAAGGAAAGCAACACTGATCCTCTTACCAAGACACCGTGAACTTGGCTTGCTTTCTTGAGCTCCTTACCATGAACCGAGCTCTGATACCATGTGAAAAGAGTGGGAGAGAGGTAAGGAGTCTCACTTGCAGCTATCTCACATACATAATGGGGGAATACACACAAAGGTGGAGGCTGAAAACAATTTTCCTCTTCTTAGTTGTGAAAGCCAAAAGAACTCTCTCTCTCAGTACAAAAGGAATAGATGAACCCTATATGTGGGTCTCAAACCAAACTAAGCTAACCTAGGTGGTATACTAACTGAGCCACTAACTAGAGTACATAAAGATAGCTGTCATCTAGCTATTATTCATGGGCGGTGTACCAACCGCATCTGCACCTAACAAGTCAGTGACAAATGCACAACAGTCACCCTGGCATATTACGAGTGGAGCTCGATATCTCAACAACAAGTCTAGGGTAGGTGATAAGAAAATATCAATGTAAGATGCTACTATTGATAAGTACAACCATGTGCCCAATGTCTACTCTTGGTGAGCACCATAGCCTTCTTGTAAAAACTTCAAACACTTTTGTACTTTCTTTGCAGCAATCCCTTATGTAGCTCTCCAATTTTGTCTATCCTTCCTCTCAATATCCCCTTCTTGCAAGCCATGTTCATCAACCTTGAATAACTAATATACAATTGCTACATGATTCAAAGTCACAATCTCTCTACCAAGTACCAACCTCCTAGATGCACTATCCAAAGGATTGATAGGTTTCTTTCCATTATGGATATACTCTTGATCATGCAAACCACTAATAGTCCCATCAAATGTGATGTGTGCTGTAAAGGGCCAACCCTTCCAAGGAATGCACAACCTCGGACCTTGACAAGAAGAGTAATCTTGCAACATCAACTTTCTGTGCCTACTATCCCCATCTAAAGCATGTCCTATCAATGGACCTACCACGTCCCTTAGAAACATGTTCCAAGAAAGATGAATGCTCTCCCACTGTTCTCTGACAAACATGGAATCAAACCTATTACATGTCAATTGCACCAATAGAACTAGCTTTGGCAAGCATTCAAGAAGAGGATTCACTATCAATACCCTTGCATAATGAGCAAACACATTATGTTGAAAAGTGTCCACAACTCTAAGATATCCATCTTGACCATCACCAACTTGCACGACAAAGTCTGAAATGCAAGTGTGTTCCAGCTTTTTACCACAAAATCCAACCAAATTATCATCATGTGCCACCCATCTCATGATTCTTTTTACAACTGTTTCATCCTCAGCTAGAAGAATCGGCACACTACCCAAGGGTATGCCTTTTTTCATCATGTGACAAGTGTAAACTTCTCTTGCATGTTGAAATATATCCTCTTGTAAACCAATTTGAAAGAAAAGTGCTTTTCTTGTGGACCTCATTGTGGTCAACATGTGTGGACCTCCAAGGTTAAGTGATAAGAAATTATGCAACCTTGTCCCTCCCCATATCTTTTGTTGTATTGGAATATCTCTTCCCTTGGCCTACTCTTGAAATGTTTTGTGAAATGTCAACAAAGAAGTTCCACAATGCCTTCTTTCCCTCAAACAACCCTAGCTCATGAGCATTGATTATATCTTGATAAAATTTTCTAACATCTTTCCTCACCATGGCTGTGCTCCCAAAGACTTCTAACCTTCACGCTCAATGCAACAACTTCAGTTCTTGTGAAGGCTATCTCCTTCTTTAATACCCAAACCATTGTGGATTTTGTGTTTGCTACTCTCAATAACTCTAAATGAGTCAAATAATCTAGCTATCTACCACCTCCTATGTCTCTTGCTCCATGAGTGTCTGAAGATCAAATTTGTCGATACACTCACATGCGAAAGTTTCATTCTTTAGAAATAGCAGCACATGCACAACAATGCAAATTATCAAAGCCTATTCCCTCCATACATATCCGCTTTCAATCCTTTTGACGGAAAGTGCCATTAATTTCAATGAACTCTATTGTCCTCATCATAATTGTTGCCTTAGTTGTTGGCTCATTGTGCCATTTGCCACCTCCCTTACTATCATCCAAAAAGGGCTTCAAATCAACCACATTCCCATCATAGTTATATGACCTTTGCCAAAAACCCCAACACAAGGTTTCAAGCAAGCTAATCTCTATGAGCAAAGGAAGAATCTGTTAAGTTCCCAATAGACTTGAAAATTTGCCTAATGGAGAGAGAGCCAAAAGCCATATGACTAGCTACACCTAACATCTCTATAAAAAATAAAAAATAGTGATTGAAAATAGAAGCTTGAAATTTTCCTAATGGAGAGAGAGCCAAAAGCCATATGACTAGCCACACCTAACATCTCTATAAAAATAAAAAATAACGATTGAAAATAGAAGCATATGAGAAATACCTAATGGCTTTCGTGATGCATTGGCAGTTTGCAAGGTGTCATTATCTATAAGAAAACATTACAATAGAGCATAAGAAAAAATGTTCACTTGGAAAATACAAAGTTGATGGAAAACAAAGATAGAACATGTGAGTTTTACCTTTAGTGGAACATTTCTTGAAAAAACCACTTAGATCTCTTTGCTTCTTATCTATAATTGTCGCCTTGGATGGGTGACCACCAACCCTCTTCACTTGATTACTAGAATCAATGCCGCTAGCCTTTGTGATATGTAGCTTGGATTTCATATGCTCAAAATGCATTGTCGTAGAGATCTTGTCTTTGGAAATAGTGGTATCCACTTGTTATCTAGCATGCAACTTATATAGATTTTTGATATAGTGCTATAATCTCCAATAGTCTCTATTACTAGTTGAAACACCACATTATTCTCACTTGCAAAGGTTGAAACCTCCAGCATTGCTTCATTTACTTTTTCTTTTCCTAATTCTATAATGTCATCCAATGAACCAAGGCTCTCTTTTCTATGGCTCTCTTGCTCACGTAACCCAATAATCCTCGTATGGGATGCTGAGTTGATGTGTGAGTGTGTGTAGTTATACAAAGTGTCAGGACCCCATTGACCATAAGAGTAATCACACTTCTCACACCAAATCTGAAACAATGCTTTACCATCCTTGTCCTTTGACATGAGCTCAAATCTATCATGTTGTCCTTTTGCTCTTAACTTTTCTTTTGCTATCTTAATCTCCCTCTGCCATTTTATAACCTCAGATGGTGCTGCAAGGTGACTCTTCAATCGATTCTTAGAAACACTACCACATGTAGTCGAATCATCCACCATATTGTAGCTTTCACACCCTTGAGCAAGATCATGCATACATAAATCTGAGACACTGTACACTTTGGCTGCATTTTATTGCTATCTCCAACTAAGTCCACTTTTTGGCATTCGCCTTGTGTATCATATTCCATTTTCAATTGGATGGTTACTTCTGCAGCATCAACTATCCATCTCTCCTCTTGCTTGGCCCCTATTGGAATTTTCCTAGATCCTCCCAAAAATATAAACTCATCTAGTATGATGAGATTATCAAGAATGATCTCTTCTCTCAAGTCCTTTTAGGTACCACCGGTTTTAAGATGAACATATCCCAACACATGATTTTAAGCCACATCATCATCAAACACAATCACAATATCATGCCTCTCCATGCTCCTATAAAAGGGCTAGATAACAAAAAAGGTTCCCAACATGATAATCTCAAATGGACAGCAAAACCTGCTATAAAGTAAAAGAAATGAAGAAAAAATTACATGAAAATCATCATTAACATGTTCAAAATGGAGGATGAAATGGACATAAAACCTAGTGCAAAGTATGAAAGAATCAGAGCTGCTTCAAGCCAACAATCTCCTTTTGAAGCTTACAGTTACTCTAGCAACTAGTAACAAATTACAACACTTGTAAACAAATTCCAACCAAAAAAATGTGAGTTGAAGTAGAAACATAGGCCTTCTCAATGCATTATTTGCAATAGCTAAAATCAACAAACTCACAGATCAAGATGAAGATCATGATGGCACCCACACTAAAGGGCAAGAGAGAGAGACACACAATACAAAATCAAAGATTTTTTACTAGACATAAACCAAAGGGAATGCCTACCTCTGTCTTTTCCAACTGAATTTGTAAAAATTGAATTCTCATAACAATGAAGCTACATGAGTCACTCACCACCAGCAAAAAGGCTCACTGCTCCCAAGATTCCAAGAGGCGTCCATTAGTTGTTATGAGAATTCACCACCAGCAGTGGAAATAGAAAAGAAGCCGGGTAGGACTATCCTCTTCTGGTGAGATATTACGATACTGGGATGTGGTCATTGAGCATGTCCGTCTTTATAAAGACTTCCATTGCTAGGTGGGATTCTATAGTGTGTAGGTTGAAAAGAAAATTTGATTGTGCAAAATACCATCCCGCCAAAGGCATCCCTCAAAGACGGAAGAAGGGCCCAGGTGCCCATGCAAATGTGTTATGTCCAATAGTAGCTTTCTTTCTTGCCTTGCATGTGGGAATTAAAGGTCACTATGCCTTTACCTTAGTTATGTACAATACTCAAACACATATATAAATGAATAAAAAAGAAGATTAGGGTGTTCTACACCCACCAAAAACTTGTGCGGCTATCTATTTCTCTCTCTCCCTCTTCTGTTCTGCTTTTGTTGAGAGCACTCTCAACTGGTATCAGAGCTAGGGTTATCTAGCTGAGCGTGTGTGAATGCCTAGAAGCTCAGCAGCTCTATGGGAGGAAGGAGAAGCTTTGTGGGAAGCTTTGTGGGTGAGTTTACTTGCATTCGAGTGTGTAGGGACCTTAAAGGAACCTTTGGAAAAGTCACTTTGATTTTGCGAAGTGGTTTTGAGATCTGTTAAGTGTTTTCAAAGAAAAAGTCGTTTTTTTAGCTTTTCCCTATTCCGTTTGACGACAGAGACACCGTATTGACTTGTAGAGGTAACCATTGCCTGCTTTTTGTGTCCATTTCACTTTAGGAGCTTGGAAACACCTTCATTCTTGAATTTGGGATCATTTTGTTGGATTTCTAACTCACTATGTCAGTTTCAACGTTTTTCTGCCCAAGTATTGGAACTCAAGTTTGGAGCAAACATTTGCAGATCTGTCAGTTTTGGTGGACTCAAGAGGTCCTAAAACTTTTATGTTGCTCATCATTCGCACTCCGGTGGAGTTTACAAATACTTCAGTTTCCAAAAACGTCTTTTAGTCCGTGTGTTGGACCCAGTGATTAGGACCACAATTTACAAAACCGTTTGTCCCATTGCATTCTGGATGCCTAAAAACCCCTACTTGTCAGTTCTTGCATGATTCGGTGGAGTATTTTTAGAGTTATAGATCTCTGTGTATTTGATTTTGTCTCTTTGTTATGCATTTTTCATTCTAAGGTTTTGAAACCTTAGATTTATGCCACATGGCAGTGGATAAGTGTTGACTCTCATTTCTCACTCATCGGTTGGGAGTTTGGAGTTCTAGAAGAAGAGAGATATTTGCAGATTGTCTTGCTGAGTCTGATTATGCAATGGCACCCATGTTTTGAGGCATCTCAGTTTTTATTTTTAGTAGCGGTCATTGTCGTGGGACCATGATTTCTTGAGCATACCTTATGCAGATCACTCTGGTTGTAGTTTGAGCCATGTGCTCTCATTTGTGGTGTGCATTAGGTTGCAGTGGATGATTTGGATGCATTTCGATCCTTATTGGATGCGCTGATAGGCCCAAATTGCCTTGTGGGATGCTATTTTTATGGATGCTTTGCACATGGATGCTATTTTATGCTGAGGGACAGCTTTGACACATTGCAGTTGATGCACTAATAGTGTTATGCTCTCTTGGATGAGATATTGTTGATGTATATGCCCATGGATGGTGTTTACGCTTGAGCCATTTGGCACTTATTGGCATTTTGGATTGCCATTATAGTTGGCATTTTCTTTTGGGCCAGATTTGCTCATACGGATGCATAGTACATGCACATGAGTCAGTTGTATCTTTTGATGCTTTTTTGGTGATATTTTACTCTATTGTGGCATACACATTTGGGTGCATCTGGTATTTGGTGTGATTCTCTCTTGCAGGCACTAGCATTTGGGATTGGGCTTTATTTGTATCATGGCATCCTCTTCCATGTCTGAAAAGGAGTTTTTCAGCATTAAAAAGTTTGATGGGACAAACTTTTCTTTGTGGAAAGAACAGATAAGGGATGCGCTTACTTGGGGGGGTCACTCATCATATGTAACCCTATCACGTGAGTTCAACAGAAGGATATTTTTTATTTCTAAAATTTACAGAAATAAATATACATAAGGGACTATTTTAAATAGTTTTGGAAAAAATTTACAGATTTGTATAGAAAAGGGGTACATTTTATTAATGAAAAAATTTACAGATAAGGGATTTTAAATATAGGCCTTGAACGCACGTGCTATAGAGGGTTTATACATAGTGACCCCCCTGAGTGCGCTTATTCAAAAGAAGCAGATAAAACCCTTGCAAGGGATTACAGCTAAGCCTGCAGCTATGTCCACAGATGAATGGAATGAGTTGGATGCATTGGCAAAGTCTACCATTAGACTTCACCTTGGAGAGAGAGTTTATTTCACAGTAGTCACTGAAAAGACTACGGAAGCTTTATGGAAAAAGTTGTGTGCTACATGTGAGAAAGAGACTGCCTCAAACAAAGTCTATCTCATGAAGAGATTGTTTGAGCTGCACATGAAGGAGGGAGTATCCATAGCTTTGCGCTTGAATGAATTTAATATCATTTTCAGTCAGCTTCAAGCTCAAAAGCTGAATTTAGATGCGGAAATGAGGGCAATATTTCTCTTATGCTCATTACCATCCTCATCATATACTTTTCGTATTGCCATCAGTAACTGTGCACCTGGTGGAGTATTGAACTTTGATGATGTGGTTGGTAGCTTGTTGGCTGAGGAGATTAGATGGAAGTCAATGGAATGCAACAAGCAAGATGCAGCCTTAAATGTACAAAGGGGCAGATCATAGTCCAAGGGGAAGTTTCAAGAAAGAGGGAAGTCTCGTAGCAAGTTCAGGGCATGAAACATTGAGTGTCACTATTGTGGCAAGAAGGGCCACATGAAAAAGTATTTCTACAAGCTTAAAAGAGAGCAAAAGGATAAGAAAAAGAATGCAAATGGGGGTGCAAATCAGAAGGAAGAGAGTCAAGGGAGGACAAAGGAAAAGTGAAGATTGAGGAGATCAATGCAGTCACACATGATAGTGACAATGACATTCTCTTCATGTCTAGTTTATCTACAGAGTTGCTTACCACTTCAAATGATGCATATTCCCAAGATTGGATTTTGGATTCTAGTGCTTCATTCCATGTTACTCCCCATAGGGAATGGTTCTCCACTTATGACAGTGGAAAGACAGGTTGTATGCATCTTGGAAATGACTATGCATGTGACATAGTGGGAGTAGATGACAAAGTTTTCTTTTGCAAATGGGTCTGCATTTATTTTGAAAAAAATGTGAGACATGTGCCTAAGCTGACCAAGAGTCTCATTTCAACGGGTCAGCTAGATGATGCTGAATTTCAGACCAACTTTGGTTCTGGGAGTTGGAAAATTCAGGACTCTATTCTTTTGGCCAGGGGTGCCAAGTGTGGGACTTTGTATCCCTTGCATGTATCAGGGGTGTTTGATCATGTTGTTGCAATAACTGAGCAGCTAAGCACTTCTTTATGGCATTGTCGGTTGGGCCATATGAGCCAAAATGGGATGAAACTCTCGTTGAGATATTGAGCTCCACTCGTGATATGCCAGGGTGACCGTTGTGCATTTATGTCACCGACTTGTTAGCTGCAGATGCGGTTGGTACACCGCCCATGAATAATAGCTGGATGACAGCTATCTTTATGTACTCTAGTTAGTGGCTCAATGAGTATGCCACCTTAGTTAGCTAAGTTTGGTTTGAGACCCACATATAGGGTTCACTTATTCCTTTTGTACTTAGAGAGTTCTTTTGGCTTTCATAGCCAAGAAGAGGAAAACTATTTTCACCCTCCACCTTTGTGTGTATTCCCCCATTTTGTATGTGAGAAAGTTGCAGGTGAGACTCCTTCCCTCTCTCCCACTCTCTTCACATGGTATCAGAGCTCGGTTTGTGGTAAGGAGCTCAAGAAAGCAAACCAAGTTCACGGTGTCTTGGTAAGAGGATCAGTGTTGCTTTCCTTTTTCGAGTGTGGGAGCAAATCTTTGCATGTAGCACAGCCAAAAAAAGCAAGAGTGCACTGTCTCAGATTGGGACACCCTTCACAGTGTGGCAAGAGGGCAGTATATGCTATGGGAGTATATGCCCTTCGAGGCCATTTCAGGGCCCGTTTTGGTGGTGAAAGTTTTTCATAGGCACTCAGAAAAGTGCCCTGTTTTTGCTGTGTGCGACCACTGTTCTACAGGTTGGTGAAAAGTTACCGTAGAAATTACATCGTATGCTTGTGCGTAGAGATATTGGGAGTGACATAATCATTCTTATTGCTTGTTGATGCAAAATTGTCACTAGGAAGTGACTGTGTGGTCAAATACCACTTTCGTCAGTTTTGTAGATTTGCCCTTGTGAGGCAGAAGTTGTGTTTTTTGCAGTGTTCTGTAATGGTGTCTGATGCTCTTTCACAGATGGTCATTGAAAAGCTTGACAAGAACAACTTCCAAGCGTGGAAGTTTAGAATGATGAATTTCCTTAAGGGAAAAGGCTATTGGGAGTTCATTACTGGAGCTGAACAAGAACCATTTATTCCTAATGCTCCCAATCAACAGGAGTTGCAAGCATTTAAAGGCTGGCATGAGAGAGCCATAAAAGTTATGTACTGGATGTCTATCAGTATTTTAGATTCTATGATTGTGCATATTCAGGATGCAAGCATACCAAAGGAGGCATGGGATACTTTGACAAAAATGTATAGCACAAATACGCAAGCCAGGAAAATGCAGCTCAAGCCAGAGTTGCATAATGTGCAGAGAGAAAATATGAGCATCAATGACTGCCACATGAAGGTGAAGAAGATTGTAGATGCA
Organism: Dipteris shenzhenensis; assembly: GCF_047967505.1. Taxonomy (NCBI): domain Eukaryota; kingdom Viridiplantae; phylum Streptophyta; class Polypodiopsida; order Gleicheniales; family Dipteridaceae; genus Dipteris; species Dipteris shenzhenensis. The sequence goes on from NC_141615.1 coordinate 28,593,665, forward strand.
CTTGCTTCCATTGGGTCACCAGTGGAAGATGATGATTTAGTTTTTGTGACCTTGAATGGTCTAGGAAAGGATTATGCATAGTTTCGGACATCCATTGCCATCTGTGAGAATTTTCCTGATTTTGGGAAGTTCATTGCTCTTCTAATTTCTGAAGAGCAGAGAAATGGTGGTGCATCTTCTTCAGGAGGAACTTCAAAAGAAACTATCTCCTACTCAAATGCTGGAAGAGGTAGAGGCAGAGGTAGAGCAGCTGGAGCCCGTGGCAGAAATCAGAATATGCAGCAAATTCAAGAAAACCAATCCTATGGAGGAGGACATGGTAACTTTAGAGGCAGGGGGAGCCAAAGAGGTCATGGTGGATGGTAGAGAGGCCAAAATGCAAACAGTAATGTTGAATGCTACTACTATGGTAAAATGGGTCATATGGTTAAAGAATGCTATAAAAAGCAAAATGACATCATGACTGGAAAATTGCAGCAAGGAAATTATGCATCCTCTAGTAGATAGGGTGATGATAGAAATGAGCATTTGTTTATGGTGCAAAACATGATCAATTATGTGACAAGCACAAAAGAAAGCAATGATGTGTGGTATGTTGACTCAAGTGCGTCAAACCACATGATAGGTCATGCAGAATGGATGCAAGATGCAAGGAAAATGGGAAGACCAGGATTTATGGAGACTGGTGATGATACTGCACATCCTATTGTGCAGATTGGTAAAATTCCTTTGTCTATGCAGGATGGAAAAAAGAAATACTTGCCTGATGTATTTCATGTCCCGAATATCACCAAGAACCTCATTTCTATTGGTCAAATGGTTGAGCAGGGCTTGCAGGGTAGATTTAATCCTCGTGGATGCTTTGTTGAGGATATGAAAAATAAAGGTCACTTGATAGCAAAAGGGAAGAAGAAGGGCAGGATGTTTACGTTGGATGTGGACATGCCTAAATTGAGTGCAGCAACGTTTGCACATGGGACCAGTGTAGTTACAGATATTGATATCTGGCATAAAGGCATTGGTCATGTTAATGTACAATGACTTAAATTAATGCACGGCGAAAATATTGTTACAGGATTGCCTAAGTTCAAGGTTGCAAAAATGCATAAGGTATGTGAAGCCTATCAATTTCGAAAACAGGCAAGGAAACCATTTCCTAGACATGTTCAAGAGAGTAAGAGGCCATTGGAATTAATCCACTCTGATGTGTGGACTACTAAAGCTGCATCTATTGGAGGTTGTCACTATTTTGTCACTTTTATTGATGACTACAGTGGAAAAGTTTGGGTGTATTTTATGAAAAAGAAAAGTGAAGTGTTTGGGCATTTCAAAGCTTTTAAAGCTATGGCTGAAAAACAAACAGGCTTGCAAATAAAATGCCTAATGTCACATGGACGGGGAGAGTACCTCTCAAATAAGTTTGCAAGGTTCCTACAGGAGCATGGCATAAAGCAACAATATTCATGCAGTCATACCCCATAGCAAAATGGACTTGCAAAAAGGAAAAACAGGCATATTGGAGAGGTATCTCATGCCATGCTCAATGAAAAAGACCTGCCACATTATTATTGGGCTAAAGCAGTTGCCATAGTAGTCTACATAATGAATAGGGTTCACACTACAGGAATACATGGCATGACGCCAGAGGAGAGGTATACTGGTAGGAAACTATATATTTCTCATTTGAAATTTTTTGGTTGCATTCCCTATGTTCATGTGCCAGATGAGTTAAGATCCAAGTTGAGATCCAAAAGCTGAGAAGTGCATCTTTATTGGTTATTCTGTGCAGCAGAAAGGGTATAGATGCTATAACCCTTCTACTTATAAGTTTACAGTGAGAAAAAATGTTGTTTTTGATGAGATGAGCAGCTGGTATAAACCAGTAAATGTGATTGATGTTGTAGATGCACAAAATGGTAATGCTGCACAGAATTTACAGTAGCAATCACGAAATATTAGTGGACGTATAGTGCCCTCTAGCAGTGGTTCACATACTTCACCATGGACAGGCAGATTGAGATCAAGAGGATCTCCTCAAAGCAATGAATATAGTGGTATGCAAGTATCACGGAAAGGAAAAGAGAAAGTAGATCAGCCCATGGTTGATGTGAATGCAGGTCACTCTTATGTGGATGGTGAATCCAGTGGCTCAAAACAGAGTCTTGATGATGAGTTGGGTATTCCTTCTGTTGTTACACCTACAGTAAGGAAGACAAGGGATGTTTTGAGAGCACTTGGTAGTGAGCCTATTTTGTGCAGGTCTACCACAGCTACGTATCCTATGGATAGGCTGAAATATGATGGATTCATAGCCATTCACTATGCCTATATAGTCAAAGTGATACATGAACCAGAACCCACTTCTTTTGAGCAAGCCATGGGAAAAGAAAAATGGGAGAAATCCATGGATGAAGAAATGGATGCCTTGGAAGCAAATGCTACATGGGAATTGGTGCCTTTTCCTAAAGACAAGAATGCAATTGGCTGCAAGTGGGTTTATAAGGTGAAGCACAATGCAAATGGTTCTGTGAACAAATACAAGGCAAGATTCATTGTCTAGGGGTATGCACAGACATATGGCATTGATTATGAAGAAACATTCAGTCCGGTTGCAAGGATGGCAACCGTAAGAGCAGCCATTGCTATGGTTGCATCAAAGGGATGATCTTTACATCAGAGGGATGTAAAGAATGCTTTCTTGCATGGTGATTTGCAAGAAGAGGTCTATATGGAGCAGCCACTCGGTTATGTTCATGCTGTTCATCCTGTTTGTAGGTTGAAGAAAGCCTTGTATGGCTTGCAGCAAGCACCCAGAGCATGGTCTGACAAGATAGGACAGTATCTTGTCTTTATTGGCTTTTAGATTTCCAAGGCAGATTTCTCACGTTATGTGAGAAAAACAGAGAAAGGCATTATGATGCTTGTCATTTATGTTGATGATTTGATCATCACTGGTGATAGTGATGAAGATATCCTTCATGTGAAAATGATATTGAAGCAGAAGTTTGAGATGAAGGATTTGGGAGAGCTGCGTTACTTCTTGGGCATTGAGGTGATTAGGTCCACAAGTGGGATATGGCTCTTGCAGAGGCAGTATGGATTGGACATGCTATCCAAATATGGGATGACAAGCTGTAAGCCTATTTCAGTTCCTTTGAAGTAGAATGTGAAGTTGAGCATAGGTGCAAGTGAGCTTCTGGAAGACCCTACTATGTACAGATGCATAGTAGGAAGTTTGATTTATACTCGGGGGGGTCACTATGTATAAACCCTCTATATCACGTGCGTTCAAGACCTATATTTAAAATCCCTTATCTGTAAATTTTTTCATTAATAAAATGTACCCCTTTTCTATACAAATCTGTAAATTTTTTCCAAAATTATTTTAAATAGTCCCTTATGTATATTTATTTCTGTAAATTTTAGGAATAAAAAATATCCTTCTGTTGAACTCACGTGATAGGGTTACATATGATGAGTGACCCCCCCGAGGATTTATATGACTATTAGGCCAGCAGATTTGAGCTATGTTGTTGGGTTGGTAAGTCAGTTTATGCAGGCTCCAAGGAAGCTGCATTTGGATGCGGCTAGATGCATACTAAGGTATGTGAAGTCCACATTACAGTATGGACTATTTTATGAGACCGGGGTTTAGATACAGTTGCATGGATACATTGATGTTGATTGGGCTGGTAGTATTTCTGATAGACGATCTACCAGTTCTTTTGGCTTTCACAACCAAGAAGAGGAAAACTATTTTCAGCCTCCACCTTTGTGTGTATTCCCCCATTGTGTATGTGAGAAAGCTGCAAGTGAGACTCGGGGGGGTCACTATGTATAAACCCTCTATATCACGTGCGTTCAAGGCCTATATTTAAAGTCCCTTATCTGTAAAAAATTTCATTAATAAAATGTACCCCTTTTCTATACAAATCTGTAAATTTTTTCCAAAACTATTTTAAATAGTCCCTTATGTATATTTATTTTTGTAAATTTTAGAAATAAAAAAAATCCTTCTGTTGAACTCACGTGATAGGGTTACATATGATGAGTGACCCCCCTGAGAAGTGAGACTCCTTCCTTCTCTCCCACTCTCTTCACAACTCTTATGCCATTTGGGTTATGTACCGCATTTGAGTTTCCCTGATTTTGAATTTTGTGAGCACTATCTCTATGGGAAGCAGACTAAATCAGCCTATAAAAGAAGGGGAAAGAAAGAGTTTGAAAAGCTTGATTTGGTGCATTCTGACGTTTGTGGTCCCATGCCTACACGGTCATTAGGCGGGGCTGAATACTATGTGACATTCATGATTGATGATGCAACTAGGAAAGTGTGGGCTTATGCTATAGCTTGAAAGAGTGATGTGTTCCAGGTATTTCAGAAATGGCTGGCCTTGGTTGAAAATCAATCAAGTAGAATGCTTAAATGCCTACAGACTGACAATGGTGGAGAGTATCTCTCTCATGACTTTCAACATTTCTGTGATACACGTGGGATTAAGAGGGAGCTCACATCCCCTCATACTCCAGAGCAAAATCTAGTTGCAGAAAAGATAAACCATACGATTCAAGCTTGGGGGGGTCACTATGTATAAACCCTCTATATCACGTGCGTTCAAGGCCTATATTTAAAATCCCTTATCTGTAAATTTTTTTGTTAATAAAATGTACCCCTTTTCTATACAAATCTGTAAATTTTTTCCAAAACTATTTTAAATAGTCCCTTATGTATATTTATTTCTGTAAATTTTAGGAATAAAAAATATCCTTCTGTTGAACTCACGTGATAGGGTTACATATGATGAGTGACCCCCCCGAGCATTCAAGAAAGGATGCAATGTATGCTTTCCAATGCAAGTCTTTCTAGTGGATTTTGGGCTGAGGCAATGAAGACTGCAGTGCATGTGATCAATAGATCACCTAGTAAGAGTTTGGATGGTGGTATTCTTGAAGAGGCATGGAGTGGCAAGAAGCCCTCTTACTCTCATTTGCGTATATTTGGGTGTGAGGCATATGCACATGTGTCAAAAGAGCTTCAAAAGAATCTAGATCCTAAGTCTAGGAAATGCATCTTTCTGGGTTACGGTGAAAGTGGAGAGATGGGCTATCGTGTCTGGGATCTAGAAGCAAAGAAGATCATACACAGCCATGATGTAGCCTTCAATGAGAAGAAGATGCATAAGGCACCCATGAGGGATGTGGAAATGAGGAGAATCACTTTGTAGGACATGAATCCACCTGCATATGTTGATAGATAACAAGCTGTCCATGCACCAAATGTGCAAGAAATGGTACCACCAAGTACTCCCACAAGTATAAAATCAAGAATAGATGATGGATCATCTATTGGTGGAAATGATGAACCAAATGTGGCTGATACGCAGGTGGGACATCAAGCTGAAATGCCCTTGAGAAGATCATCTAGAGTGTCTAGATCACCTGATAGGTTTGTTCCAGGGGTAGAACATGTGATGCTTACTGATTGTGGGGAGCCTTCTTGCTACAGAGAGGCTATGATGCATGAGGATCAACGCAAGTGGGAGTATGCTATGCAATCAGAGATGAGTTTGCGTATGAGGAATAAGACTTGGGACTTGGTTTCTTTGCCACATGGAAAGAAAGCATTGCCATGTAAATGGGCCTACAAGATGAAGGTCACAGGTGATGATGTGCCTAGGTACAAGGCCCATTTGGTCACTAAAGGGTTCAACCAAGAGAAGGGTGTGGACTTTAATGAGATATTCTCTCTAGTTGTGAAGATGACCACACTTAGATGCATGCTTGGCCTCGTGGTAGTAGAGGATATGGAGCTTATATAGATGGATGTCAAGACAACTTTCTTGCATGGGGATCTGCATGAGGGAATTTACATGGTGCAGCTAGAAGGCTTTGAAGAAAAGGGCAAAGAGCATTTAGTTTGCAAGTTGAAGAAGAGTCTCTATGGTCTTAAGCAGGTGCCTAGAGAATGGTATCAGAAGTTTGATGCTTTCATTCGGTCCCAAGGTTTTAGAAAGAGTGAAATTGATCACTGCCTCTACACTAAAAGGGCTAGGGAGAATAGCCTAATACTCCTATCACTATATGTGGATGATATGCTATTGGCTAGCAAGAATACTTATGAGCTAGATGCATTAAAGGCCAAGTGGCATGAGGCCTTTGATGTGAAGGATTTGGGGCTTGCAGGTCATATTCTTGGTATGCGCACCACGCATGATCAGAGTAGGAAACTCCTTTGGCTTTCACAGGAGTATGTTACAAAAGTATTGCAGAGTTTCAATATGGAGGGGGGGAAGTCAGTGAGTACTCAATTGAATGCACTACTAGCCTTTACACCCCTCCCTCTTACACTTAGTACCCAATCCTAGATATCAACTTATGAATTTAGTCTTTAGGAAGGTAGCATTGTGGGATGAAATGAAAAGTTGAGCTCTCATTGAGCCATGTGTACATAGCCATATGAATCCCATCCACATTGTGTAACCACTTATGCACTATGGAGTTACGTGATGTGTAGATGGAGGAAGTATAAAGAACAAAAGAAGCAAGCAAAGAGAGCCATCACCATAGCCAAGCTCCATGTTGAATATTGTTGCCCTCTCGCTTGATGATGACGGTGATGGCAATGGCAATGGAATCTTGTTGGCACCATCACTACATTTGATTCCACAAGGAGGTGCTCAATTACAATCTCTCTTTTTGCGTTCTTGTACCTGATTGCACTGCTATGTTCTTGTTGCTAAAAAGCTTGCTATAATGCATTGCAATCATTACCAATCATCTGTAAGATTTTCTCCCAATCGAATTGCTTCATGGAGTCAGAAATCTATTAGCTGGCTTCACCAATCCAAGTGTAGGATAAACAACAGTGAGCACCATATACATATATTGATTGGAAACTACATTTGAGTAGCAACGGTTTTGGGGAGGGTTAAGATAGTTTTGCCAACCATACCCTAGGTTAGGACTGTTAACCTTGGGGGATTGTACCCTTAACTAATCATGTTGAAAAATAGGAAAGAAATTCTTCAATTTCTTATTTCACCATTAGGGGGGACATACTTTGGGGACCAAAATAAAAGATTAGGGAGAGATGAGGAGGGGCACAATACACACATATGAAGTGTACTTTAACATAAGAGTGGATCATTTAAGATGAGGAGGGGCATAGTACACACATACAAAGTGCACTTTAAATCATTTTAAATCTCCTATTCATCCATGACAATTTAATTTGAGAATAGTCCCCTCCATTACTAAATGGCCGCATGGACAATGGAGCATTGTGCTCAAAATTGGCAATCAACCATTGGTACACCTCCAAATTTTCCCCTCATGCATATTGATTAGTCAAATGTGTGTCCAAATTACTACATGCCCGAGAATGAACCCAAATTTTCAGCATGTGTCTTCCATGTGTTAGACCTCCCATACACAAGCTTGACTTATGTAACTACAATATATTATTAAACCATTTCCTTTACAGAGGGAAACTTGCAAGGCCATTTTACAAACACTCTTATAACCATTACTACTAATTTGAAAAGCAAACACAATTATATAGTAAAGTCTTAGAATAGGCTTGAAATATTCTATATGTTTCCAAATTCAAGGGAAAAGTTTCCACTTCAAATAAAGAATTGTATTGTGGTTTCTAAACCTTCATGAAGTTGAATTCTTTTTACAAATTTATTGATTCATTCATTACCTCACCTCTTATTTGGATCAAATAATTCATACCAAAAGTAGAAGATGACAATCCACAATAATGGGGTGCTCAACTAGGTGGAAACAAAAGAAATAATACATTTTCTTGTAGTACAACACAACCTTGCTCCTTGAAAATCATTTGCTAGAAAATGAAACACAACCCATCTACACTACATCTCCAAAGGTCCTTAATATCAATACAGTAAGAGAATAAGGACAACTTAGGAGAACCAACATGTGGTCAAAATCAAACATGAAAGAGTGAGAGGGTATAGGTGTGGGTGTGGTGGTGTTCATGTGGCCATGTTATGCTTAGTTTACTTGTAGGAAGGCATTACTATGGAACATTTCTTACACCTTTTTTCTTAGCCTTTTTTCTTGTTTTCTCTAAACATTAGCCCCTTTAATTAGCCACAATTAGTTCTTTGATTACCATAATTAACAATAAGAATCACCATCAATGAAGGAGACCTAGTGTTAGTTTTGGGCTTAGTTCATGAAAACCCAATGACTGACTTATCAAATGAGTATTTGTGTGTCATTTATACATCCAGGGTAAAAATTAGTAGTCCCCTACATCTACCCCTCTACCCTTGCCTACCCCCCTCCCCCCTCCCCCCCCCCCCCTAACTTAAATTTAAGATTATAAAAAAATAAAAGGGGCCCCACCCCTAATGTATAAGCTTATGCGTCATCTTAAAAAAAAAACCCTAGTGTACACTCACGTGATATCATAAGGTTCCCCTTGTGAATCCCCCGGGTTTTAAACAGACGCATGGACAAAAACACGAAAATGTTTATCCTTGACCATGCAAATGGGATCTGATGGCCATGATATTTTTAATAGGACTCAATCTAGGTTATTTTAAGTCTCTTTCAAAGTATTGTGATTGGGTCCCATTTTCATGACTAGAATAGCACAGAGGAATTATTTTGAGCTAGAAGAGGGGATGCATGGGCAAAAACATGAAAATGTTCATCCTTGACCATGCAAATGAAATATGATGGCCATGATATTTTGCATGGGAATCAATCTAGGTGATGTAAATTTCCTTGAAAAGTATCATGGCAATGGGGTCCATTTACATGACTAGAATACCACCGAGGCATTATTTTGAACTAGAAGAGGGGATGCATGGGAAAAAACATGGAATTGTTTGTCCTTGACCATGAAAATGGGATTTAATGGCCATGATATTTTGCATGGCCTCAATACATGTTATTTTGAGTCCATTGCAAAGTATCATGGCCATGAAGTCCCATTTGCATGACTAGAATACCACCGAGGCATTATTTTGAAACAAAACAGGGGATGCATGGGCAAAAACATGGAAATGTGTGTCCTTGACCATAAAATTGGATCTGATGGACATGATATTTTTCATGTTACTCAATCTAGGTGATTTTAGGTCCCTTTCAAATTATTGTGGGCATCAGGTCCCATTTGCATTACTAGAATACAATACATCATACCCCCGAGGCATTATTTTGATATGTGGTGAAAAAGTGATATGGATCCTTAAAAATAACACATTTCCTTACACCAAATGCAATAGTACCTAGCGATAATACTTCTACCATTGTGAATTATAGGACTATCAATTTTCATCCTATTTCATGAATGGATGCCGAACATGGCCATGGAAAATCGACATCTTGGACTCATAACATCACGGTTCAATTAAAATGGTAACAGACCCTAAAACAATGCCCATAGGTTTCAGAAATTCACAACCCATTTCATACTATCACCTTACCAACTCTATGAAGACCTAGAATAGGGATTTGCACTTAAATTTTGAGACTAAATACCCCAGATCTCAGAAAATGATGTTTATTCATTTTTGATGCTTTTAGTGGACCGAAATATCAAGCTAATATCGACACTATGGGAAGTAAACTCCAATTCCAAATCATGATTCTTTCATTCTTCTCTCCCATCCTTCACCGATATCCACAGCTTGGAAGCACCTCTCCACAACCAAGTACAACCACCACACCTTATAAGCATCCCTTTCCACCAGGTATGTTGATTTTCTTTGGTTTTCTTAAGTTTTCCTTTCCTTTCCCTTTGCCCTTTCCCTTTCCTCCCCTTTCCCTTTCCATACCTTTCCATTTCCCTTTCCTTCCCCTTCCCTTTGCCTTTCCCTTTACTTCCCTTTACCTTCCCCTTTCCCTTTCCTTCCCCTTCCCTTTCCCTTCCCAATCCCTTCCCTTCTCTTCTCTTTTCTCCTTCTTCTATTTTTCCCTTTTCTTATTTTCTCTCTTCTTCCCTCTCCCTTTCCTTCTTCCCTTTCTCCCTTCTCTTTTCTCTTTCTTCTCTTTTCTCCCTAATCTTCCTTTCCTATTTCCCTTTTCTCTTTTCTCCCTTCCCTCTCTTCCCTTTTCTCTTTTTCTCGTTTCTCTTTTCTCCTTTTCCTCCCTTTGTTTCAAAATGTATGTATGTTTAATTAATTGAATTTACAATGAGTTTTAGGCTTTATGAATATATGTCTTTTAGAAATACGCTTGAAACATATGCTTTCCCTTTCTTTCAAAACAAATGTGTGTTTAATAAAGTGAAGTTGAAAGGCCTATATGTTCGAAGCATATGCATATGCATATGCTTAAATCTTAAAGCATATGCATATGTTAAGCATATTCATAAGCATATGGCATTGCTTTAAAGCATTAAGCTTTATGCATATGCATAAGCATATCCTTCAAAGCTTTAAGCTTCATGGATATGCATAAAGCATATGCTTTAAAGCTTTAAACTTTTTGTATATGCATAAATCTTTAAATCTTTAAGCATATGCTTCAACCCTATATGCTTCCCGAGGCTTGAAGCATATTCTTTAAAGATTTAAGCTTTATGCATATATGATATGCATAAAGCTTTATTGCATTAATCATATGCATAAGAATATGCTTCAACCCTATATGCTTTTCGAGGCTTTAAGAGTATGCTTTAAGCATAGGCTTCCCTTCCCTTCCTTTCTGCTTTATGAATGTATGTTTTTAAAAAATAAGCTTAAAGCATAATTTTTATGTTCAATGTATGTTTCTTAGAATGTGTGTTTAGTAAAAGCTTAAAAGCTTTATGCCAGGTTTGAAGCATATGCATAAAGCTTTAAAGCTTTAAGCATATGCTTTAAACCTTTCACCTTTATGTATATGCATAAAGATTTAAAGTTTGAATTAGTTTAATTAGTATGCATTCATTCAAGAGTGAGTATTCTCGAGAACACAGTGCTAAAATGGATGAAGACTTCACCATTGTCTCACCATTGTGCCCCTGGGAATCCTCACTCTCCATAAAAAATTGTGTTTAATTAGAATTCATTCTAAAGTTTAAATAAAATGTTTTGAAAAGTTTAAATAAACCCTCCTATCTTGTTTCGTGAAGGATGCCAAGCAAAGGATCAAGCGATAGGGGTAAAAAGTGACCCTCCTCCATAAGTATTACCTCAAGTAGTAGTATGGAGAAGGCTCGCAAATTACTCACAAAGCTAGATCCCAATACTAGGGAAATACTCTTGCACGAGTGGTGTGAGGAGAGATAGCTAGTGTCGGGTTGGTTGGCCTCCATAGAGATCTCCCAAGACATTATCAAAGGTGGACCTAGGGAGAGAGAGAGACATCGTCAACATAGACAATTGGCACTAGTATAGGCAGTGCCATTGGGGGGAGTCAAGCTAACTCCCAAACTTCCCACCACCCTCCCCTATGAGGTTAATACTCGAAAGGGTCACTATGTATAAACCCTCTATATCACGTGCATTCAAGGCCTATTTCTAAAATCACTTATCTGTAAATTTTTCATTAATAAGATGTACCATTTTTCTATACAAATCTGTAAATTTTTTCCAAATTTGTTTTAAATACCCCCTTATGTAAATTAACTTTTGTAAAATTTATAAATTAAAAATATCCTTCTGTTGAAATCATGTGATAGGGTTACATATGATGAGCGACCCCCCGGAGGGTTAATAGGGAGTATGAAATAATAATAGATTCTAGAGGTACCCAGGTTATAAACTGAATGCACGGGCTTGTATCCTCTGAATTCAAGAGAGTGGTGATGGATTTTCACAAGAAGACACAAAAAAAAAAGGATTATATCCTTAATACATTAAAGGTGGAGTTCCATGTTCCATATGAAGACCTTGAGTTTCACAACCGTCGGATGCTGAGTAAAATAGCCTCGATACTGAAGTCACAAAAAGATCAAATTTGTAGGAAGGCTAAGGCCCAAGAATCCAAGCCTACTTGGGTCCATGTAGCATATTGGAAAATTGTCAAAATGGAGTTAAAGGACCCACAAAAATACGCTCAACAAAAGAAGGTGGTGGCAGCATGGAAGAGTAACTAGGCCAATCCCACGGGCTCTAGCAAGAGGGATTCCTTCGAAAACTTTTTTGTAAGTACCTCTTCTTTCACTTTTTTAGTGTATAATTTTGGGTAGCATGTCAATCACTAAAACTAACATGTATTCTTATAATGTTAGTTTATGAAAATTGGCCGAGAATGTACGGATGAGGATTACATGTATGCATACAACAAAAACTATGAAGCTCTAATGAACTTACTCGAGGAGAGAGGAGAATTAGGATCATTCCTCAATGTAAGCCCTTATTACATTTATTTTTTTACAAAAGCTCTCAAAGATATATATACTAACCATGGAAATCATGTGCCGGCTGGTTGAATAGGAGGATGGAGATGAATACTTGAGAGAAGCACCAGGAGGATGTTGGAGCAGGGCACTAGTGGGGGCGATGATAATGGAGAGGGAGCCAGTGCGACTGGAGAGGACAAGGACAAGGATGGGAGTAGCAAGGACTAGCACTACATTACACCCCTCTACCTATTGATGATGGACATACGAAGATAATATAGTGTCAATATTTTACCTCTCATATGATGTAATAGGACAATTTTGTAATGAACAATTCTAACCAATACAATATGATGGCCACTACAGTGCAACACATACCTTTATAAAAGTGTAGATTAGGGCAACTCTAATTTTCCCTTAAATAAAATTTTGCACAAAAAAAAGTGTCGGTAAAGCTTTAGGGTTTTTTACCTATATTGACATTAGTGTCTTCAAAAAGTGTGTCCTAGAGTTGATATTACCATCGAAGAAAGCATCAAAAGAGACTTGCAAAGAACTCAAGCCTAATTGTCAATGTGCACATCGATATTACCATTGCTATTAGCATCAAAAATCTATATATCAACTAAGATTTTAACTTAAATAATGACGTGAATATCAGTGCTTCCTTATCAACGCTAATATAGACTCTTTTTTTTAATGGATATTAGAGTTTGAAAAAAAAATTAATGTATTTTTCATCAAAAAAAGTGTAAAAAATGAGTTAGTCTATTGTAGTGTTCAAACAAAACTTTGCATTTACATAATATACTAACAGTTGATATGGTCCATGTCATTTCCCATCCCCATTACCATCCTTTGTGGCCTTAGTAGGCCTCATTGCTCGACCTTTACCTTTGACTTTCTAAGTCTTGAGAGGATATTGTAGGAGTGGGTGGTGGGATACATTGTGACTTGGCCTCTAAGAATGCAGGTGGGAGTGGTGAGTGGTTGCTATTGGAGTGGAAGGCAAATCCGCAACTATGTATTGTGATGAAGTCACAACATCGATATCATGGAAAAGAGAGTACTTGAGTCAATGTCTAGATCCATAATAGACATCCAAGGAAGGCCTGCCAACTATGGAGACAATGATGGGGAAGAGACTCCATGCTAATGCATGGTAGAGTGTGTGGGCAATGCAGCAGGCATCTTTGAAGTTCAAAAATGTGTAGTCCGACAGTGACTCACATGTCATGGGGACCTTAGAAGAATTCCATCAAAGCCTCTACTCATGAGTAAATTCTTGTGGGAGCTTTGTATGGAAAAGACGCACGCTTGTGTCACCCAACCAGAATGTGTGAAAGTGATTCCTTGTGAGAGAGAAGGATGAGGGGGGGAGAGAGGAAAAGGAAGGGGAGAGGGGGATGAGAATGAGAGGAGAGAGGGAATGGGGAAGGGGGATAGTGGCAATCACAAGGCAACTAGACTCAGAGGAATCTAAATCTTGATGCAAGCGAATGTAGAGATAGAGAGAGCTTCTATTTCCAAAGTTGCAAGTACACATTGTAGACCAAAATCAAACTTTTGTCCTTAAATACTTTCCACCTTTTGAAGGGAGGGCTAACCCTTGTACTGTCTTGTACCTCTCTCATTCTCATATTACAACCTTTTGGGCCCATACGACTCCAAGGCAAATATCATATGCTAATCCTTACAGTGTCTCCTACATCTCTGCTTGCTATTACAACATATGAGCTATTAGCCATTGCAATGGTTAACATGCCCCCCTTATTGTTCACAATCCATCCTTAGATTGTGTCCAATGCATGATGTGGGGGTTAAATGCCACTATGCCTTAACCCCAGGTATGTACAATATTCAAACACACACACATATATATATGGATGACATAGAAGATTAGGATGTCTTGCACCCAACAAAACTTGTGTGGCTCTCTTTTGGCTCTCCCTATCTCTCACCCTTTTTTGTTATGCTTCCATTGAGATTACTCTCAACTGGCATCAGACCCACGGGTGGTCTATCTGATGCTTGTGGGTAGTCTAGCTGAGCTTGTGTGTGTGATGGGAGCCTATTGCAACTCTGTGGGAGGATGAAGCAAGCATGTGGGTGCTTGTTTGAGCTGCCCGGGTGGTATTGGAACCTTGTAGAATCCTACAAGTAGTTTTTGAAAGTCTTTGAGTGGTTTTTTTGCAAGCCTGCAAGTGGTTTTGGAGCAAAAAGACGTTTTTTTCACAATTCCCTTATCTCTTTCGAAAAGCTGAGAGTTCATAATGACTTACAAAGGCAACCATTGCTTGCTTTTGGTGTCCATTGCACTTAGGGAGTTTGAAAACCCCTTCATTCTAAAATTTGGAATCATTTCGTTGGATTTCTAACTCACTGTCTCTACTTTAACATTTTTCTGCCAGTGTGTTGGAACTGAAGTTTGAAGCAACCATTCGAAGATCTATTAGTTCTGTAGGCCTCTTGGGGAAGGTCTGGCGTACCGACCCTAGCATCGAGCAGGACCAGGTGCAGCTTTGGCGTCTTTGGCTCTGGGAGGGGCGAGCCGTGTCAGAGCTTGAGTGGGACCCAGGAGAGTGGTGGTGGCCAGAGATTATGACAGGACAGGGGCTGACCTCCTTCTTCACCTACAGTACGACTCTGGGCAGGCGAGTTCTCGAGAGGATGCAGAGCCGCCCCCCCACCCAGCGACCTAGCTGGTACGCACAGGGTATTTCCAGGTTCTTTTTGCAGGCATTCTGGAAGGCCTTGTGGGAGAGCTGGCGGCCGCGGAAGATCTCATACTTCCTGTGGCTTCTTGCCCACAAAGGTCTTCCAGTAGGGAGCTGGTTGAGGTAGATAGGCCAGGACGGTTGCTGCCAGATTTGCCATGCAGATGAGGAGACACCAAAACACTGCCTGTGGAGCTGCACTCGCGCCCAGGAAGTGTGGAGGTGGACTTTTGGGATTCTTACTCGCGCAGCACCAGAGCTAGGATTGATCACTTGGGGCGCGTTCTGTTGGTGCAGCACCGCACCTGGTCTTCATCACTTATTCGAGGAATGCCAGCAGGACCCTTATTACACAGGGGACGTGGGGACCGCTCGAGGGTATCCCACAGCACCTAGCAGAGGCTGATACAGGAGTCCGGGAGAGGCAGCCAGTCTGGGAGATTATTAGTAGCATCACAGGGTGGCACATCTGGACCTCGCGCTACGCGCAGATCCTAGGTGGCACCTCCTTATCGACTGCCCAGATCATGGCGGAGATTTGGAGTGAGATTATTCATACTCTCAGAGGCCAGTGGGACCAGATTCAGGGAGACTCCCGGGCCGGTCAGGAGAAGCGGAGACGCTTCCTCTGGGCTTGGGACACACAGGGCCTCTTCTTCGCGTAGACTACGCAGGGCCTTCGGTGGCATTACTCACCACCCCGATGGCTGTTCATTCATACTCGTCTTATCCCTCCATGAGAGGATGGTTTATTTTGCTACCTTTTAGGGTTGCGTCCGATTTGTGAACGCAGCCCGTCAGCTATAAGCTGACCTCTTGTATCTTGTTCTCGAAGTAATATAATTAGCACTGTTTTTTCGGAAAAAAAAAAAAGATCTATTAGTTCTAGTGGACTCAAAAAGTCCTAAAACTTCTATGTTTCTCATCATTCACACTTTGGTGGACTTTGCAAACAGATAGGTTTGAAAAAACGTTTTTCAGTCCATGTGTTGGACCCAATGATTGGGACCATGGTTTCCAAATTCGTCTATTCCATTGCATTCCAAAGGCCTAAAAACCCCTATCTGTTAGTTGTTGCATGATCTCGTGGAGATTTAAAGAAGATTTGTCTCTCTAAGCATCGAATCTTCTCCTTTTTCTCTGTGTTAGAAAATCATTCAAAGGTTCAATTTCAAGTCAACTACAAAGGCTGACTAGCATTTACTCCCTCACCGAATAAGATTTTGGAGTTGTGATAGAAAGTAAAAATGTACAAATTGCATCACTGGGTCCAGATATGTAGTGACATCCATGTTTTGAGGCATATCAGGTCCTATTTTTAGTAGCGGTCATTGCCTTGGGGTCGTGATTTTTGAGACATACCTTATGCAAATCACTTTGGTTGCAGTCTGAGACATGTGCACTCATTCATGGTTTGCATTGGTTTGTAGTCTCGGGGGGGTCACTCATCATATGTAACCCTATCATGTGAGTTCAACAAAAGGATTTTTTTAATTTCTAAAATTTATAGAAATAAATATACATAAGGGACTATTTAAAATAGTTTTGGAAAAAATTTACAGATTTGTATAGAAAAGGGGTACATTTTATTCATGAAATTTTTTTACAGATAAGGGACTTTAAATATAGGCCTTGAACGCACGTGATATAGAGGGTTTATACATAGTGACCCCCCCGGGTTTGTAGTGGATGCTTTATTGCACATTTGGATGCATTGTGATCCTTGTTGGATGCGTTGATAGGCCCAGATTGCCTTGTGGGATGCTTTATTGATGGATGTTTAACACACAGATGCTATTTTATGCTGACGGACAGCTTTGACACACTGCAGTTCATGCATTGATCTTTCTATTCTCTCTTGGATGAGACACTATTGATGCTTATGTCCATGGATGGCATTTGGCTCTTATTGGCATTGGGTTTGTCATTGTTTTGTCATTGTAGGTTGACATTTTCTTTTGGGCTAGATTAATTCATATGGATGCATAGTATATGCACATGAGTTAGTTGCATTTTGATGCTTTGATCCTTTGAGGTTTGGTGATATTACCTTCCATTTTGGCATACACATTTGGGTGCATCTAGTAATTGGTGTGATTCTTTCTTGCAGGAAATAGCATTTAGGATTTTTCTTTATTTGCATCATGGCATCCTCTTCTCTAAAAAGGAGTTTTCAACATTAAAATGTTTGATGGGACAAAATTTTCTCTATGGAAAGGACGAATAAGGGATGTGCTTTATTAAAAAGGAGCTGATTAAACCCTCGGTAGGGATTGCAGCTATGTTTGAGGATGATTGGAATGAGGTAGATGCATTAGCAAAGTCTACTGTTAGACTTGATCTTGTAGAGTCCATTTATTTCATAGTAGTGAATGAGAAGACTACAAAACATTTGTGGAAGAAATTATGTGCCACGTATGAGAAGGAAACCACATCTAATAAAGTTTACCTCATCAAGAGGTTGTTTGAGCTGCAGATGAAGGAAGGCGCCTCCATTTCTTCTGACTTGAATGAATTCAATATTATTTTCAACAAGCTTCGGGCTCAAAAGCTGAATTTTGATGTAGATACTAAGGTAATATTCCTCTTGTGTTCATTGCCATTCTCATGAGATACCTTCCGTATAGCTATCGATAACTCTGCACAGAAGTTTGATGTTGTTGTGGGTAGCTTGTTGGCCAAGGAGATTAGACAAAAGTCTATGGATGGCAACAAGCAAGATGCAACCTTAAATGTGCAAAGGGGTAGATCACAATTCAGGGGAAAGTCCCAAGAAAGAGGGAGGTCTTGTAGCAAATCTAGGGCATGGAACATTGAGTGTTACCATTGTGGCAAGAAGGGCCACATAAAAAAGGATTGCTACAAGCTGAAAAGAGAACAAAAGGATAAGAAAATGAATGAAAATTGGGGTGCAAATAAGAAGGAACAGAGTCCACTGATAATAGTGACAATGACATTCTCTTCATGTCTAGTCTCCTGCTGCAGAGTTGCTTACCACTTCAGATGATAAACATTCCCAGGATTGGAATTTGGATTTTAGTGCGTCATTCCATGTTACTCCCCATAGGGAATTCTCCACTTATGGTAGCGGAAAGATGTTCTATGCATCTTGGAAATAACTATGCATGTGACATAGTGGGAGCAAGTGACATGAAGTTTTCTTTTGCAAATGGATCTACTTTGTTTTGAAAAATGTGAGAAATGTTACTCCCCATAGGGAATGGTTCTCCACTTATGATAGTGGAAAGATAGGTTGTGTGCATCTTGGAAATAACTATGCATGTGACATAGTGGGAGCAGGTGACATAAAGTTTTCTTTTGCAAATGGGTCTGCTTTGTTTTGAAAAATGTGAGACATTTCCCTAAGCTCACCAAGAGTCTCATTTTAGTGGGTCAGCTCTAGATGATGCTAGTCTTCAAATCACCTTTGAATTTAAATTTAGAAGGGCTCTATGGTTTTGGCAAGAGGTGTCAAGTGTGTGACATTGTATCCCTTACATGTATCAAGGGTGTCTGATCATGTTGTTGCAATAACCGAGTAGCCAAGTACTTCTTTGTGGCATTGCCGCTTGGGGCACATGAGCCAGATCAGAATGAAACTCTTATGCCGTTTGGGTTATGTACCGTATTTGAGTTTTTTTAATTTTGAATTTTGTGAGCACTGTATCTATGCGAAGCACACTAAATCAGCCCATAAAATAAGGGGAAAGAAAGAGCTTGAAAAGCTTGATTTAGTGCATTTAGACTTACATGGTCCCATGCCTACACAGTAATTAGGTGGGGCTAAATACTATGTGACATTCATTGATGATGCAACTAGGAAAGTATGGGCTTATGCGATAGCTCAGAAGAGCGAAGCGTTCCAGGTTTTTTAGAAATGGCTAGCTTTGGTTGAAAATTAGTCAAGTAGAATGCTTACATGCCTACGGACTAACAATTGTGGAGAGTATCTCTCTCATGACTTTTAGCATTTCTGTGATACATGTGGGATCAAGAGGGACCTCACTTCCCCTCGTAGTCTATAGAAAAATCCAGTTGCAAAAAAGATGAACTGCACCATTCAAGAAAGGTTGCATTGTATGCTTTCCAATGTAAGTCTTTCTAGTGGCTTTTGGGTTGAGACAATGAAGACTGCAGTGCATGTAATCAATAGACCACCTAATGAGAGTTTTGATGGTGGTATTCCTAAAGAGGCATGGACTAGCAAGAAGCCCACTTACTCTCATTTGCATATATTTGGGTGTGAGGCATATGCACGTGTGCCAAAAGAGATTTCTTGCTACAGGGATGCTATGATGCATGAGGATCAGTGCAAGTTGGAGTATTCTATGCAATCATATATGAGTTTATTCATGATGATGAATAATACTTGGGACTTGGTTTCTTTGCCACATGGAAAGAAAGCATTGCCATGTAGATGGGTCTACAGGATGAAGGTCACAGGTGATGATGTGCCTAAGTATAAGGCCCATCTGGGTGCTAAAGGGTTCAAGAAAGGGAAGGGTGTGTACTTTGATGAGATGTTCTCTCCGGTTGTGAAGATGACCACACTTAGACGCGTACTTGGACTTGTGGCAGAAGAGGATGTGGAGCTTATGCAGATGGATGTCAAGACATCTTTCTTACATGGGGATCTGCATGAGGAAATTTACATGGTACAGTCGAAAGGCTTCTAAGAAAAGGGCAGAGAACATTTGATTTGCAAGCTAAAAAGGAGTCTCAATGGCCTTAACTAAGCACCTAGAGAATAGTATTAGAATTTTGATGCTTTCATTTGGTCCCAAGGTTTCATAAGAAGTGAGATTGATCACTACCTCTACACTAAAAGGGATGAGGATAATAGCTTGTTTCTCTTAGCACTTTATGTGGATCATATGATATTGGCTAGCAATAACACTTATATGAGATGGATGCATTGAAGTCCAAGTTTCCTAAGGCCATTGACATGAAGGATCACTACAAGGCATAGGCCATTTTCCGACGGAAATACCGACGCTTTTTACATTAAAAAAATTTTTTTTCACGGGCGCAAAGGTCGCTATAAAAGTCGTTAAAATCGTCGGAAAAGGAGCGTCGCTATAAACCGTCGCTATATAGCGACGCTGTTAATCGTCGCTATATAGCGACGTTTACCAGTGTCACTATATAGCGACGATTAACAGCGTCGCTATATAGCGACGATGTAAACGTCGCTATATAGCGACTCTAATAATCGTCACTATATAGCGACACTGGTAAACGTCGCTATATAGCGACGATTAACAGAAGGTAAAAAAAATGGTTAGTGGGGCTAAATAGGGCTTCCTTTTGGCCCTGTTTAGCCCCACTAACCCTTTTTTTTTTTTTGTAATTACAAAAGAAAGTTTTTTATAACAAAATTTCCCTTGCTTGCAGGGTGATACAAAATTGTTCTTGTGAACGATGAGGAAGAAATGCATATACATATACAACTGTGTTTGAAACAAAATTACCCTGTGAAAGGGCGATACAAAATGGCTCTAACGAGCGGATATGAAAAATGCTACTACCACTACTAATCCGAATCCGAATCCGAATCGTCTTGTTGGGCTGTTCCCTGGTCCTCGGCACCTGCATCTTCTCCCTCGTCCCCGACACCTGCGTCTTCTCCTTCGTCATCGGCACCTGCGTCCGATCCTTGCCCCTGTTGATCGCTCGTCTCTGATGATGGGACGCTTGAGCTTTGACCCTGAGAGTGAACCATATAAACTTAAATTAAAAAGTGAGATTACAAGCAGGAGTAAACTTATACTGTGCGAGCAGCCACCTCAGCCCAATTGACTGTCGCTCCCATTGCCTCTTGCTCAATGAACCACGGCTTGGTTCCTATCCGAAATGCGCGCCGCGTCTCTGCATCCGTAGGAAGACGACCCATCGCAGCTTGCTGTGGATCCAATTTACGAGAGTTAGAGTTAGCTAAAGTGCATGTAATATGTAAGTAAAACAAATAGAACAATACATTAAATGGAAAGAAGTAAACTTACCACGGTTGCCTCGAACGCATACCGTCCGCCTGCACCAAAGTGCGAAGTACCTACGACATCCAGCCGTCTCTTCGCAGCCCTCCTCTGACCCTCGAACATTTCAGGATGGTCCCTATGTTGCTTCTTGAAGTACTTCCAATCAGCTTTGTCTGCCCAGCTGGGTTTAGACAACCCCTTTGTAATGGAAGTACGCATGGTTGATCTGCGATGCTTTAGGACCAAACCCATGCGCTCGAGCATATAACTGTTATTAAACTCCACATTTGGCGGATTAGGAAATCTTTGTTTTAACTCATCGATCACCGCCTGCTTCTTTTGGCCATCTTGATACCGCCAATTGATATTTATGCCGCTCTTGAAGTGATGACTCATCAACCGCCTCATGGCGGCCATCACTGCTTTGCCCTTTTTGTCTTCTATTATCTCTCCGGCAGATGTGATTTGATAGGAGAGATCCCCTGATGAGTAAGGGGGACTGACGGTAGCAGAGTCTGAAGGAGTGGAAGCTGCGCGACCGCTTCCGGATCGAGGAGTAGCTGTGGGAGTAGGAGAGGGAAAGGGACCTGACTGATACTGTGTCTCCGGACCAAGTGGAGACCTAAAAGAGCGTGAGTGTGCTGACTCGTCTACATCTCCTGAGTCAGCACAACATGAGCCGCCCATCCTACTCTTCCTTCCCTTGCGGGAGGCATGCGCAGGTGATGATCCCGCGGTCGAAGGGGCGCGAGGGGATGGCTGGGCTGTACGTCCACCCGTCGGTGTAGGGGAAGGAATTGCGGAGGTCCTCTGAGAGAGCAGAGAGAAGAATCTCGCTGCCTCCTCATCGCTCATCTGCGCTACAAACTCGTCGGGAGTCCCAACAAAGCCATGCGCGGCTAGCAAAGGAGTCCCCTGAGGGGTAGTCACAGTGCTACGTGGAAGAGGGGTCGGACCAGGGGTAGTCACAGTGCTAGGACCGAGAGGAGTCGGACCAGGGGTAGTCCTCGGGGTAGTCGCCTGAGAGGAATCAAAGTCCTCTGGAGCATATAGATCGTGAGCTCTCCTCCTGCGAGGCTGTCCGTACTCGTCCGATGAGCGACGTGATCCCATGTCTAACATAGACACAAACACGAAAACAGAAAACAAATAAACAAACATGAGCATTCTCATAGGCATAGGCATAGGCAAGAAGAAAGAAGAGGGAAAGGAAAGAAGAGGGAAAGGAAAGAGGGAAAGAAGAGGGAAAGATAAGAGGGAAAGAAGATGTAAAGGAAAGAAAAGAATGAGAATGAGGAAATAGAGAATGAGAGAAAGGGAAAGAGATGAGGGAAAATAGAGAATGAGAGAAGGGGGAAATGAGAGAAGGGGGAAATAGAGTGGGAAATAGAGAATGAGCTTATGCAGAAATAGAGAATGAGCTTATGCTTCTCTCATTCTCTATTTCCGCATAAGCTCACGCATAAGCATGAGCTTATGCGGAAACTTAAGCATAAGCTCATGCACATGCATGAGCATAAGCATGAGAAGGATGAGTTTCCGCATGCTTATGCTCATGCGGAAAAAGAGAAGGAGCTTATGCAGAAAAAGAGAAGGAGAGAAGCATCTCTCATTCTCTATTTCCGCATAAGCTCCTTCTCTTTTTCCGCATGAGCTTATGCTTATGCTCATGGGTGAGCATGAGCTTATGCTCATGTTTCCGCATATGCGAAAATAGAGGAGGAGAGAAGCATAAGCTTCTCTCATTCTCTATTTCCGCATATGCTCACGCAAAAGAGAAAGAGAAAGAGCTTATGCGGAAAAAGAGAAAGAGCTTATGCGGAAAAAGAGAATAAGCATAAGCATGAGAGAAGGAGCTTATGCTTATGCGGAAACTTGCGGAAACTTGCGGAAACTTGCGGAAACTCATGCTTATGCTCATGCGGAAATAGAGAAGGAGCATAAGCATGAGCATAAGCATAAGCATAACCATAAGCATGAATGAGCATAAGCATGAGCTTATGCTTATGCTTATGCATAAGCATAAGCATAAGCATAAGCATAAGCTCATGCTTATGCTCATGCGGAAACTTGCGAAGGAGCTTATGCGGAATGAGAGAAGGAGCTTATGCAGAAAAAGAGAATGAGCATAAGCATGAGCTTATGCGGAAAAAGAGAATGAGCATAAGCATGAGCTTATGCTTATGCTCATGCATAAGCATAAGCATAAGCCGGTGCTTATGCTCATGCGAAAAAAGAGAAGGAGCTTATGCGGAAAAAGAGAAGGAGCACTTGCGGAAACTTGCGGATAAGCTCTTGCGGAAACTTGCGCATAAGCTCATGCTCATGCCTGAGCATAAGCATGAGCTTATGCTTATGCTTATGCTTATGCTTGCGGAAACTTGCAGATAAGCTCTTGCGGAAACTTGCGGATAAGCTCATGACAAGCTCCTTCTCTCATTCCGCATAAGCTCCTTCTCTATTTCCGCATGAGCATAAGCATGAGCTTATGCATAAGCATAAGCATAAGCATAAGCTTATGAGCTTATGCTCATGCGGAAATAGAGAAGGAGCTTATGCGGAATGAGAGAAGGAGCTTATGCGGAAAAAGAGAATGAGAGAAGCATATGCTTCTCTCATTCTCTATTTCCGCATAAGCTCTTGCGGAAATAGAGAAGGAACTCATGCTCATGAATGAGCATAAGCATGAGCTTATGCTTATGCTTATGCATAAGCATAAGCATAAGCATAAGCATAAGCTCATGCTTATGCTCATGTGGAAATAGAGAAGGAGCTTATGCGGAATGAGAGAAGGAGCTTATGCGGAAAAAGAGAATGAGAGAAGCATATGCTTCTCTCATTCTCTATTTCCGCATAAGCTCTTGCGGAAACTTCCGCATAAGCTCATGCTCATGAATGAGCATAAGCATGAGCTTATGCTTATGCTTATGCTCAAGCATAAGCATAAGCTCATGCTTATGCTCATGCGGAAATAGAGAAGGAGCTTATGCGGAATGAGAGAAGGAGCTTATGCGGAAAAAGAGAATGAGAGAAGCATATGCTTCTCTCATTCTCTATTTCCGCATAAGCTCTTGCGGAAACTTCCGCATAAGCTCATGCTCATGAATGAGCATAAGCATGAGCTTATGCTTATGCTTATGCTCATGCGGTTATAGAGAAGGAGCTTATGCGGAATGAGAGAAGGAGCTTATGAGGAAAAAGAGAATGAGAGAAGCATAAGCTTCTCTCATTCTCTATTTCCGCATAAGCTCTTGCGGAAACTTACGCATAAGCTCATGCTCATGAATGAGCATAAGCATGAGCTTATGCTTATGCTTATGCATAAGCATAAGCATAAGCTCATGCTTATGCTCATGCGGAAATAGAGGAGGAGCTTATGCGGAATGAGAGAAGGAGCTTATGCGGAAAAAGAGAATGAGAGAAGCATAAGCTTCTCTCATTCTCTATTTCCGCATAAGCTTATGCGGAAACTTACGCATAAGCTCATGCTCATGAATGAGCATAAGCATGAGCTTATGCTTATGCTTATGCTTAAGCATAAGCATAAGCATAAGCTCATGCTTATGCTCATGCGAAAATAGAGAAGGAGCTTATGCGGAATGAGAGAAGGAGCTTATGCGGAAACTTACGCATAAGCTCATGCTCATGAATGAGCATAAGCATGAGCTTATGCTTATGCTTATGCATAAGCATAAGCATAAGCTCATGCTTATGGTCATGCGGAAAAAGAGAATGAGAGGGATGCTTATGCGAATGAGAGAAGGGGGAAATAGAGAAGGGGGAATGAGAGAAGCATAAGCATAAGAGAATAAGAGGGATGCGGAAATAGAGAATAAGGGGGAAAGGAAAGAGAGAAGGGAAAAGAGAGAGGGGGAAAGAGAGAATAAGAGAAGAGGAAAAAAAGAGAAGGGGGAAAATGAGAAAAAGAGAAGGGGGAAGAGAGGGTTCCTACGCCCATCACTGCAGCTAGCGCTTAAGGTGCTAGCTGCAGGCCAATGCAAATAACAAAAAGCTTAAATGGAAAGAAGAGGAAGCACTTACCTGTAAAAGTATGTCCCGCTCGGTGTAGTGGACTGGGCCCACAAAAGAGAGACTATGTCCCGCTCGGTGTAGTGGACTGGCCCTACAAAAGAGAGAAAACAACCCATTTTTTCAAATAAGATGTTAGTGGAAAGAGGAGATCACAAAAGCAACTTCTTGAAAGGAGACAAGGAAAGAGAAGATTGAGGACACAAGGAAAGGAGGAGATTGAGGAGAAGAGAAGGAAGAGAAGGAAGAGAAATACAGAAAGAAGAGGTGAGTTTCTTTCTTTCTTTCTTGAAATTTTGTTTTTTGTTTGAATCCTTTCTAATCAAGCATGAAAACTAGTTTAAAACTTTAGCAATACAAGTAGAAACACTCACAAAACCAAAGCTAACAAACAAACAACCTACATTGTTGAAAGAAACTCACCTTTTGAAGAACTTTCTTTCTGGAAACCAAAGAGGGAAAAAGGAGAGAGAGGGTGCACAAGAGGTAGGAGGAGGGTGAGGAGTGGGAAATAGGGTAGGAGGTTGCTTGGAATAGATGGGAGGTCAGTGAAAATAGGTGGGAGGAGATTTTGGAGAGCTTACTTGAGAGATTAGGAAAGCTTTGAGCAAAACGCCACGGGTTTCGGCGTTTCGGGTTTTAACCCACAGCGTCGCTATATAGCGACGCTTATTCATCGCTATATAGCGACGTTTTTAATTGAAAACGTCGCTATATAGCGACGCTTTCAATTAAAATCGTCGCTATATAGCGACGAAACAGAGCGTCGCTATATAGCGACGCTTACTGTTTATTTTTTAATGAGGCCTCTTGTGACTCAAACATGCTATGCCTATAATTGTCAATATCTCCTCTTACTACATAGCCTTACTATATAGGATTTTTTGTTTCAATCCTTACTATATAGCGATGTCATTCTTTTTATATAGCCTCAAGAGAAGCTCAAATTAAACATGCTATGCTCATAATTGTGTACATCTCCTCTTCATGCTTATGTTTTGGTTTTATAAGTGTAGATGGAAGGGACGAGTGGAAGCTCATCCGATGATGCGCCAACGCCCGGGAGCACGAAGTGGCTTACGGAGAGGTTATATTGTCATTGCACTCATTGCAAGCGAGAAGTACGACATCAACGTCGTATTATCATGCGCCACTTGCAGATGTATGGGGAGGAGCCGGAACCAGTACCCCCCGTTGGTGTTGCACATGTTGATGGATCATCGGTAAGTCAAAGCTATTTAAGTTCGCAATCTTATTGTATACCCGGAATTAGAAGATCTTCTATTTACACGAATGAGCTTATGACAGGATGACGAGGGTGACGAGGGTACACATATACCTTCTCACTTTCAACAAGACTATAGTCTCCCAGATGACGACGAGGGTATGGTCGACATGATGGATTCCATTTTTAGGGGCACTACATCCCACGTACACGTGATGTCAGAGTCTGAGGTGAAAATGCGAGAGTTGCAATCAACACAATTGTACGAGGGTGCCAGGATGTCTAAACTACGTGCTTGTCTCTCAATCTTGAATCTACAAGTACAGTATGGGTGGTCGGATACAAGTGTCTCGGCCTTAATGAGGTTAGCCCTTGCATTAATTTGATTGACTCATTATTTGGATATTGTTTGTTTTGAGAATCATCATTTGGATAGTGTCTTTGTCATAGGTTGCTCCAAAAGATGTTGCCTGCACCAAATACCATGCCCGCATCAAGAGATGAAGCGAAAAAGATGCTAACAATGGTGGGTATGGATTATGATACCATCCATGCTTGCCGTAATGATTGTATGCTCTTTCGTCGTGAGCATGGAGATTTGGCTAGTTGTCCAAAGTGTGGGGAACAACGATATAGAGATGACTTGCAGGGTGAGAGGATACCGGTAAAGGTCTTAAGACACTTTCCCATCATTGCAAGAATACAACACATGTTTCGATGCAAATCCATAGCGGAGTTGATGACATGGCATGCATCTCATCGGTCCACTGATCACACATTGAGGATTCCCGCAGATTGTGCGGCTTGGAAGCACATAGATAATCAGTGGCCGGACTTTGCGAGAGAGCCACGCAACTTACATCTTGGGCTAGCCATGGACGGCGTGAATCCTTTCGGGTTACGCTCGACATCTTGGTCGACATGGCCCATAGTCGTGGTGAATTACAATATCCCACCATGGCTAACAATAAAAAAGGGACACCTCATGCTTGCACTACTTGTGCCAGGAAAGTACAAGGCAAGAAACATGGACGTGTACATGGCACCTTTGATAGAGGAGTTACAGATATTATGGAGAGGAGTGCAGGTCTTTGATATTTCCAGAGCTCCTAGGCATACCAATGATATTTCCGTCAGGGGTATCTTGATGTGGACCATGCATGACTACCCAGGATATGGAGAGTGCGCAGGTACGTGGTTATGTCTTTACATGTACAATGAGGGATTATGCTTTTTTTACTCTCTTTTGCACGCATGTCTTGTACTAACATATTCATGCACGCGTGCAGGGCTTGTTACAAGTGGGTACCATGCTTGTCCTGTTTGTGGACCCGCTCTGAAATCGCTTGCACGCTACTCCAAACACATGAGGAAAAATGTTTATGAAGGTCATGCTTGATACCTTCCGCTCGACCATCTCGCACGTGGAGGTCAGCTTGATCCACCACCATCATATTTGAAAGCAAGTGATTGGATTCAAGCTTGGAGGGAGAATGGAGAGGAACCTCCTCCTGGTATGAAGAGGCTATCGATCTTTCACGAGCTTCCTTATTGGGGTCAGTTACAAATCAATCATCTCTTGGATCCCATGCATATCTTTAAGAATGTGGGGGCTACCATTTGGGCACACTTGGTTGGTTCCAAGGACTCGAGAGGAGTGCGAGAAGACTTGCGTGCTATGAATAGGATGTCTCGTTTGTGGCCCCAAGTGCATGCTTCAGGAAAAGTTGTCCTCCTGAAAGCAACGTGGATCCTCTCTACGAGGGAGGAGGCAGCGATCAAGGCAGACATTGCCTCTTTTCAAACACCGACAGGGTACATGCGTTGCTTGAAAGGAGCATTTTCAAAGGACAATAAGCTTAGTGGCCTCAAGTCCCATGATTGGCACAAGGTCTTACAGGTATTCTAAGTAGAATTAGTGTACCGATAATAGTGATGCATTAGCGTAATTATTATTATGTTATATTGTTGACATGATTTCATTGTTGCTTTGATAGTTCATCCTTCCAATTACAATAAAAGGGTGCTTACAAGAAGATGTTAGAAATGCTATATTCAAGATCTGTGGTATTGTGAGGTATGCTTACTATCAATTTGCATTATGTATTTTCTTCATAGACATGTGAAATAGGTGGATATCTCAAATATCTTACATATGCATGGACATGTGAAATAGGTGGATATCTCAAAAAGAGATCTCTATATCGAGCATCGAGAAGGCTAGGGTGGAATCCATCGAAGCCGTATGCTTGCTTGAGAAGCACTTTCCCTCAAGCATTATGACAACTCAAGTCCACTTGCTTGTGCACATAGTTGATGAGGTGGCTATAGCAGGTACCGTTCATAATCGATGGATGTTTTTTCTCGAGCGGTTTATGAAAACTTTAAAGGGGTTTGTAAGACAAAGAGCAAGACCAGAAGCAAGCATGGCAGAGGGATGGCTTGTGCAAGAGTCATTAGTATATATCACAGAGTTTCTTGCATCCACGGATCCTGATATGCCGCAAGCTTGGCACAACAAGGATGATGATCGCATCATTGGCGAGGTCCCTCAAGGAAAAGGGATTGAAAGAAAGATGAGCGAAGAGCAAATGGAGAAATTCAATAAGTTTTGTATCCTCAATAGCCCTGAGATGCAGAAGTGGATTGAGAGATATGAAGTGGCCAAAGCAGAAAGAATAAATGCAAGGACGAGATTCAGAGTAATGTACAGGCGATCACAACCATATTCATGAGATCTGGCTCTTCTCCCTACTCACATGTCACTTGATTGGCTACAACTAGCTATACGTAAAGCCGAACGTGATGGAGAGACAATAAACGAGCACGAGCGGGAGTTATCATCTGGATGTATGGTGCATGTAAGTTTCTTATCTCTTGATGTAATTAAGTAATTATTTGTGGCAATATATGCTATAAAATAGGTGCATCTTCATTGTTTTAATGATGCTCTTTTACAGTACAAAAAGTACAGTGCATTATGGTCATATGGACGACATTTTCGCATAGAACGCATCGATTCAAAGAGAGTCACATATGATTGTGGAGTCATGGCTAACTTCACACAAGATAGCCGAGCAAGTGCTTCGGATACCAATCTTCTCTCCTCACAGTTGGATTATTGTGGAACCATACGCGACATCTATGAAATTGATTTCAGACGATTTACTATTTTCATTCTTGATGTAAAATAGTTTAGAACTACTTACAACGGTCCCCATGCAACTGTGAGAAAAGATGGTAGCGGTCTCTTTGCAATAGACTCCACCAAACATTGGACCGATGAAAGTGATACTTTTGTTCTTCCCGAGCACTGTGAGCAGGTGCATACTAATGATTTAATTAGTCGAAGCTTTCGTTTTTTAAGTCCATTGATATATATATAATTGACAACATTTGGCACGTGATTTTTCATCTTCAATATAGGTGGTTTTTCATCCGGATCGTTCTGATCCAAGATGGTGGTACGTGATCCAAGTTGCACCACGAAGTAAGCAGATTTTTGAAGATCGAGATGTGGATATGGAGATGCCACTACTAAATCCAAATCCAATTGATGAATCTAGCGAAGAAGATGTAGATCACCATATGAGGCAAGAGGAAGATGCGCATAATGACATCGCACGGGAGGAGGATGGAGATCACGATATTGACGAGGAAGACAACAATCGTCAAGATCAATCACCACACTTAAGCTTAATTGAAGAAGATGATCAAATACTTTTAGGTGAACGTACGATGCTAGAGTACGATGATGATATAGGAGATCAACTCGGTATAGAGTTGGAGATAGACTTGCTTGGCGCCTTAGACTTGGCTCAAGATGAAACAGTTGATGTAAATGCTCTTATTTAATTTGATTTTTCTCATCTCAAACTTGGACATGAATATATGAGCTTCAAAGGCTTGATGTACATGCTCTCATTTTTTAATTCTCTATGAGCTCAAACATGTATGAAAATTTAAAAAATTTTGTCATTGGAAGAAAATAAATTTTAAGGCTAAAAAAAAAAAAAACCTCTCTGTAAAACGTCGCTATAATTTACTGTCTCAGTGTCGCTATATAGCGACCTTTAAAAGTCGCTATATAGCGACTTTTACTAACGTCGCTATATAGCGACTTTTGAAAGTCGCTATATAGCAACGATTTACGACACCCGATTTTTATACCGACGATTAACGCTAAGCGGGCGCTAATCGTCGGTACGTAAACGTCGCAATAGGATGCGTGTGTAGTAGTGGATTTGGGACCTTCAGGTCATATTCTTGGTATGCTCCATCACGAGTGACCGGAGTAGGAAACTCCTTTGGCTTTCACATAAAGAGTATGTTATAAAAGTATTGCAGCATTTCAATATGGAGGGGGGGAATCCTGTAAGTAATTTATTGAAACCATATGTGAAATTGAGTCAGGCACATAATCCCAAATTAGATGAGAGAGGGCCATGATGGCCAAGGTTCCTTATGCATAATTGGTTGGGAGTCTTTTGTATGCTATGATAGCTACTAGACCGTAAATTGCATTTATAGTACTAGATAGCTACTAGACCATACATTGCATACTAAACTGTACATTGCATTTCTAATGGGAGTTGTTACCGAGTATATCACTAATCTAGGAAAGAGGCATTAGAGGAAGTTAAGTGCATCATGAGATACATGAAGGGCACCAAAGGCACCAGGTTATGTACAATACTCAAATACACATATATATATGGATGACATAGAAGATTAGGGAATTTTTCACCCACCAAACTTGTCTTGGTCTCTTCTATCTCTCCCTCTCTCTCATGCTCTTCCATTCTGCTTCCATTGAGAGAAATCTCAACATGATGTCGGAATTTAGGGCATTGTTCATTGTCTAGTACTAATCAAAGGTCCTGTGGGAGATGGAGCAGCTTCAAAAAATGTGTCTCCTTTAAAGGTCTAAATATGGTGATCGTGTAGGTTGTAGACACATATGTAGAGTTCCATGACTTGAGGGAATAAGGGTCCCTCGTTCAAGATTGCAGACACATATGTAGAGTCACATGACTTGACGGAATAAGGGTCCCTTGTTCAAGTTGAAAATTATTTCCCTCGAAACCATTGGTTATTTTCTTATTCTGCAAGTCCAATCTACAAGTCCATCTGCAAGTCCAATGTAGGTATGTCACTTAGAAAAATGATCAATAGTAGAAAGAAGTGCATCATGGTGATGACTACAAGATTGAGGAATGAGGCGAAGGTATTATTAAATTCTTTCAGAGTGAGTTTGCAACATTTATGAAAATAGTTCTCTTTAATGTCACCAAAGATTGTAAATTTGATTAAAATTTAGGAGTAGCAAAAAATTCTAGATACCGTGTTGCAAACAACTCATGACTCGTTGTCATTTTTCATGACTCACTATTATGATTAATCCATCAACAAAGTGAAATAACATGACTTACCATGCATGTGTCACTTGCTTATGTAGTCACATGACTTACCTTGTGTCACAAGCCCATGATATCTAGAAACTAGTAGTAGTGAAGTGTAAAATTCTACAAAGAGAAGCCTAACAACCCCCATTGATCACGAACCATGATAGGTATACTTATTATTATTGTGAGATTCCATGAATTCCCAAATACTGCACAATGTCTTTTGCTTAAAGTAATCATTCAAAATAAAACATAATCTTAAAATGCATTTCTTTGCACACCTTGTGTGAGCACCTTCTTTTTCTCCACATCAAGGAACATGAACTTGACACAAACATGATGTGGATCATGGTCGGAATGCACTACAAAAAATATCCAAAGATGACATTAACAAAAAACATCAATGAGATAACTTCATTCTCTTAGCAAAATTTCAAGCATGCCATACTTGATTCTCTTTATCCATGCTTTCAATCGGCGGTGATTCCCATCCTAGACCAAGAAATTTCAGCCTCATAAATCAGCCCAATCATTAATATACTCTCTCTCAAAGTCATGATTAGGAATCAATCATTAATAATCTCTCTCTCAAAGTCATCATTCACTTGTTGGTCCCCACTCCTTTAGGTTTTTTTGGGATATTTATGTGAAATCACCTTTTGATCCTCTTGTAGATACCAAAAGACTTTCCATACTTTCCATGTAGGTCACAGCATCAAACATGGATACTATCCAAGAGGTGTTATGAGATGCCCGCTTGATGACATCATGTGGAATGAGGTGACATAAACGAGATTTGGGAGTATGGGTATGGTGCTTGACACATAACATGACTCCAAGACAATGCTCATCAAACCCAATGGAACTCTCTTCCCTAATTAGCAGTAATGTAGGCAAGGTTCCTAACATTAGGCCCCCCAATGTTTTCATCCACTGTCTCTATAGTTGTACGTGGCAATGTTCTCATCCATTGTCTCTAATAGTTTTAGGTGGCATGCTCTTAGGTAGGACATTTGAGGCTTCTTGAAAATTCTCATCATAAGCATCCTTACCTAGATTTGTAGTGTCATCCATTGCCTCATCATCAACAAGTATACAAGCTCTCATTGGCATCTTCTTCTTCTTAGTAGCTAAACTTTTTTATTGTGCTCAGTACATGTTTCTTTTTATATGAGGTGCTCACCTACTCTTTGACTCTTGTCCAACAATATGTCTATGAAAAGAGGGCCCAAATCTAAGCTTCATGCCACTTCTTGCACAAGCAATCATAATCTTTACATCAATCAACCTATTTATATTTAGGAAATAATCAATGTAGAAGAATCACCAACCTCAAGTAGCTTGATTAGCTCCCCCCTCATTTTGGGCTTGTTTAGGAGCCATACTTATGATGATGAATGTTGCACAACACAATTTGAAGATGAGCTGGAGGACACTAAACATGCAAGATGATCTTTATTCAATCAACACATGCCATTGAATCCCATCATGATATTGTGTGTAAGTGCTTCATGAGCTCACAAAAAACATGTAGGCATAGTTTCTCCAAGCAGTAAGGAAAAAGAAATTATGAGGTTAACATCTAGCCATTTCATTAACGTCCCATGAACCAAAAGCAAAAAATGTAGAATCTTCCATAGTAAAAAAAGTCCCTTACCAAGATCTATGGGACATTTGATGGCCCATTGTGAGCTCCACAAGCACCAGCATGCACAAGGGTGCTCCTTGAGCTCAAATCTAAGATGCAGGATGCTCGAAAGTAAGAAGGTATGAAGAGGAACAGAGGACATTTGATAGTTTTTTTATGAGCTCAACAATGTAACATCTAATTCAAGAATTGTAACCTAAAAAAGACAACTCTAGGAGAATCTTTGAAAGATTCCTTCTTTTTCATGTGAATTTTAGGTTTATTTGAAAAAGACGGCCTTTTTGCACGGTGATTTTTGAAAAAATTCATAAAAACCATGCTTTTATGAAAATTTTCTAACAGTTTTTTTTGGAAAACAGGCATAAAGACCTACACTTGGAATACCAAAATTGTAAAAAATACATTAATTTTTTAAAACCAATACAATAAGGGCCTATGCATCCAATGCACATAAAAGGACCATGGCATAACACATTTCAAAATCCTAAAAAGGTACAAATCACATTGTTGCACAAACATACATGCCACTGATCCTACAAAGAACAGTACTCATCCTCTAATCCTACACGTTCAAATGCACTAGAGCCTAAGCTTTGTGCGATAGAATTGAAGATCCTTCCTCCTCTAGGTTGTCCACCAGAACATTCTCCGAGTCAACCTGGGCAAGTTTAGTTGCCACCCTCTTTTTTGCATGGTGTGTCTCGGCTTCTATTTGTTCACTACATCCAATTAATGTCTTTGGAATTTTTTGGGATATTATGTATTGTGTCTGCTTTGGAAAATGCCCATGGCTTGTGTTAATTGAAATGCATATACCAAAATATCTACCTCATCCAATTGTAGAGTATCAATTCTTGGAAAATTCTTTGTGGCCCTCTTCCCTTTCTGGCCACACTTCCTTGTTACCACCATCTCTAGGTTATATCGACCCGTGAAAGCATCCATGGACTTGGTGAAAAACCAATGCACCTTTATTGACTTGGTGTTTGAACCTTCCTTTTTGAATTTCACAACTTTAGCAATCCAAAAAGGAAATCTGCTAGGATCATCTGTTGCTAACACAACAACCATCATACCCACTGCCAAGTCCTCGATGCTACCACTCCACATTTCTTGAACCCTTTCCCTGGAGACTTTGGACTTTCTTGCTCCAAGGTACATTTCTCTCTCCTCGCCAAGATAGTTCTTCTTTGAAGGTGCATGTAAATGTGCACTTGAAGAAGCATTCATACGTGCATTTACAAAATCTTGTTCAATGCATTGTGGCAAACTAAAATCTGACACATCTTGGGGGTCATTTAGTAGGTGATTGATAAGTATTTGGGATGCAAAGAATGGATTCCATCATGTCCACACCACATCTTCAAAATACATTGCAACATGTTGGATTGTTTCTCTAATCTCATTGACTGAACTTATAGGGTTTGCATCTCTCCCCTCCTTCATGGCTTGTTACAACTCCCTCACTGATTGTAAAGGTTGTAAGGGTGCCACATACAACTCACACTCTGGAACACACTTCAAGAACTTCAATCCTTTGATTGGAACCCAAGTTGGCGATGCGGAATAGAACTTCCCCCACAAAAACGTCTTGCCTTCGTGATCTTTCTTCATTCGAAATTGGTGTTGAAAGCTTAACTCATTGAGCTTCTCAATACATCGATCAATTTGCTCATTGTCACCAAACACAAAGCGTCTAAAATTTGTTATTTTTTCCATGTTTGCAATTATCGGTTTGGCACATATGCATCCTGTAAAACGCGGATCATTGCATCCCCATCCCATGCTTCTTTCCTTCTCAGCTTTACTAAGAACCGGGCAGCTAAACATCTGATCAATATGGTCATGTGTGTGACCTGCCATAAGGAATCCTAATTTCACTTTCAGAAATATGCCTTTCTTCACAAGCATGCAAAGATATTCCAACACAACTTGATTCTTGTTATCTCTCGATGTGTTATCAAGTTGGACATACAACACTTTTGGAAGAGGTTGTGTAAGATTCCTCAATGCATCATTAAGAACGAAAACTGTGAGATTAGGATCATTTCTTACATTTGGTGTCGTAAGATAAACCTTGGGGATTAATTCACCATGGTAGATCATGCATCCAACCACGTGATATGTGATGAAGTTCTCCTCTTTCAAATCCTTGGGCACTCGTTTGAAGTGTGGAAGATTGGTCTTTTTTTAATCCATCCCATCAATGATGATGGTTATGTACTTATCAGGCTATTGGTAGCTCTTCTTGCAATGCTTTGCTAACTTCTTCCTTTCTAGAGCTTGCATTTCTTGATGCATTTGCAACTGTGCGATCGCTTCTTTTGCAAATATAGAAAATGATTAGATGTTGCAAGCAAACCATTTTTGCAAATATAGAAAATGATTAGATGTTGCAAGCAAACCATTTTTGTAAAAAAGAAGCAAAATTTCACGGCATCATTACACACACCTCTCTCTTGTCCTTGACTTCTATTACACAAGGCCTTCAAGTCTACACATCTGGCACATACACCAAAGTGACAAAGATTTGGTATCTTCACATTGTTGAATTCATTCTTCCAAATCCTACAAAAATGCTGGTATGTCACATACACATCACATGCATTAACCATGGCATCCTTGTACATGGAATGGATCTCATGCTTGGAGAAATTATCCAGTAAGTGCAATTGGTCACTATTTGGAAGAGCCTCGGCATGTTTTTGCACAAAGTCTTGCAACCATGAGCATACCATATTGCCATGTGGTCCATGCACTCTCATTTGTCCTACTATACAAATGTGGGGGCCTTTATAAAGGCGGGTCTGTAATCTTTTTAGCCTTTCATTGCCAAGACAATCTGCAAGTCTATATGCTTTGCGACAAACATTCCTCAAACCAAATGAGTGCTCAAACACAATTTTGTTCATATTGTTTTCCCTAGGTCTTATAGACCATGCTAAATAAAAATTTTGATCATCTTTATTCATTTCAACATAATTTTGCCATAAGAACCTTAATTTTGCAACCCCAAAAGTGACCAGGAACATTCTGCTACTACAACAAAGAGTATTGTTGGTCTCTTCAGATGTGCAGTGTCTAGCATTATACAAGATCTCCCTCTTGTGTAGCTAGACTTTTTGAGGTCCATATTGATTGGTCTTCCCTTTAGGCTCTCCTCAATAGACGAGATTGAATTTTGCTTCCCCTTTTGTGATAGTCAATACAATCGTTGAGATCCATATGAATTAGATGTCCCTTGTAAGAAATAATTTCTAGCTCCAAAAAAAAAAAAAGGAGAGCCATTGAATGAACTTAGCCATGGACCACATACCTGAT
Source organism: Dipteris shenzhenensis (assembly GCF_047967505.1). Lineage (NCBI taxonomy): Eukaryota > Viridiplantae > Streptophyta > Polypodiopsida > Gleicheniales > Dipteridaceae > Dipteris > Dipteris shenzhenensis. The sequence continues at coordinate 28,630,295 of NC_141615.1, forward strand.
AACACTTGTTGACCTCTCGTGCTTACTTCGACATCTATTATTTCATTCTCTTCAATGGGAATATCAGGTCCATGGATTTGAGTACCTAGGCTTCTACGTCCACCATCATGCTTAGGTGAAGGAGTAGGAGACACATCCCCAAGGTGGAAAAAGAGGTTCCACCACTAGTACAAGATACATCCAATGTAGTAAAGGAAGCGCCCTTGGAACTATGAGAAGAAGAAATTGAGATAGGCATGTGTCGAACGAACCTCCCATGAAGAACTTTGGCAAGCTTCAAAGGGGACGCCCTAAAAGTGCCATGCAACAATGAAAGGTGGAAATTATATGCCTGACCATAAAAGTCAAGGTTAGGTTTAGGGTTTTCAACATAGAGAAATTTCTCAAAATAGTAAATTTTCTCAATAAACATGAGATTCCCACATTTGTTTCTCATTATTTCCAAATATGCCCAAGAGTTCAAAGAATCACCAAGTATGTGCAATTTTCTTATGGTTAAGTGTTTTTTATTTTTAATTCAGTCATGAAATCAAATTTTACGACGTGCTTCAATATAATTTACCGTATTTTGAAAATGAGGGTGGTGTGCCTGAATATGATTTATAGTACTTTATGTTTTCTTTTTTTATATCACATTGCTTTGATTGCTAGTCTATCCTATTTATTAAAAATAGCAAGAAGCATTTCTAAAAATAAATTACTCTATATTCTACCCCAATCCCTTCTTGTTAGTTTCTCTAACCTCTCCATCTCTCCCTCTACCATCTCTCCCTCTACCATCTACCCCTCTCAGCTCTCTAGCTTTGCAAGGTAAGCTATCCATCTCCTCATGCATTTATTTAAATTTTTTTGGACTGAAGGGAGCTTCTTCTTCCCTACCATCTTTTTCTTCTTCTTCCTCGTCATCATTTTCTTCTTCTTCCCCGAGCTCACCGCTGATGCACCCATCGATTCTCCTCCCCGACCTCTTTTTGCATGTGCTCCTGTAGATTCTCCACACCTTCCACCATGCATGCAGCCCGATCGATGATATCATTGACTGGGCTACCAGGCTGCATGCATGGTGGAAGACGTGGCATTAGCCAGGGGAGAGAAGAGAGAGAGTTAGGGAGAGAGGGAGAGAAGGAGAGAGAGAGTTAGGGAGGGAGGGAGATAAGGAGAGAGAGGGAGAGAAGGAGAGAGAGAGAGAGAGAGAGAGAGAGAGAGAGAGAGAGAGAGAGAGAGAGAGAGAGAGAGAGGGAGAGAGGGAGAGAGAGAGTTACGGAGAGAGGGAGAGAAGGAGAGAGAGAGGGAGAGAGAGAGTTAGCAAGTTAAGGAGGGAGAAAGAAAGAGAGGGAGAGGGAGAGTTAGGGAGAAAGAGCAAGAGAGGGAGGGAGGAGAGAGAGAGAGAGAGAGAGAGAGAGAGAGAGAGAGAGAGAGAGAGAGAGAGAGAGAGGGAGAAAGAGAAAGAGAGGGAGAGAAAGAGAGAGAGGGAGAAAGAGAAAGAGAGGGAGGGAGAGAGAGAGAGAGAGAGAGAGAGAGAGAGAGAGGGTTTGAGGGGTAGAGAGAGATTAATAGAGAGAGAGAGAGAGAGAGAGAGAGAGAGAGAGAGAGAGAGAGAGAGAGGAGAGAATTAGGGAGAGGGAGAGAGGGATAGTTGGAGAGAGGGAGAGGGTTTTTTGGTAAATTTTGTTTATTTTTTGGTCGATTCGTATTGAAAAGAAAAATTTTCTCTTCGAATTATGGAGTTGTTTTTCAGTGTTTTTTAATTAAATTTGAGAGAGAGAGAGGATTTTTTGCCATAATTTTGTAGTTTTTGCATTGTAGTGTTGTTACTTTCCATGCTTTTTTGTTTTTTATTCTCTAGTCCAAAATCATGTTCCAGTAATAAGCATGTCGACATATTTTTCCATGAAGAATGTAGATGTTAGAAGCTCAAAATCTTTTTAGAATCCATCAAGCTTGATGTACTAGATTTTGTTTTTTTCAACTTGAGATATTATCTCCATGATATCACAATATGCACCTTGAAATGGGCTTCACTCTAATATAATTTTTGTAAGAAAGAGAGAAGCAGTCGGAAAGATATGGGCAGTTTACTAGGTAGGGGTAAAAACTATTTGGAAAAGAGACAGTCACACACAGAGAGTCATAGGCTTCTGGTTTAACATCTAATACAATAATTAAAGACATAGTCTTCAAGAGAGCTTAGCACTGATATAAGTTTCATTCAAATCGGACCACCGAGCGAAAAATTATGAGCAAAATACTGACAGGGGGTCAAACTATCATGAAAAACACCTACTCCTTCTACTGGTGCCGACTTGGGAGAATACTACCTCCATGCTTAGACTTCATCAATGATCCAAGTCCCATAGAGGATGCCTAGGAGGGAAGGAAGAGCCCCCTTTGTGGCTTGGTAAATAGATAAACCATGTATCAATGAGTAGCTTAATAGACAACACTTCTGAGCACTTTGGAAGAGAAAGCGATGGAAAAAGGGAAGAGACACTCAAGAGAGAGAACCTCAAGTGAACTTCATTACCAATAGAGTGAGACTCCGCTCCAATACAACTCAAAATACTACAAACACAAGTGAGAAGAAGAGGTTTCATACATACAAGAGGGAGCGGAAGCTCCAAGACTACTCATAGAGAGAGAATGAACTAGAGAGAGATGGACTCAAGAGTCTACATAAGAGAATATCTATAAGAGGGAGAGAAGGCTCATGGAAGAGGCTTGAGGAGACTAGAGCTACAGTAGCATGAGGCCTAATGGTGGAAGAGATGTTGCAAAAGGGAGAGGAGGGCTCCTTTTATAGAGATTTTGTCACCCTCCTTCACCCATTTACGATTGCTGCCTGTAGATTCTTTTTCCCATCAATCACATAAGCCCGTATGTCACCATCCATGTCCTTTTTGGCTACTCTTGCCATGTGTTCCATCAAAAGATGCGCAAGACTCTTAAAATATTGAGAAAGTCAAGAGTCTCCTCACATGGAGCCCATAGGGACCCTCTCTTTTCCATATGTCCGCATCCTCCTTATTCCACATAGGAATTCTGGAAGGATTCCTCTTGACTCCACACTCCTCCACATGCCTTGCACACGCTTGGCATGTGGCCTCTCTTATATTATTGGAACACATGGACATGAGCCCACCTCTTTATATGACTCACTCTTCCTATTTTCTAAAAACCCCATAATATCCCATACACAAATAACTCTCACCCCATACCAAGGTATTTATAATTCATACCTACGGTATTTACAATGATCCATTCCACTCATCCTCTCAATCGCATACAATATCTTAGAAAGTAAAAATAAGTGAGAGCCGCTAGGCTATCACTTGATACTCAAACTCTTATCAAACATACAAAAAAAATTACCAATACCAAATGAAAAATATCAATTTTTGGCATCACATCTTTCGCCCCCCAACAGATCTCTCTAGTGACAGAGAGGGTATGCTGGCCCTCAAGGTAGTCGAGCATAGAATAATTTAAGGTGATACTCATTGGTGCGCCCGGGTATCACCATGCCATCAGCATCCTCAAGCCGATAGGTTCCATTCGTGAACTTCTTTTTGACTCGCTATGGTCCCTCCCATCGGTCGATAAACTTTTTGTCTAGCTGCTTGTCCAGATGGCTATCAAATCTCATGACCAAATCTCCTTCTACAATATCTTTCTTCTTCCATAATTTGGTGTCAAAACGGGCCTTGCGCCTTTTTTGAGAAGCTTCCAAGTTTTGTAAGGCCTGTAATCTGCATTCATCCAAGGCTTCTAGCTGTACCAAGTGTTGAGCATAGACATCCTCATGTCCTTTTCTTGCAATAGCAGTGCGAAGACTATGTATCTCCAATTCAATGGGTAAAATGGCTTCTATTCCATACACTAGTTGGAATGGTGTAAACCCAATAGCTAGCTTGTGTGTGGTTTTGTAAGCCCATAAAACTTCTGCCAAGTGCCTATCCCAATGCCTTTTCTTAGTGTCTATAAGCTTTTCCATTGAATTGCACAACAATCTATTTGTTTTCTTAGCCAAGCCATTACATTGGGAATAGTATGGCGTTGCCATGCTATGATTTATCTTTAGCTTATGCACCACATCTTCAATTAGTTCATTTCTAAAAGAGGTTCTTCCATCAGTGATTTATGAATAGGAGCAAAAATTTCTGACTGAAAACACCAAAGAGAGGGCTTGCTGCTCCATTTCTTCATACCTTGCTTCCACCTCTGTAAGCTGTCGGTTGGCATAATAGATGGGTTGCATTCTACCTGCCTCTCCTTTTTGTAGCAATACAGCACTAACTGAATGCAAAGATACACTTGGATTTACATAAAAGTCTTGAGACCAATTAGGGGGCTTCAATATTGGGCCCTGACTCATGGCCTCCTTAAGTTGCTAAAAAGACTTTTGTTGCTTCACACCCCATTGGAAAGAAACTCCTTTTCTTGTCAACAAGTTCATGGGATGCACTATCTTTGTGAAATCATCACAAAATTGTTGATAATACTTGCTCTTTCCTAGAATTTTGCAAACTCCAGTGACACTCTCAGGACTTGGCAATGCCATGATTGCTTGAACCTTGTCAGGATCCATTTGCATGCCTTCTTCAAACACAATATGCCCCAAGAAAACTACTTTTGTTTGAGCCAAATGACACTTTCTAGGATTTAGATACCCTTTTGCTTCATCAATCCTAGCTAAGGCGATCTTTAACTTCTCCATGTGATCTATGTGCCGAAAATAAATGCAAAAATCATCCAAAAACACCCTTATGAACTTTCCCAAGTAAGGCTTGAGCACTTGACTCATGAACCTTTGAAATGTAGCTGGTGCATTGGTCAACCTAAAAGGCATCACTTCATACTCAAAAACTCCCCAAGATGTGACAAATGATGTCGTCTTTTGATCTTCCTCCTGAATACGAATTTGAAAGTACCCAGAATACCCATCACATATAGAATACATCTCATGCCCTGCTACTTGGTCTAGTATTTCATCTTGGAATGGCAAAGGAAAATGATCCCTCTTAGTGCATGCATTCAAAGGATGAAAGTCCACACAAACCCACCACTTATTTCCTTTCTTTGGTGTGACAACTATAGGAGATATCCATTCTGAATCATCAACAAGAAATATGAATCCCACCCCAAGTAGTTGTGTTAACTCTTTCTTAAGTGCCACAGCTTGGATCACCCCCAATTGCCTTAAGCGTTGCACAACTGGGTTGCTTTCTGGCTTCAACTCAATCTTGTGTTCCACAAGAGAGACTGTTCAAACCTATGAATAGCTTGTTGCAAAGAGACATGGAAAATCATCTAACATATCCAAGTACTGGAGCTTCTCACTACTTGATAGAGAATCACCAAGAAGCTCTTCATTGCATTGGCATCATTTAGTGTGGTCCACATCCTCCACATGAATTCTCTCTACAGGAACTTCTTGTACCACCACCTTGTTCCCTCCTGACTCATCCCGATCAGCACCAAGACAAAGACCAAAGGCCACTCCTTCAACCTCACCCTCTGAACTAGACTCCTCGGAGCTTCACCCTATCTCTTCTTCTTCATCGGTTAAGTCAGAACTCTCTGATGTTGAAGACTCCTCCTTGACAACTTCCTTTTTGTGACTTCTGATGTTGTAGCGCACCTTCTTATCATTTCCCTGCAAAATTAATTCTCTAGTATCCCACTTTTGAATAGCCTTCACCTTGCATAGCCAAGGCCTTCTCAAAGTCAATGGATAGGCACGTGCATCTGGCTTGGTAGGGATCACCTAAAAAGTAGTCCACACAAAAATTCCACATACATCCACTTCTAGATTCTTCACAACTCCCAAGGTCTTAATCCTAGTGTTGTCAGCCAATTTGATGCGATAAGGAGAGGTAGTACTAGAGTATTTTAAATCAGCATCTATCATGGTCTTCTCACTCATGACATTAATTGATGCACCTCCATCAATGTACACATTAGAAATCACTTGACCATCAATGATCACATCAACCATAGGTACATCATCACCAACATCTATATCTACCTTTTGAACAACAGGAATGGCACTTTTCTTCTTTTCTTCTTTGACACTCTTGTGCTTGCTAGCTTTCCCCATTCCTTCTGTAGTTTTGGAGACAAAGCAAGTAATTGACCAAAGGTGACATGAGCTTTCTTTTCTTTAAAATCGGACAACAAGTCATAGCTTCCAATGCCTTGTCCAAAAGGAAAGTCTAACTGGATGATTCTCCTTCTAGATGCCTTCTTTTTCTTACTATGGTGTTCCTCTTCCTAATGTTCCTCATCTACTTCTTCCTTGCTTTCTTCTTCTTCTTTTTCTTTACCACACCCCCGTTTAGCCATCATTACCTCTCTTTCCTCATCCCCTGAAGAAGCTTCTAACAAGGATACTTGTTTTTCTTCTTCTTTCTCAATCTAGGACACTCGAGGTGATAGTGACCTTTTTCATTACATTCATAGCAATGACCCCACTCTTATCTCGAGGACTACCTCACTCTTTAGTGCTCTAGGTTGTCGTGCATTGACCAAATGCAATTTCAAATCAGCAAACTCTACCATCAATTGGGAGATATTATGATCTAACTCAAAGGACTTTGGTACCTAAGGAGTGCCCATTACCTCCACCTTAGAAGTTAAAGCTGTTAAAGACACAAAAGAGGATTCAATCTTTAGAGAAGCTTCTTTCTTGGTCGCAATGTGAAGTGCCTCCACGTATGTTATTGGATCTTTTCTCATTACTTTTGAGTGAAGGCTCCAAAGCCATAACAAATTTGCTCATCTTTAAGTGCTCCATTCCTATGAGACTTTGAGGGGCCAATGATGTAGATGCCACAGCTCACAAAGTTGGCTTTTCATACTTTGTCCATAAAGTTTCATATTAGATTGCCAACGCAGAGATCATCTCACTCTCTCCTTGATAGAACCGGTCCAACTGCAACATCAAAGCATTTGGCGACTCCACTCCCCCAAATCTCTGCTTCATTGTAGCCACCACTTGGTCCCAGTCCTCCTTGGTAGAGTTTGACAAGGCCTCATGCCAACTCAAGGCTACACCGTCAAGAAAATCAGGCAAAATCTTCACCCAATCCTTCATGGACCATCAAAAAAGCCGGCATCCTCGAATAAAGTCCCAAAGATAAGACTTCAGGTCTTCCCCTTGGGTCCCTTGAAACACTGGAATCTTCAGATGATGAAACACAAAAAGAAAACACCAAAATCCAAAAAATATCCCAAACAAGATCTCATAGAGTCTTAATATACCAAGACCAACTTATTATGCATAACCACTTGTTGAAAGCTCTCCACAATGTGATCCTCAACAAAATCTTCAAAAATAAGTGACCAACTAGCACCATGAAAACATTGTGTATACATGCATTCAAGAATCACCCTTGTCACAATTGGAAGTGCACATAACAGCTTCAAGATATTGTACTCTTCATCATTTGCATAGAAAAATAAGTTGAAAGCATTGAGAATCACCACTCCACTGTTCTAGTAAAAAACTACCCAAACACTCAACTCTTCTTCACACCAAGTTGCTAGTGCATGAAACAATCCCCAATCCATCATTGTGTCTACTGCCAGCATTGTCAATTCACCAACATATTCAAGAGTGCAAAGATAAAGGATATGATCATGATGACCGTGCAAATAGCTTGAGCATCACCTTCACAATCTTCTAGTTCTCTTAAACCGGCTGCAATCTCTTCTAACGAAGTTCTTCCACGCATCTTCTTTATCACATCAGAAAACACATGCCTATACTAGGCATAACATGCAATCAAGTACACTCAAGACCATTTAATAAGGTGGGATGAATCCAATACCAAACGCACCCAATGTCTCTACCAAAAAGGTGTGACATGAAGTTGGGGGTAATAAACTTCACGCACCTCTTCACTTCCTATTGCTTTCAAATTGAGTGATAGAGATATTCATCACTGGGAAAGGGACATTGACAAGAAGCTTTTATACCAAGATACTACACCATACTATCCTCCCTTATATGTGAATGAAGATGGTAACATCCCAAGTGATGTTGTACTCAAGCATAGGGAAAAGGAAAGGATTAGTAGAGGCCATAAACTGAACAAGCCGGTATGTGCCAAAGAGGCAAGCGATACATTGTTGAAAGAAGATCTCGTAGTTCAACATGACATGAACTGATATATATCGAGGAGTTTGAAGGGGATGATTTGGTCCGATAGGTAGGTTCCGGGGAAACATTCCACCTCCTTCATAGATACCTTTACAATTACCTCAAAACACTCTCCAAAATATCATAAGACACAGAGACCCATAACTTTCAGCAAAGACATGATATTCAATATTCAAATACATATCAAGATGCACCTTGAAATGGGCTTTGCTCGGATATAAGTTTCATAAGAAACAGAGAAGCGGTCGGAAAGATATGGTCAGTTTACTGGGCGGGGGTAAAAACTATCTCGAAAAGAAATAGTCACACACAGAGAATCATAGATTTTTGGTTTGGCATCTAATACAATAACTAAAGACATAGGATGACTCTCTTGAAGAGAGTTCGCATTAATATAATTTTTGTCCAAATCGGACCATCGAGCAAAAAGTTATAAGTAGAATATTGATAGGGGGTCAAACTGTCAGGAAAAACACCTACTCCTTCTATTGGTGCCGACTTGGGAGAATACTACCTCCATGCTTGGACTTCATCAATGATCCAAGTCCCATAAAGGTTGCATATGAGGGAAGCAAGATCCCCCTTTGTGGCTTGGGAAATATATAAACCATGTATGCGCAATGAGTAGCCGAATAGACAACACTTTTGAGCACTTTGGAAGAGAAAGCAATGGAAAAAGGGAAGAGACACTCAAGAGAGAAAACCTAAAGTGACCTTCATTACCAAATAGAGTGAGACTCCACTCCAATGCAACTCAAAATACTATAAACATAAGGGAGAAGAAGAGGTTTCATACATACAAGAGGGGAGCGGAAGCTCTAAGACTACTCAGAGAGAGAGAGAATAAACTAGACAGAGATGGACTCAAGAGTCTACATAAGAGAATACCGACAAGAGGGAGAGAAGGCTCATGGAAGAGGCTTGAGGAGACTAGAGCTACAGCAACATGAGGCCTAATTGTGGAAGAGTTGATGAACAAAGGAGAGGAGGACTCCTTTTATAGAGATTTTGTCACCCTCCTTCACCCATTTACGATTGCTGCCTGTAGATTCCTTTCCCCATCAATCACATAAGCCCAATGTCACCATCCATGTCCTTTTTGGCTACTCTTACCATGTGTCCCATCAAAAGATGCTCAAGACTCTTAAAATATTGAGAAAGTCAAGAGTCTCCCCACATGGATCCCATAGGGACCCTCTCTTTTCCATATGTCCACATCCTCCTTATTTCACATAGGAATTCTAGAAGGATTCCTCTTGACTCCACACTCCTCCACATGCCTTCCACATGCTTGGCATGTGGCCTCTCTTATATTATTGGAACACATGGACATGAGCCCACCTCTTTATATGACTCACTCTTCCTATTTTCTAAAAACCCCATGATATCCCATACATAAATAACTCTCACCCCATACCAAGGTATTTATAATTCATACCTATGGTATTTACAATGATCCATTCCACTCATCCTCTCAATCCCATACAATATCTTAGAAAATAGAAATAAGTGAGAGCCGATATCACTTGATACTCAAACTCTTATCAAACATAGAAGAAAACAATACCAATGCCAAATAAAAAATATCAATTTTTGGCGTCACACATGTGTTTTCAATGCAGGAATAAAATATACATGAGAATGCAGGAAGCAATGATTCGGCAATTGAACATGCCAGATTGGGATGCTTTTTGGGAGGAGTATCTAGAGAGTAGTAGGATGGAGAGCTTGGCTCCATGTTTCAATGTATTCAAAAGCATGGTATGTCTTATTTGGTATACATATGCTAATGGAAATTTTCTTTTGAATTGTAGATTTGAATGTTTAAAATGTTGAACTATTTTTTTGACAACCACCTTCAAAAAAGAGGCAAGAAGGGATTTGAGAGTAGTATGATGCCTGCAAGGTTTAAGCAATTGATTGATCGGGCTACAAAAGAAAAAGCCTATCAAACTCGACAACAATCTATAACTCTTAGTGATGATATGTTAGAGTTTGATAGGGGGGAAAACCATCCACCAAACTTTTATGGTGTGCTCAATGGAGATTGCAATGAATTGTTGAAGATAGTTCCAAAGAATGAGTACACGTTTGTCATTGTAGACATACCATATGGATTTAATGTTCCCGGATCCACCTTTGATGAGGTCCCTTACAAAGCAAAGGAGCTAATGAGTCTTCTTGACCAGTTCATGTCAATTACGATGACAACGCTTTGGCATGTCATAATTTTTCATTCAGACTTACAATCTGGGGCAGTGATGAGTGTCATCAATGATAAATGTGCTAGACATGACCACCTTTATTGGTGAGTGTAGCAATGAAATGCAAAGATTTTTTTGGGTCAATTATTATTGTTATAATTGTGTTTTCTTTTGATAAATTTAAAACTTATTTTTGTTTCATGTCGTAGGATGAAACCCAATGTCAGACAAATGAAAGGACATCGATTCACGTCTGCTACAGAAAACATTTCAGTTAGATATTGGTCTGTGGATGGAAAAAAAAATATTGGTCACATCAATTTTTCCTCATCTGCTCCATTTACTCCTGATCATTTCATTATTCCAGCTGTAACGAGGAAGCTTAGGCATGTGACCATGGATAAGAATGGGGAGATAGTAAATCCTTATCAAAAACCACAACCCCTAATTAATCAACTCATAAATTTATTTTCAAATGAGCATGAGTGGGTACTCAATCTATTTGTTGGTTCAGGCACAATCACAGCATGTGCCTTAAAAAAGGGTCGAAATGTAATTGCAGTTGAAAAAGATCCTATTCAATGTGATAACACAAAGTCTAAGAGAGTGACAGCTATTCATCACTTGCTTGATGAGCATCAGGAGCTTGGTTTGAAAGGTGGGAAGTTCGATGTAGATTTGGTGGTAGCCTCGTCAAGGGAACCCCAACCTCCTGAGATATTGAAACCCGATTTTACAAAGGTAGGCAAGCTAGCTGATACATGGGAGAAGGAGGTTGTGAAAGAGAAAGAGATTAAAAAACCCATACAAGAAACCCTCCCTAGACCCAGACTAGGGAAGGTGATGAAGATGAGGTAGATGACACATACGGGAGAATTGAGTAGACTCTAGTTATGGAATTGTATTGATAGTTTTTTGTATGTGAATGGTTTCAATAGACAAGTGTTCTTAAGACATTTTAGAATCCATATGCTTTGATTGTTTTAAACATTTAGTTTTCCCCATTAATTTGTTGTTGGGGATGGTTATGAAGATGATGTAGATGACACATATGGGAGAATTGACTAGACTCCAATTATGGAATTATATTGAAAATTTTGTATTTCTAATTGTTTCAATAGACAAGTGTTCTTAAGACATTTGAGAATCCATATGCATTGAATGTTTTAAAGAAGGAGGCATTTACTTTTTCCCATTAATTTGATGATATTTTTTATTCTTTCAGTACTTTATGTGATACTAGAAAGTTTAGCTTAAGAATTTTGATAAGGTTATGTTACTACATGCAAGAATGAAAGTTGTATCATGTAGTTTTTCTATTGAAAATAAAAGGTCAAAGGAAGGAAAAAAATCACAGACTTCTTGATTTTTCTGAATACATTGATATTGTGCTCTGTAGTCAAGGTCCTTCATAATTTGCAGGCATTATGTACCAAAATTGATAGAACTTTAAAAGTTTTAAAAAATTCACTACGCAAAATATGACCTTTTTTTGAAAATTTTATAATTTTAATGAATTTTTAAGGGAATCTTAAAATAGGTACCAATGTTACATACCTGAATTAGATGTTACACTGTTGCTCTAGGAGCACCAACATGCACATGCTCCTTGAGCTCAAAAAGGACTTCTACATTGATCCATGCATGTAGATTTTAAAGTAATAAGGGATGAGAAGGAAATAGATAACATTTGAACTACAATCCTTGGTGAGCTATAGGAGCATCAACATGCATGCGGACGCTCCTTAGGACTACTACAATGTTCCATGCTCACATATTTTTAAAGTAAGAAGGGATGAGGAGGAAATAGAGGACATTTAAAGTAAGAAGGATGAGGAGGAAACAAATAACATTTGAACTATACTCCCTGGTGAACTATAGGAGCATTAGCATGCATGTGGGTGCTCCTTGAGCTCACTAAGGACTACTACAAAATTCCATGCTCGCATATTTTTGAAGTAAGAAGGGATTAGGAGGAAATAGAGGGCATTTGAACTATATTCCCTTGTGAGCTCTAGGAGCACCAGCATGCGTGCAGGTGCTGCTTGAGCTCACAGAGGACTACTACATTTCTCCATGCATGTGGATTTTTTAAATAAGATGGGATGAGGAGGACATTGTAGTCCCTTATGAGTTTTAAGAGTACCAACATGCATGCGGGTGCTCCTTCAGCTCACAGAGGACTGCTACATTGCTTTGAAATGGTTAGAGGACTTCCATATTGCTCCCAAAAAAACTTATATTATGAAAAAGACATTACCTTTGGAATGATAGATAGCCTAAGATGATAGAGAGGGAGGAAACATCAAACAAAATGATAGAGGAGGAGGGGAATGACAGAGAGATGGAATGATAGAGAGGAGGGGAATGACAGAAGATGGAATGATAGAGAGGGACAAAAATGCCAAAATCATGTATTTGCAAGTGGTGGGCATGGTTTGTAAGGTGCTAGATTTTCTATACAGACTCTAAACCTCACATGATGATAAATATGTAGGACGAGGGATGGAGCAGATCATTGGCAAGAGTCTTCTAAAATCAAGCATCGCCTGTAGAATGCTAGAATTGGCCAATCTCATTTGCAAGTAGTGATGCCTCATTTACATGACATGCTTTTTGAGGACTCTCAAAAATTATTTGAGCTAGTATTTGAAGTCAGTGGTACTATTGTTGATGAAATTTGAATGAGAATTACAAGAGTCAAATTCTCACCTTGATATGTTATCAAGAAAATGATAGCCAAGCTATCAATGCCCATTATTGGATGTAATGTCATATTATTGTTGTTATCTTATGTGAACGTAATGTCATATTATTGGTGTTATCACCATGCATGAACATAATGTCATTATTATTGGTAGACTCAATGCTCAGATGTGCAAAAATGTTATTGGTGTTATCACCCTGCATGAATGTAATGTCATATTTTGGCAGAATCAATGCTCAGATGCAGTAGATTGTCAAGTGGTATCTTCAAACCTTGAATGCAATGATTTAATTTGTGAGTGTAACTACTGAGGTAGAAACAACATCGCACTGGGATACCAAGGGATTATGTCATTACTTGTTAGATGATTTTGGTCAATTTTTTATGTCATGGCTCTCACTCATACAACTCTATACGTTGGTGATAGTGAGGACGATGTTAATCCATGCAAAGTGAGCCATTTCATGATGTTGAGAAAACAAATATAGTTGACTTGGAAAGCACATCAACACATTATTCAACCTTGAGGGATGACATAATAGATATGGATGCAAGTGGTGTTGCTACAAGAGATATGTTCTCGAGGGACCATACTATTTTGTGATGGATAGCAAGAAGATGACAAAAGATACATGTGTGGATCTAGATAGCAGTAGAGTTGAATAGAGGAAGAGAAAAGTGAAGAGTTTTTTGTCATGGATGTTGGATTTCAAAGGTGCACATACTTGAATCATTTGATTAATACTTTGAAGGGACCATATAAAGTCTTAAAATCACAAAGGGATTATAACAAAAACGTTATGTTTGAGCTCCCACCTACACACAACCAATGTAATTCTATGGATGGAATGGAGCAGAGCTTTGATGGAATGGAGTAGACGTTTTTCACCATGGATATTGGATTTCAAAGGTGCCCACACTTGAGTCATTTGATTAATACTTTGAAGGGACCATATAAATTCTTCGAATCACCAAGGGATTATAACAAAAATGTTATATTTGTGCTCCCACCTACACACAACCAATGTAAATCACTGGATGCAATGGAGCAGAGGTTTGATGGTCACATATGGACTAGGCCTCAAAGAATAAACATGTCTATAACTTGCACTGTTTGGCTAAGATATTGCCTTGGTTCACTAGAGTGTCATAAGATGACATGTCAATACTCTTTAAGCAATGCAAAGTTCAATTTCCATGGCCATCTAGGCAAGCACATATGAAAAAGTTTTTTGATTGAACAGGAGACAACAAGAATAACATGTCATTATTGCAAGAGTTTAGTAGTTTCTTGTATTGCAACATGCAATTATATGATCTACTATGTGCTACTGAACATGAAGCCATGACACTCTTGGTGGTGCATATGGGATACCACATGCATGGATTCCAAAGGGGGACATCAAGAACTATAGCTATTGAGAGGATAAGGAAACCTATTCAAATGGTATTGCAGGTGGATAGATGCAGTGGTCCATGAAAATTTTAAAAGATTATGGCCCTATGAATAGTTTTGGACTCCCTTGTTGTTGACCACAATGGCATCATGAAAGACATTGAGCTCAATAATTTTGTGAAAGAGATGATTCCATTGTTCAAAATAAAAGGCAAGTTCATTTGATGTACATTGTAATGGGAAAGATTAATGTAACATAAAATTATAATGGATGTCATTTCTAAATTGTTTTTGTTCCCTTACTTACATGTTCAAGAGCATTGTGGTAAGTGAGAAGAGTAATGAGGCATCTTTTGTGGAAGATAGATTTAATTAAATTATTTAATTGAGAAGGAATTGTATATTCCATTTTCTCCATTGTAGTCAATTTCTTGGTCAAGGTGGCCCCAATGACAAATGCCTTCTCTTTAAAATGTCCACAATAGGCCCAAGATCAAGGGTGGACCTTATGAACTGCATGCATTACATGCTCGGGGGGTCACTATGTATAAACCCTCTATATCACGTGCGTTCAAGGCCTATATTGAAAGTCCCTTATCTGTAAAAAATTTCATTCATAAAATGTACCCCTTTTCTATACAAATCTGTAAATTTTTCCCAAAACTGTTTTAAATAGTCCCTTATGTATATTTATTTCTATAAATTTTAGAGATTAAAATAATCCTTTTGTTGAACTCACGTGATAGGGTTACATATGATGAGTGACCCCCCCGAGATTACATGTTGAGATATTGAGCTCCACTCGCGATATGCCAGGGTGACTGTTGTGTATTTATGTCACCGACTTGTTAGCTGGAGATGCAGTTGGTACACCGCCCACGAATAATAGCTGGATGACAGCTATCCTTATCTACTCTAGTTTGTGGCTCAGTTAGTATGCCACCTTAGTTAGTTGAGTTTGGTTTGAGACCCACATATAGGGTTCTTCTATTTCTTTGTACTTGAGTTCTTTTGGCTTTCACAACTAAGAAGAGGAAAACTGTTTTCAGCCTCCACCTTTGTGTGTATTCCCCCATTGTGCTTGTGAGAAAGCCTCAAGTGAGACTCCTTCCCTCTCTCCCACTATCTTCACATGGTATCAGAGCCTTGTTCGTGGTAAGGAGCTCAAGAAAGCAAACCAAGTTCGCAGTGTCCTGGTAAGAGGACCAGTGTTGCTTTCCTTTTTCGAGTTTGGGAGCAAATCTTTGCAAGTAGCACAGCTGGGAGTGCAAGAGTGCACTGTCTCAGATTGAGACGCCCCCTTTGCGGTGTGGCGAGAGGGCATTATATGCTGTGGGTAAGGGCAAAGCCCTTGGTGACTTTATTTTTCTGATTCGAGGTCATTTCGGGACTCGTTTCGAGGGCGGAAGTTCTCTGCAGGCACTCAGAAAAAGGCCCTGTTTTTGCTGTGCGACCACTATTTTGCAGGTCGGTGAAAAGTTGCTGCAGAAATTGCATCGTATGCCTGTGCGCAGAGACATTGGGAGTTGTAGATTCATGCTTGTTGCGTGTTGATGCAAAATCGTCACTAAGAAGTGACTGTGTGGTGAAATACCACTTTCGTCAGTTTTGCAGATCTGCCCGTGTGAGGCAAAAGCTGTGTTTTTTGCAGTGATAGAATATTTTGCAGTGTTCTGTAATGGCATCTGATTCTCTTTCACAGATTGTCACTGAAAAGCTTGACAAGAACAACTTCCAGGCATGGAAGTTTAGAATAACGAATTTTTTGATGGGAAAAGGCTATTGGGAGTTCATTACAGGAAATGAAGAAGAACCTGTTCTTCCTAATGTTCCCAATCAACAGGAAATGCAGGCATTCAAAGGATGGCACGAGAGAGCCAGGAAAGTTATGTACTGGCTGTCTATCAGTATTTCAGACTCCATGATTGTGCATATTCAGGATGCAAGTACGCCAAAGGAGGCATGGGATACTTTGGCTAAAATGTACAGCACAAATATGCAGGCCAGGAAAATGCAAATCAAGCAGGAGTTTCACAATGTGCAGAGAGAAAATATGAGCATCAATGACTACCACATGAAGGTGAAGAAAATGGCGGATGCACTTGCTTCCATTGGGGCGCCAGTGGATGATGACGATTTAGTTTTTGTGACCTTGAATGGTCTAGGAAAGGATTATGCACAGTTCCGGACATCCATTGCCGTCCGTGAAAAATTTCCTGATTTTGAGGAGTTGATTGCTCTTCTAATTTCTGAAGAGCAGAGAAATGGTGGTGCATCTTCTTCAAGAGGAACCTCAAAAGAAACTATCTTCTACTCAAATGCTGGAAGGGGTAGAGGCAAAGGTAGAGGAGGCCGATCTGGAGGCCGTGGTAGAAATCAAAATATGCAACAAACGCAAGAAAACTAGTCCTATGCAGGAGGACGTGGTAACTCTAGAAGCAGGGGGATCCAAAGAGGCCGTGGTGGATGGCAGAGAGGCCAAAATGCAAACAACAATGTTGAATGCTACTATTGTGGCAAAATGGGTCATATGGCTAAGGACTGCTATAAAAATCAGAATGACATTATGAATGGAAAATTGCAGCGAGGCAATTATGCATCTTCTAGTAGGCAGGGTGATGACAGAAATGACCATCTATTTATGGTGCAGCATATGACCAATTCTGTGACAAGTGCAGAAGAACGAAATGATGTGTGGTATGTTGACTCAGGTGCGTCAAACCACATGACAGGTCATGCAGAATGGATGCAAGATGCAAGGAAAATGGAAAAACCAGGATTTGTGGAGACTGGTGATGATACTGCACATCCTATTGTGCAGATTGGAAAAATTCCTTTGTCTATGCAGGATGGGAAAAAGAAATACTTGTCTGATGTATTTCATGTCCCGAACATCACCAAGAACCTGGTTTCTATTGGTCAGATGGTTGAGCAGGGCTTGCAGGTCAGATTTAATCCTCATGGATGCTTTGTTGAGGATATGAAAAATAATGGTCGCTTGATAGCAAAAGCAAAGAAGAAGGGCAGGATGTTTACGTTGGATGCGGACATGCCTGAATTGAGTGCAGCAATGTTTGCACATGGGACCGGTGTAGTTGCAGATGTAGTTGCAGATATTGATATCTGGCACAAACGCATTGGTCATGTTAATATACAGTGACTTAAATCAATGCAAGCCCAAAATATTGTTGAAGGATTGCCTAAATTCAAGGTTGCAGAAATGCACAAGGTTTGTGAAGCCTGTCAATTTGGGAAAGAGGCAAGGAAACCTTTTCCTAGGCATGTTCAAGAGAGTAAAAAGCCATTGGAATTAATCCACTCTGATGTGTGGACTACTAAAGCTGCATCTATTGGTGGTTGTCACTATTTTGTCACATTTATTGATGACTTCAGCAGAAAACTCTGGGTGTATTTTATAAAAAAGAAAAGTGAAGTGTTTGGGCACTTCAAAGCTTTCAAAGCTATGGTTGAAAAAGAAACAGGCCTGCAAATAAAATGCCTAAGGTCAGATGGAGGGGGAGAGTACCTCTCAAATGAGTTTGCAAGGTTCTTGCAGGAGCATGGTATAAAGCAGCAATATTCATGCAGTCATACCCCACAGCAAAATGGAATTGCAAAAACGAAAGACAGGCATATTGGAGAGGTATCTCGGGCTATGCTAAATGAAAAAGATCTACCAGATTATTATTGGGCTGCTGAAGCAGTTGCTACAGCAGTTTATATAATGAACAGGACTCCCACTGCAGCAATACATGGCATGATGCCAGAGGAGATGTATACTGGTAGGAAACCAGATATTTCTCATCTGAAAATTTTTGGTTGCATTGCCTATGTCCATGTGCCAGATGAGTTGAGGTCCAAGTTGGATCCAAAAGCTGAGAAGTGCATCTTTATTGGTTATTCTCTGCAGCAGAAAGGGTATAGATGCTATAACCCTTCTATTCGTAAGTTTACAGTGAGCAGAGATGTTGTTTTTGATTAGATGAGCAGCTGGTATAAACCAGTAAATGTGATGATTGATGTAGATGCACAAAATGGTAATGCTACACAGAATTCACAGCAGCAATCACAAAATATCAGTGGACCTGCAGTGTCATCTAGCAGTGGTTCACATACTTCGCCATGGACAGGCAGATTGAGATCAAGAGAATCTCCTCAAAGCAATGCACAGAGTGGTATGCAGGTATCACGAAAAGGAAAAGAGAAGGTAGATCAGCCCATGTATGATGTGAATGCAGGTCACTCTTGTGTGGATGGTGAATCCAGTGGCTCAGAACAGAGCATTGATGATGAGTTGGGTATTCCTTCTATTGTTACACCTGGAGTAAGGAAGACCAGGGATGTTTTGAGAGCACCTAGAAGTGAGCCTGTTTTGCGCAGGTCTACCAGGGTTAGATATCCTGTGGATAGGCTGAAATATGATGGATTTACAGCCATTCACTATGCCTATATGGTCAAAGTGATACAGGAACCAGAACCCACTTCTTTTGAGCAAGCCATGGGAAATGAAAAATGGGAGAAAGCCATGGATGAAGAAATGGATGCCTTGGATACAAATGCTACATGGGAATTGGTGCCTTTGCCTAAAGATAAGAATGGAATTGGCTGTAAGTGGTATTATAAGATCAAGCACAATGCAGATGGTTCTGTGAATAGATACAAGGCAAGATTAGTTGTCAAGGGGTATGCACAGACATATGGCATTGATTATGAAGAAACTTTCAGCCCGGTTGCAAGGATGGCAACCGTAAGAGCAGCCATTGCTATGGCTGCATCAAAGGGATGGTCTTTACATCAGATGGATGTAAAGAATGCCTTCTTGCATGGTGATTTGCAAGAAGAGGTCTTTATGGAGCAGCCAGCAGGTTATGTTCATGCTACTCATCCTGAGTTTGTTTGCAGGTTGAAGAAAGCCTTGTATGGCTTGAAGCAAGCACCTAGAGCATGGTCTGACAAGATAGGACAGTATCTTGTCACTATTGGCTTTCAGATTTCCAAGGCAGATTTCTCACTCTATGTGAGAAAAACAGAGAAAGGGATTATGTTGTTGGTCATTTATGTTGATGATTTGATCATCACAGGTGATAGTGATGAAGATATCCTTCATGTGAAAATGCTATTGAGGCAGAAGTTTGAGATGAAGGATTTGGGAGAGCTGCATTATTTCTTGGGCATTGAGGTGATTAGATCACCAAGTGGGATACAGCTCTTGTAGAGGCAGTATGGATTGGACATGCTGTCCAAATATGGGATGATAGGCTGTAAGCCTATTTCAGTTCCTTTGGAGCAGAATGTGAAGCTGAGCGCAGATGCAGGTGAGCTTCTGGAAGACCCTACTATGTACATACGCATAGTAGGAAGTTTGATTTACATGACTATTACCAGGCCAGATTTGAGCTAGTATGCTATTGGGTTGGTAAGTCAGTTTATGCAGGCTCCAAGGAAACCGCATTTGGATGCGGCTAGATGCATACTCAGGTATGTGAAGTCCACATTGCAGTATGGACTATTTTATGAGGCTGGGGTTCAGATACAGTTGCATGGATACACTGATGCTGATTGGGCTGGTAGTATTTCTGATAGACGATCTACCAGTGGATATGTGTTCTCTTTTGGGAGTGCTGCAGTCACTTGGAGCAGCAAGAAACAGCCTACAGTTGCCTTGTCGAGCACAGAGGCTGAGTACAGGGGTGCAGCAATGGCTGCATGTGAGGTAGCTTGGTTGCATAAGCTACTCTATGATATGCATCAGTCTACAGATGGGCCAGTTGTCATTTATTGTGACAACATGAGCAGTATACACTTGGCAAAGAACCCAATCTTTCATGCTAGAACAAAGCACATTGAGGTGCATTATCACTATGTGCAAGAGAAGGTTTTACTAGGTCTTATTGATCTAGTTTATGTCAGCACAGAGGATCAAGTAGCTGACATATTCACAAAAGCATTGGGCACAGAGACGCTGCGCAAGTTCAGAGACCTGCTTGGTGTGCAGGAATTGGGATTGAGCTCGAGGGGGAGTGTTGAGATATCGAGCTCCACTCGCGATATGCCAGGGTGACCGTTGTGTATTTATGTCACCGACTTGTTAGCTGGAGATGCAGTTGGTACACCGCCCACGAATAATAGCTGGATGACAGCTATCCTTATCTACTCTAGTTTGTGGCTCAGTTAGTAGGCCACCTTAGTTAGTTGAGTTTGGTTTGAGACCCACATATAGGGTTCTTCTATTTCTTTGTACTTGAGTTCTTTTGGCTTTCACAACTAAGAAGAGGAAAACTATTTTCAGCCTCCACCTTTGTGTGTATTCCCCCATTGCGCTTGTGAGAAAGCCTCAAGTGAGACTCCTTCCCTCTCTCCCACTATCTTCACATTACATAGGACAAGGGGACCTATCAGATAAATGGTTGCATTTTGGTCACACACACAGAATTGATGGATGGGCTACAATGTCATGTTTTGTCTATGACACAAAGTGCAATTCTTGCACTTCTTAAACCATTTTAATAGTTCTTAAAGTTTTGACGTTGCTAATGCATCTAATTTTGGTATAGCTTGAAGCGATTGATGGTTATTGCTATTTATGAGGTGAAAGAAGAGGATGAAAAGTCACAAGTCTTGTTATGGGAAAATCTTAACACTGTCATGGATGGTTGTGAGCATCCGTTGCATGACTTTGTGGGCTTCATGGAAAACCAAGTAGGAGCCAATTGGGTTGCAATCCAGAAAGTCTATAATGAGGGTGACAAATGAGTTGGATGGGATAGATTGTCTTTTTCATAGGGAGAAAATTTTACATAAGCATACAAAGAAACTTGTGCCTACACATAAAAGACTAGGTCATCTTAGCATATGTTAGGACTATAGGTTATGTGATACAATTGAAGTTGCATCTACACAAGCTATGAAATCAGGAAACGGTGGTGAGATTGGGCCATGCCTAAGGAATCTCCCATTGGGGTTGCACATGGATTTACATATTGTGCTACCACTTGAATTATGACCCCAAATAGATGGATGTAGGGACATAGTTCAATATTGTGCTATCCTTTGAATTGAGGCCTCAAATATCTAGATGGATTATAGAAATTTGAAAATTGTAGGAGAAGAAAAGTCATTGGGGTCAATTGAACATTCCAAATACCAACCTTTCTAAAGTGTGCATGCTAGCTGGGTAGCTAGAGAATGTGGAAAGAAGAAGATTTTGTTATATGATGCCTGTGTCTCTTATGTGATCATTCATATGTCCAATGTGTAAATTAGCTTGGCTATTTGATTGGTCACTATAGTGGGAGTAGACTTAGTAGACCCAATAAATATAATTTCCCCAATAAATATACTTTCCTCTCAATAGAATTGGTTGTGGTGTGCACTTGATGCCTATTTGTATTTCCCGTCTGGTGCAAGGAGTTGTTGGAACCACTATGTATGAGGAGCCATTGCTTCAGGGTGACAATGAAATAGTCCAAAGAAACAAGAGGCCAAATAAAAATACTATCTCTCATAGGACAGCATATATAATGGAATCAAGGCCTCACAAGAGCTGGACATCCACACAAAAATTAGGTTTGACACCAACTTTTCAAGTCAACCCTTTCATCTAGAACAGAAAGTTGTCATGTTGGATGACTTGGATGAGACTGTTGCAAATGTTGGAACACAATCTAATGTAAAAATGGCACGGCCTCCTCTAGAAAAAATGAGAGTGATGAGGAAAATGTGCATAGGGCACTGTGGGCCAAGGCCTCCAAAGAAATTCATAAATTCACTCCTCCTCAAAGGATGAATCAGTGAACGGGTTCTCGTAATCATCGTTCGAGCAAGAGATGTGACCATAGAGGCCTAAATGGTGCCTTGCCAACAAACACTCCTCCTTGGCGAAGAGCTGGAGCCTCCTAGGCAGTCTTGCACATGCACCTTCATCCACTCTTCTCTATCCTTACCTTGTTTACACAGTAGTGTCTCCCAGATTTCCTCATAACTCAACTTTGCCTGATATAATGCTTGATACCCTGCATCATCATACCCTCCCTTCATAGAGAAGAAGTACTTTATTTATTGTTGTGTGTGACGAGAGACAATGCAGCTTTATTCCTTATTTCTTGCAGATTTTGTCCATGCTTGAGGTGAGAAATAGGGGCTAAGTTGTGCACTATCCTCCTATGGTTGTTCAAGGTCCTTAATAGCAAAAGTGTTTTGTATTGACACAAAGAAGAAGGTGCACCAATGTGATGGATAGTAGGACACAAGATTAGTTTTCCACTCCTTGCTATTTCTCGAAAGGAAATATGATGGCAATAAAATATTTCAATGGATATGGTTTTGTAATCTCATGATGTGGAGCACACTTCCATGAGTCACAATGTGGAGCACACTTGGAGTGTGGACACGAATATCATGCAATCCTCTAGAGACTTCGTGTACATGGCTAATTGATGTTGGCATTAATGTTACAAAAGAGGAGTTGGTAACTATAGCAAGTAGGTTTCAAGATAAAGATTCTTTCAATGCCACCATCTTTCAAATTGACATGCTAAAGTGGCATGGTGGTGGGAAGCAGTGATGTAAATGGAAAACTTGAACCTCGTGTGGGGTAATGATATCCTCTTTCATAATCTCTACATTTTCCATCATTGATTTCTCAATCCTATCTTTGAACTTCTTACTCAATTTCGATCTCCATCTTACCACCTTTCCATCACAAATCCTTGCTCGAGAATGACTTTTTGTGTTGTTTCTATGGGTGAAAGCATGCTACGGTGTCTAAAAAAGTACTCTTTTTTGCAAAGGTTCTAGCATAGATATAGTACTAAATTGTGTACTAAAAGGTGCTAATAGTTGGATTAGATTTCCACATATCGATGAGTTCACGATCCGCAATTTGCAATCCACTCTCAATCGAGGATGATTTCCCTGCACATTGAGGAATCTGTGATCTGCAATCTACTCTCAATTGACTCTCTCCTCTCTCATGGAATCACTTGCACATGTTTGAAACCATTGACAGTCAACTCTCTTGTCTCTCATGGAGTCCTGTCTCTGTCCCTGCAATTATTCTCCACTCATCTTCACTAGAGGTCCATTGCTCTCTCTCTTCCAGAGGTCCATTGCTCTCTCTCTCCCCATCTCTCTCCATTCTCTATGCAAACTGGCACTCCCCTTCTCTCTCATTGAATCCCTTGCACTTTGGATCATATGTTCTCTCTGGTGCAAAAAACAGTTATGTTTGAGTGATTATATAGCTTTCTCTCTCTCTCTCTCTCTCTCTCTCTCTCTCTCTCTCTCTCTCTCTCTCTCTCTCTCTCTCTCTTTCTCTCTCTCTCTCATGATGACTTTCTCATACAGTAAGATTGAGCATGCATGTTTTGATGTATTGTCTTCTTGTGTCGTTCATTAATTTATGATTTGAAATACGGTTGTGTGCAGAATGAAGAACTCTGCACTAGAAGTGCCACACCATTAAGGAAACTTGCTCAATGCACAGCCACAACATTGCTCCAAAAGGAACATGAGACACTTGATATTAATAGTTGTGTGACATTTCAAGCATACCATAAAGAACTTGGACTTGAGAATGAAGGCTGACATTTTTTCTAAGGTTATAAAACATCCAGATATGCAAGAGGTTGTCAATGAGACAAATTTTCAAAGCTCGGGGGGGTCACTCATCATATGTAACCCTATCACGTGAGTTCAACAGAAGGATTTATTTATTTTATTAAATTTACATAAATAAATATACATAAGGGACTATTTAAAATAGTTTTGGAAAAAATTTACAGATTTGTATAGAAAAGGGGTACATTTTATTAATAAAAATTTTACATATAAGGGATTTTAAAAATAGTCCTTGAACGCACGTGATATAGAGGGTTTATACATAGTGACCCCCCCGAGTTTCAAAGCCAATCCATATCAATGGCAATAGTGGATAATCTAAAGACATCATTGAGTCTTGTGAAAAGAGTAGAAAGTGCCAATAAGTCAGCTGCTGCCTGTGAAGAGAGCAGCTCTCCACATGATTGCTAACACTTCAGCATTTATAAAATATAGTGATAGCAAAGTAGCTAAATCCCTTGGAATTCAAGCATGGAATCTGAAGAAACATCGTGTGGACATAAAACAAGCTTCCTCCAAATGGGCAGATGGAGGTCGAAAGCATAGATAGAATTCCTTAAGTTGTGAGGTTGTTCAATGTGTTGTCCAGTTCTAGAAAGACAACACCAGGGTTTCCCCAAACAAGAAGGATGTTTGTAGACATAAACTTGGACCAAAAAAGTATGCAATACATCCCATCATTTCTTGGAGCTCACATAGGTGCATCTTCCTTCTTTCAATGAAACCCAAGTTACACACTATTATTTGGTACTCTTTACAACTATTTAGTATTGTCAGGGATAATATTAGTATTGTTTATATGTTAAAGCTAACATTTAACATTGTAATAGACTCTATATGAAGTGAATTTAGCATTAAATCATAGAATCACAGTACTAAATACCACACCGAGGACTTAATACGTTTATAGTATAGACCATATTTTAGAAATCAGTCCTAGGAATAAAGATAGGACAAAATAGTATTGTTTGCTCTTTCAAGTCAGTTATTATGACTAAATAGTACTATTTAGTGTTAATTAGTAGTATGTGATGTTTGAAATTGTTTGTATTAGAGAAGGACTTCGAGCGTAATCATTCTCTCCTTGCATTAACCCTGCTACTAGTTCTATTTAGTACTATCTAGTACTATCCCTTGCACTAACCCTGCTACTAGTACTGTATAGTACTATTTAGATATTGTTCTCTTCCTTGCCAAGGTTAACTCTGCTATTACTACTATTAGTTATATTTCATATTATTTTACAGTATTTTAGCACTATTTAGTACTATGTAGCACTTAGTAACATTTGGCACTGAGTAAGTACTATTTACTGAGTACTATTTAAGACTCAATAATTCTTAGCACTTAGTAATATTAGCACTTAGTAAGTACTCTTAAATATTATCTAGCACTTAGTAATATTAGCACTTACTATTCAATACTAATAATACTATGTAGCACGTAGTAATATCACACTTACCATCTAGCACTTGCTATTTAGTGCTAATAGTACTACAAATCAAGAATTTACTATTTATTAATATTGGCACTTGCTATCCACTAGCACTTACTAATATTAACACTTCCTATTTAGTACTATCTAGCAAATCAAGAATTTACTATTTATTAATATTGGCACTTGCTATCCACTAGCACTTACTGTTTAGTACTGTCCAGCACTGGTAATATTAGCACTTACTAATATTACCACTTAGTATTTGGTACTAATAGTACTATCTAACACCTAGTAATATTAGCACTTACTAATAGTACTATCTAGCACTTAGTAATATTAGCACTTACTAATAGTACTAAACTAGCAGTTAGTAATATTCGCACTTAGTACTATCTCGCATTTAGTAAAATATTTAGCACTCAATACTATCTAAACATATTTAGTACTGTCTAGCATTTATTATTTAGTACTTAATATTTAGTACTATCTCGAATTTACAACAATACTTAGCACCTAGTACTATTTAGCATTTAGTACTATCTAGCACTTACTGATATTTGGCACTACTAGTAGCAGTTAAGACTTAGTAATTGAGTGATAGAACTTAGAAAAATAATGATGGCACTCTAAGTTTTAAATAACTTATAGTTTTTTTGTTTGCTGTCTAGATTTAAATAATACTAATTGTTGATGATTGATTTTGTAGGCAAAATTCTTCCTTAATTTCAAGCAGGAGCATCCTTCCATAGATATTGGTTTCCGTTCTTTTGAGAATCTGAAGCCCTATTTCATTAAAAGCCTAAAGGAAATGAATACTTATTGTTGTATTTACCATACAACAATAGACTTGTTCCGACTAGCAGTAAATTCCATGAGGTAAAATAGCACATTGTTGCATGGAGATATGTGTGATTGCTTATGCAAGGTTCGTAGGCCCCAAGGGGAGGACACGTGTGTTGCCCATACCAACAGGTGTCCTTCTATGTCTAAAATGTGGCATTCGACAATACGTCCAAAGGAAGAGGATGTTGAATGGCACAAGCTTGAATGCTTATTGCACAAATGTGACAAGTGCCCACAACCGTTGTTTTGCCCATGTGAGTTGGATGATGCAAATGGTGCATTGATAATATGGAATATGTATGAATATGTCACCGAGGATACGGGAAAAGGTGATGCAAAGAAAATAATAAATTTCTTATACAAGGAAACTCCTCCATCCATCATCATCCCTCAATACTTGCAACACTTAGATGTGTTTATCACTCACAACTTCTATAGTTACTGGGCAACACTCTCAATTCAAAGAGTGCACCATAAATTTTCCTTATTATGTGGTGCTTTCAGTTATTTACTTTGCAGAGAACTATAATTTCAAAGTGCAGAATGAGGTTCAATCAATGCATTGGCATAATGACCAAGTGACCATCTTGGTTCATATTTGCTATTGGAAGGAGATAAGCGAGATAAAAAAGCAATCCATCTTTTACATTTTAGATGACAAAGAACATGACACACTATTTGTGCAGCATTGCTTTATGCTCCACCATCAATGGTTGGTGTCTAAAGGCTTGAAGTTTGAAAGACACTGGGTTTGGTTAGATGGGGCAGCATCTCAATTCAAGGCTGCTCGCCCATTTTACTTTGTTGCAAGGTAAGACATTGGACACTGCCCCCAAGACCGTATTAGATAATTCGAGAAAAACTCAATTCCCAAAATGGCAATTTTGGAAGAAATTGTAGCTCCCCTCAATGAAAAAACAGGAGAAATATGTGAAAATAGACTAGATAGCCATTCATGAAGTGTGAAATATCAACTACATTCTCAAATAATAAATAGAATATCAGTGTCTAAACTACGTTATCATCAACAAAATAATAAACTTTGAAACCCATTTGAGTTAGATTCATCTTGTGAGCCATAGTGATGTTCAAAAACACCTTCATAATAGCTCTTTGGAATTTCCATTGATATTGAGACTCGCTTTGTTGTGAGCATTCTCATTTGAAAATCTCCAAAACACCGTTTAAAAAATGTAGAGTGTAATTAATAACCATGAGTATTGCAATGAAAACGCACAGGCTCTTTAACTTGACCAAGTGTTTTTAGAGGAGAATGAATGCAAGATATGTAGTTGATGGAAAATCAATGGGCAATGACAAGCATTTGATGTAATTGAGGTGGCAATGACAATCATTTATTGTGCACTTTCAATGTTTAGACTAACTAGCATTATTGTAAAAGGATAACTTTACATGTCATGTTGATTACTCATTGCAAAGTAAAAAAGTACACTTTAGGATGAAAACATAACAACTTGTTGATGCACCATTGAAATCCCTGAAATAAATCATGATTCCAAAGAAACTCTCAATTTCTAGCCCCAAAGAGAATGGCACCGGAAAGAATGGCACGAGAGACACTCCTTCAAAATACATTATGAATGTAGTTATGAACATGTTTGCATATTATTCACACACAACAATTACGCACCAATTTACATAGCTGGCAAGAAAGTAGTATTTCCCATAAGTAACATTTGATTGTATAAAGAAATACAATGTTGTTATTCAAAACTCATAGTCTGCAAATAGCTCCTCTCCTGCATGTATATCATCTATGGATTCAATACAAATGTGACCATATTCTACAATATCTATGTTCATCATGGGGTCATACCAAGGTGGAACATTAGGGGAAATTACATAACAAACGTTTGGCTTTACAATGGTATTTCTATTGCTGTTAATAGATCTTGCCACATTGCCATATTGAACATCACCAACAATATGCACCATATCCTTCATAGGGACAATAGGGTCCTCTTGGATAGAGTACTTCTTTAGCCTTGGATGAACTCTACATAATTCCTTCCAGTCTTTGTAGGAGTACTTGTCCCCTCCATAATGGAGAATAGTAGTCCCTCTCTTGATGGAGTCATGCACAAACAAGCCCAAGCCAGCACCTAAAATGGTTGACTCATGCACCTTGAAAGCCACATTTTTTATCCAGAACACTTCGTTGATAGGGATAGGTAACTTTGGTGGTCCAAATGGATCTCGTTCTGGTATGTACCTACTCAAGCTTGATTTGAACGTATATCTATCTACATCACAAAAGACAAATTCAATTAGCTGCAACAACAGTTATATAGACTTGAGATAAAATAAAAAAACACTTTGACATATGTACCTTCATGGAAAATATGCATTCTGTAGTTGGTTTATGTAGCCCTTAGCAATGTATTTCTTGATATAGTGACCTTTGTACCCTAGGTCTATAGCCAATTGAGAAACTTGCATAGCATTCATGCTAGAGAGTTGTGAAGCATTCCTTAAAAGTCTTATTTGGGATGCATTGAGTTTAGGCACCTGGCCATCACCACCATGGGTTGCCCTAAGGTGTACACCCTTTGGTTCAGTATTACCACCTATAGCCCTCTCTCTTAGTTGATCTACAAGAGGAAGATTTCTTGTTTTATATTCCAATTCTTGACCATGCATGATTTTCCTCCCTCCATTCATCAATTACTTTCTGGACGAGGTTGAAATCCTTATGCCCCTCCATCACAGGTAATTTTCCATACCGATTTGTCTCAATCATGCTGCGCACGTCTTTAGTTTCATCGAGTTGTAGTAAGTACGGCATCAACTCTCTCAGTAGAATATTATCATCCTTGTCTTGTACATCAAACGTTGAAGGAAATATGCAATTTGATGGAGGGCTAATGCCAACCTTGTATGGGGAGACATCAACAAGAATTGTCCTTCTAGCATCACATCCAAATGCCTTTGAGATTTTTGCTAAGGGTTTGAACATTGCCTCAACACCAACCTTGTCAGGCCTATTTATCCTCGTCTTACTGTAAGTGTAGCATCCTTGCTGAGACCATATAACAAAGAAAGGGAGGCTCTCATTTGCATAATTTTGTAGCTTTCCTACCATATCAAGTACGTTATACTCCATCACAGTTGACCAGATACCTACATTAAATCTTCGTAGCAAGATTTTAAGAAATTCTATGCACCCAAGATGAACAACCATACAACTATTTTTGCCATGCATAATAGACGGATGTATTGGAGACTTGAATAGGCAGTGACTTAATAACAAGCCATTCAAGTCTAATATGATTGTTATTCATGGCATATCCAAGGAAATTGTATGTGGATATAGATCCAAATTCTCCTTGAAGTTTTTGGCTTCTGACTCATCCAAATTGTCAGGTGCTATGTTTTCATACATGTTTGCAACAACAATAAGATTATCTAGTCTTGTCCCCAATGTTGAGATAGTACGTTCATCCATGTTCTCTTCTAAAGTATAGGATTCATGATATTCCTTGCAATTTTCTCCATTTTTGGGGTTATGTTTTCTTCTATACCTCCTGTATCCATCGCGTAATTGATAGTCCCCATTTTGGGTGGTATGTTGTCCTCTACATTTGATGTCTCCATATCCTTCCATGCATCATTGGTCCCTATGGAAGTTGAGGAATATAGAAATATTTTGATTCTTTATAGTGTATTCAACAATGTCGAAGCACAAAAGCATATGAAACTAATAAATAACAATAAAGTACGAACATTATCCATCGTCGTTCACTGATTCCATTGTCTTTTTGGGGAATGCAACTGGTGCCAATCTCTCTAAAGGTCAATTGAGAATGCAAATAGTGCAACCTTTCTGAACTCATAGAGAGAATGGCACTAGTGCCATTCTTCTCTTGGGGTGGTGCTAGTGCCATTTTACATATAAGGTTATGGAGAATGCCACTAGTGCCTTTCTCTATATCCTCATTGGGAGGAGAGAATACTACTAGTGCCTCCCCCCATGTCCCAAAAGAAATGTACAATGCATGATCTGAAAGCATAGATATTGTATTACTTTGGTCCAATAGATTTGTAGAAAGCACCCGAATCCAAACTTTGGTAGCATAGTTAATACTATACAATTTTTAATCTCTGTAATGCTTTCAACTAACATAGATTCAAGAAAGGAACATAACAGTATTACCATTTCTACATAACCACAAAGAGAGAATGGCACTAGTGCCATTCTCCATATGAGGTCACATAAAATGTTAATAGTACCCCTTACGTATAACTCGACATAGGGAGAATGACACTAGTACCATTCCCCATGTCATTATGTCAAACAATTTTATCATACCTAATGTTTAATCTCTTTAATATAATGACAGTATCTGCAATCAAAAAAATCCATAAAAGTCATATTATTTTGAAACTGAATACACAAGGCATAAATGAGTAGCTAAAGACCTTGCTCCAAATCTTCCGCTTCAAGATCTGCTTCAGTTAAAGGTCGCAAGTCTTCAATGTGATCCTCACCCTTTTAATTCCTTCATGGATAGGTGAATCAGCTCTATGTGTCTCAAGAGGCCTCTCAATGCTAGACCAAATCTTAATATGGGGATTATTTGATGCATGTGCCACACTCATAGCCTCGACCTCTGTCACCTATTGGGATGTCTTCACCAGTGAGATCGCTTTTCTTTTGCTTGACAATGCTTGTAATGCCACACATCCATTAGTAAAGACGTCAACAACAACTTCATGTTCCCTACTACAATAGCACCTGATGCACTCCTTGATGATGCCATGCTTCACAACCGCCTCTTTTTCATACTCATCGTCCTCATCAGAATAAAGAATATTGTCCTCAATTATTGTGTATGGCCTTGTGTTTTCTAACATGTGCTCAAATCCCATCAAACCCATCATGTGAGCTTACAAATGACAAAAAATAAAAGGTCTCAGACAAACCCTTTTGTGCACTCTCCGATTCATGGATAACACCCACAAACCTTCTATGCCAAAATCGAGCCTCTATCATTGCTTCCTTGAGATTTACCATCTCTGTCATTGTCATAAATGATAGCAATGCATACTGTGAAAGAGTGGCAACGGTCTCCATCAAGCCACAGAGCAACTTCTTGAAGGCATCCTTATCCCAACACATGCCTTTGGCAAATCCCTCTAAGGTGTCAAGCACACACAAGCTGATTGGAAGTTGTCCCTTGGAGTGACGGGTTAGAAAGCTCTCCCCCTCCATCTCCATGTGCACTTGAATAATTGTCCAAGGAAAGCAAGAATGCGATGTAGGCTTGTTACCCTCTATTGAACTAATCACCCAATCAACAAAGATTGACGTGGCTTCTGGGAAATCAGGTGTGGACTTGCCAACTTGTAGCTTCTCTTTGACCCATGACTCACATGAACCCTTGAAGCTCTGATAAACAATTGAATCAATTTTGAAGTAAGTTGCAAGGGCATCCCATGTTTGATGTTGGGGCGAAGGGTGACGTGAGTTGAACTCCTTGATGAGCGCTTCTTTCAGAGCTCTATCATGCTTAATCTCCATTTCCCATTGAGACATTTCAATGGAGTCCTTGTCTTTGCTTTGACTTGACCAAGACTATTTCTTTAGACTCAATCTTTGCTTGAAGTGCATGTACATCTTCGTCTTCCAATCCTAGCAGACACCTCATATATGTTATTGTGGGATTTCGACCCTCAAGATCACCCTGCTTCACCAATGTCAAAATCCTAATCCATTGTTCGTAGATGTCATCATCATATGTGACCATGTGTGTGTCCTTGGTAGCAAAGTTTGTGCCCTCGATACACTTGCAACTCCTACAAAATTCTATTTAAAAAAATCAAAATCATCTTAGACATTCTTCTAATCCAAATCATGTAATGGAGATAATAATGACACTCGTGCAATTCTCCCATTACCATGTCAAAAGCATGACTTGTGGTAACTAGAAGAATGGCACTAGTGCCATTCTTACATCAGGGAATTGACACTACTATCATTTCTTTTACAAAGCCATAAACATTCTTGAAATAAAAAATGCATACAAAACAAAGTTTATTACTCACATCCCAACTTTGTCGATCTTTATGCCCTTTGACAAGGCCTTGGGCTGGTTTCTTTGGTTGTCTGAATGCAATCCACTGTGCCCTTAGGTGTTGTAAGATATCGATATATGGTTGATTTTTCAAAACGGTCTGTGCCTCCATGTTGGCCATTGATGATATCTTACAACTTGCTTCAACTGGTGCATTGACAACAATTCTCGCCTTCCTCTATGTATAGAAACCTTTTCGTTGATTGAAGGCTTCTCCACGTGCTTTAGTTATAAACATCCTTGCAGCATAAATCGAATGCTGTCCTGTGAGAATCCAATAATTATACTCCTTTAACTTTTCCACCTTTATCTCTTCCTTGCACATCGGAGTATTTGTGCCTGTGTGGTAAGGCATAAGATATGCACATGTTGCTGGAGGTCATGCATTCATTGCAAAACTCTTGACCAAGTCACTGACATAGCTGAGGGTCAATGTCCTGTACACATATTGGCTTGGTGCTCTAAAGTAATTCATAACTGGGATCAACACCTCAAACTCCAAACCAAATGGGAAGTACTCTACGTACTCCATCAAGCCTGTCATACTTGTGTCCTTCCTTTCTCATTTCTTTTGTAGTGCCTTAAAGTCAACATCTAGCTGGATTTTCTTATATAGCATGATAGTTACTTCAGATGACTTCTCACCATGTCCTATTATATGTGTCTCACCACTCCCCGTTGCATCACCTCCACTTCCAATTCCATCAGTGACTATTCCCATACCTCCCTGTTTTCCTCCTAAAGTTGTCTCTTTATCTTTAGCTTCTTCATCTAGTTTATCCCCAATGCTTGTTTTTTCCATCTGACCTTATTTCCTTCTCACCTGTTGTTTCCTCCTCACCGGTCTCTCTAGCCTTCTCTTTCAATGTGTTCTGAGACACTTGAGAGCTTGATCCCTCAACATCACTTTTCTTGGTTCTTTTCAAAACTTTTCTACTCTTTTTTATATCTTGCTTTATCCCTTTTGTTACCAAATCAAAGCTTTCTAATATCTGTTGGTTGGTATAATTTTTTGGCTCATTAATACAACCCCTAGATATCATCGTGTCCTCCCCAGTAGCATTCATCCTCGCATGATCAAAACAAGCAGGATCCAATTGATACACATTGCCACCTAGTGTATGAATTTTGAGACAAGGAACGTTGTCTTTCTCGGTATCCTCCATCTCTTTAACTTGTCCAACATCTTCAAAAGTTGTTCCTTGGATGTTCATGAAACAATGCACTTTATGGAGTTTTTGGAGTTCGTTATTGTATATATCCAAAAACCATCCTCTTCCAGAACTAACTCCATCATAAACTGACACCTCTCAAACCTTTCTGTTTCCCTTGCTAGCCATTCTTGCAATGTTCTGTTAACAAAAGAACCAAGGACACAATGAAATGTATAATAGAAAATCATAAGTGTAGTAAGAAATATTACAACCACAATGCAACTTCTATTAAAAAAATAACCAAGGCGAAGCAACTTATATATGCATTATGAAAAACTACACCCACATAGTAAGCAAATATACACAATATCAAAGTTATGATGGTTATAATAAAGAATGGTATTCGTGCCATTCTCCAACATAATATGATGTTATGAAGAGTGTCACAAATGCCATTGAACACATGGATTGTGAGTTTGTTCAGAATGGCACAAGTGCCATCCTCCATGAGAGTTTGAGGATAATGCCACTAGTGCCATCCTCCATGATGTTAAGGAGAATGGCAGAAGTTCGATTCATCACATGGATTGCAGAGAATCAGAGAATGGCAACAGTGCCATTCTCCTTAGAATGGTGTCCAATTCCAATCCAAATGTGAGTTTGATGATCTCAGTGTCATTTTATAGTTGCCAGCATGAGATTGTCATCACTGCCATTCTCCACTAGTGGTAGTCTAGACAAACTAAACCTATAGATTGACATTCCAAGGCCTAATAAGAGATTGACACAATTCCATATGATCTCTACATAGCGGAGACAGTGATCACTACATAGAAGAATGCACATGTGAGTTTAGGCTTCTCAATGCCATTTCTTAGGGCCAGCATGAGATTGGCATCAATGCCATTCTCCACTAGTGGTAGTTTAGACAAACTAAAACTATAGATTGACATTCCAGTAATTTTATTGGCTACAGTAGGATAATGGAAAAAGTGCCAATGCACATGTGAGTTTAGGATTCCTTGTGCATGTTTTCAGGTCATGGTATGAGATTGGCACCACTGCCATTCTCCACTGGTGGCATTCTCCACAGAGATTGACATAATTCCATATGATCTCTACACAGCGGAGATAGTGATAACTACATAGAAGAATGCACATGTGAGTTTAGGCTTCTCAAAGCCATTTTCTAGGTCCTAATAAGAGATTGGCACCAACTCCCATTCTCCACTTGTACAAATGTTTACCCTACTATTCTAGGAGGGGTATTCCAGTGATCATAGGAAAGTGGTGTCCGATTCCAATCCACATGTGAGTTTGATGATCTCAGTGTCATTATGTAGGTGCCAGCATGAGTTTGGCATCACTGCCATTCTCCACTAGTGGTAATCTAGACAAACTAAACCTATAGATTGACATTCCACAATTCCGATTCCTATCCAAATGTGAGTTTGATTATCTCAGTGGCATTATGTAGTTGCCAGCATGAGATTGGCATCACTGCCATTCTCCACTAGTGGTAGTATAGACAAACTAAACCTATAAATTGACATTCCAAGGCCTGATAAGAGATTGGCACCACTGCCATTCTCCACTTGTACAAATGTTTACCCTACTATTCTAGGAGGGGTATTGCCTCGGGTGGGTCACTCATCATATGTAACCCTATCACGTGAGTTCAACAAAAGGATATTTTTTATTTCTAAAATTTACAGAAATAAATATACATAAGGGACTATTTAAAATAGTTTTGGAAAAAATTTACAGATTTGTATAGAAAAGGGGTACATTTTATTAATGAAAAAATTTACAGATAAGGGATTTTAAATATAGGCCTTGAACGCACGTGATATAGACGGTTTATACATAGTGACCCCCCTGAGGGTATTGCAGTGATCATAGGAGAATGGTGTCCGATTCCAATCCAAATGTGAGTTTGATGATCTCAATGTCATTATATAGTTGATAGCATGAGATTGGCATCACTGCCATTCTCCACTAGTGGTAGTCTAGACAAACTAAATCTATAGATTGACATTCCATGGGCTAATAAGATATTGACACAATTCCATATGATCTCTACACAGCAGAGACAGTGATCACTACATAGAAGAATGCACATGTGAGTTTAGGCTTCTCAATGCCATTTCTTAGGGCCAGCATGAGATTGGCATCACTGCCATTCTCCACTAGTGGTACTCTAGACAAACTAAACCTATAGATTGACATTCCAGTAATTTTATTGGCTGCATTAGGATAATGGCAAAAGTGCCAATGCACATGTGAGTTTAGGATTCCTTGTGAATGTTTTCAGGTCATGGTATGAGATTGGCACCACTACCATTCTCCACTCGTGGCATTCTCCACAGAGATTGACACAATTCCATATGATCTCTACATAGTAGAGACAGTGATCACTACATAGAAGAATGCACATGTGAGTTTAGGCTTCTCAAAGCCATTTTCTAGGTCCTAATAAGAGATTGGCACCACTGCCATTCTCCACTTGTACAAATGTTTACCCTACTATTCTAGGAGGGGTATTCCAGTGATCATAGGAGAATGGTGTCCGATTCCAATCCAAATGTGAGTCTGATGATCTTAGTGTCATTATATAGTTGCCAGCATGAGATTGGTATCATTGCCATTCTTCACTAGTGGTAGTCTAGAAAAAGTAAACCCATAGATTGACATTCCATGGGCTAATAAGAGATTGACACAATTCCATATGATCTCTACACAACGGAGACAGTGATCACTACATAGAAGAATGCACATGTGATTTTAGGCTTCTCAATGCCATTTCTTAGGGCCAGCATGAGATTGGCATCACTGCCATTCTCCACTAGTGGTAGTCTAGACAAACTAAACCTATAGATTGACATTCCAGTAATTTTATTGGCTGCATTAGGATAATGGCAAAAGTGCCAATGCACATATGAGTTTAGGATTCCTTGTGAATGTTTTCAGGTCATGGTATGAGATTGGCACCACTGCCATTCTCCACTCGTGGCATTCTCCACAGAGATTGACATAATTCCATATGATCTCTACACAGTGGAGACAGTGATCACTACGTAGAAGAATGCACATGTGAGTTTAGGCTTCTCAAAGCCATTTTCTAGGTCCTAATAAGAGATTGGCACCAACTGCCATTCTCCAGTTGTACAAATGTTTGCCCTACTATTCTAGGAGGGGTATTCCAGTTATCATAGGAGAGTGGTGTCCGATTCCAATCCAGATGTGAATTTAATGATCTTAGTGTCATTATTTAGGTGCCAGCATGAGTTTGGCATCACTGCCATTCTCCACTAGTGGTAATCTAGACAAACTAAACCTGTAGATTGACATTCCACTAATTTTATTGGCTGTAGTAGGATAATGGCAAAAGTGCCAATGCACATGTGAGTTTAGGATTCCTTGTGCATTTTTCCAGGTCATGGCATGAGATTGGCACCACTGCCATTCTCCACAGAGATTGACACAAATCCATATGAAATCTACACAGCGGAGACTGTGATCACTACAAAGATGAATGCACCTGTGAGTTTAGGCTTCTCAATGCCATTTCTTAGGGCCTAATAAGAGATTGGCACCATTGCCATTCTCCACTTATACAAATGTTTACCCTACTATTCTAGGAGGGGGTATTCTAGTGATCATAGGAGAGTGGTGTCCGATTCCATTCCACATGTGAGTTTGATGATCTCAGTGTCATTGTGTAGTTGCTAGCATGAGATTGGCATCAGTACCCTTCTCCACTAGTGGTAATCCAGACAAACTAAACCTATAGATTGACATTCCACTAATTTATTGGCTGTAGTAGGATAATGGCAACAGTACCAATGCACATGTGAGTTTAGGATTCCTTGTGCATGTTTTCAGGTCATGGTATGAGATTGGCACCACTACCATTCTCCACTGGTGGCATTCTCCATAGAGATTGACACAATTCCATATGATCTCTACATAGCGGAGACTGTGATCACTACATAGAAGAATGCACATGTGAGTTTACGCTTCTCAATGCCATTTTCTAGGGCCTAATAAGAGATTGGCACCACTACCATTCTCCACTTGTACAAATGTTTACCTTACTATTCTAGGAAGGGTATTCCAGTGATCATAGGAGAATGGTGTCCGATTCCTATCCAAATGTCAATTTGATTATCTCAGTGGCATTATGTAGTGTCCAGCATGAGATTGGCATCATTGCCATTCTCCACTAGTGGTAGTCTAGACAAACTAAACCTATAGATTGACATTCTAGGGCCTAATAAGAGATTGGCACCACTGCCATTCTCCACTTCTACAAATGTTTACCCTACTTATCCAGGAGAGGTATTCGAGTGATCATAGGAGAATGGTGTCTTATTCCAATCCAAATGTGAGTTTGATGATCTCAGTGTCATTATATAGTTGCCAGCATGAGATTCGCATCAGTGCCATTCTCCACTAGTGGTAGTCTAGACAAACTAAACCTATAGATTGACATTCCATGGGCTAATAAGAGATTGACACAAATCCATATGATCTCTACACAGTGGAGACAGTGATCACTACATAGAAGATTGCACATGTGAGTTTAGGCTTCTCAATGCCATTTCTTAGCGCCAGCATGAGATTGGCATCATTGCCATTCTCCACTAGTGGTAGTCTAGACAAACTAAACCTATAGATTGACATTCCAGTAATTTTATTGGCTGCATTAGGATAATGGCAAAAGTGCCAATGCACATGTGAGTTTAGGATTCCTTATGCATGCTTTTAGGTCATGGTATGAGATTGGCACCACTGCCATTCTCCACTGGTGGCATTCTCCACAGAGATGGACACAATTCCATATGATCTCTACACAGCGGAGACCGTGATCACTACATAGAAGAATGCACATGTGAGTTTAGGCTTCTCAATGCCATTTTCTAGGGCCTAATAGGAGATTGGCACCACTGCCATTCTCCACTTGTACAAATGTTTACCCTACTATTCTAGGAGGTGTATTCCAGTGATCATAGGAGAATGGTGTCCGATTCCAATCCAAATGTGAGTTTGATGATCTCAGTGTCATTATGTAGTTGCCAGCATGAGATTGGCATCACTGCTATTCTCCACTAGCGGTAGTCTAAACAAACTAAACCTATAGATTGACATTCTAGGGGCTAATAAGAGATTGGCACCACTGCCATTCTCCACTTGTACAAATGTTCACCCTACTATTCTAGGAGAGGTATTCCAGTGATCATAGGAGAATGGTGTCCGATTCCAATCCAAATGTGAGTTTGATGATCTCAGTGTCATTATATAGTTGCGAGCATGAGATTGGCATCACTGCCATTCTCCACTAGTGGTAGTCTAGACAAACTAAACCTATAGATTGACATTCCATGGGCTAATAAGAGATTGACACAATTCCATATGATCTCTACACAGTGGAGACAATGATCACTACATAGAAGATTGCACATGTGAGTTTAGGCTTCTCAATGCCATTTCTTAGTGCCAGCATGAGATTGGCATCATTGCCATTCTCCACTAGTGGTAGTCTAGACAAACTAAACCTATAGATTGACATTCCAGTAATTTTATTGGCTGCATTAGGATAATGGCAAAAGTGCCAATGCACATGTGAGTTTAGGATTCCTTGTGCATGCTTTTAGGTCATGGTATGAGATTGGCACCACTGCCATTCTCCACTGGTGGCATTCTCCACAGAGATGGACACAATTCCATATGATCTCTACACAGCGGAGACCGTGATCACTACATAGAAGAATGCACATGTGAGTTTAGGCTTCTCAATGCCATTTTCTAGGGCCTAATAGGAGATTGGCACCACTGCCATTCTCCACTTGTACAAATGTTTACCCTACTATTCTAGGAGGTGTATTCCAGTGATCATAAGAGAATGGTGTCCGATTCCAATCCAAATGTGAGTTTGATGATCTCAGTGTCATTATGTAGTTGCCAGCATGAGATTGGCATCACTGCCATTCTCCACTAGCGGTAGTCTAAACAAACTAAACCTATAGATTGACATTCCACGGCCTAATAAGAGATTGGCACCACTGCCATTCTCCACTTGTACAAATGTTCACCCTACTATTCTAGGAGAGGTATTCTAGTGATCATACGAGAATGGTGTCCAATTCCAATCCAAATGTGAGTTTGATGATCTCAGTGTCATTATATAGTTGTGAGCATGAGATTGGCATCACTGCCATTCTCCACTAGTGGTAGTCTAGACAAACTAAACCTATGGATTGACATTCCAGGGCCTATTAAGAGATTGACACAATTCCATATGATCTCTACACAGCGGAGACAGTGATCACTACATAGAAGAATGCACATGTGAGTTTAGGCTTCTCAATGCCATTTCTTAGGGCTAGCATGAGATTGGCATCACTACCATTCTCCACTAGTGGTAGTCTAGATAAACTAAACCTATAGATTGACATTCCAGTAATTTTATTGGCTGCAGTAGGATAATGGCAAAAGTGCCAATGCACATGTGAGTTTAGGATTCGTTGTGCATGTTTTTAGGTCATGGTATGAGATTGGCACCACTGCCATTCTCTACTGGTGGCATTCTCCATAGAGATTGACACAATTCCATATGATCTCTACACAGCGGAGACAATGATCACTACGTAGAAGAATGCACATGTGAGTTTAGGCTTCTCAAAGCCATTTTCTAGGTCCTAATAAGAGATTGGCACCAACTGCCATTCTCCACTTGTACAAATGTTTACCCTACTATTCTAGGAGGGGTATTCCAGTGATCATAGGAGAGTGGTCTCCGATTCCAATCCACATGTGAGTTTGAGGATCTCAGTGTCATTATGTAGGTGCCAGCATGAGTTTGGCATCACTGCCATTCTCCACTAGTGGTAATCTAGACAAACTAAACCTGTAGATTGACATTCCACTAATTTGAATGGGTGCAGTAGGATAATGGCAAAACTGCCAATGCACATGTGAGTTTAGGATTCCTTGTGCACATTTTCAGGTCATGGTATGACATTGGCACCACTGCCATTCTCCATTGGTGGCATTCTCCATAGAGATTGACACAATTCCATATGATCTCTACAAAGTGGAGATAGTGATCACTACATAGAAGAATGCACATGTAAGTTTAGGCTTCTCAATGCCATTTCTTAGGGCCTAATAAGAGATTGGCACCACTGCCATTCGCCACTTGTACAAATGTTTACCCTACTATTCTAGGAGGGGTATTCCAGTGATCACACGATAGTGGTGTCTTATTCAAATCCACATGTGAGTTTGATGATCTCAGTGTCATTATGTAGGTGCCAGCATGAGTTTGGCATCAGTGCCATTCTCCACCAATGGTAGTCTAAACAAACTAAACCTATAGATTGACATTCCACTAATTTTATTGGCTGCAGTAGGATAATAGCAAAAGTGCCAATGCACATGTGAGTTTAGGATTCCTTGTGCATGTTTTTAGGTCATGGTATGAGATTGGCACCACTGCCATTCTCCACTGGTGGCATTCTCCACAGAGATTGACACAATTCCATATGATCTCTGCACATGTGAGTTTAGGCTTCTCAATGCCATTTCTTAGGGCCTAATAAGAGATTGGCACCACTACCATTCTCCACTTGTACAAATGTTTACCCTACTATTCTAGGAGGGGTATTCCAGTGATCATAGGAGAGTGGTGTTCGATTCCATTCCACATGTGAGTTTGATGATCTGAGTGACATTATGTAGTTGCCAGCATGAGTTTGGCATCACTGCCATTCTCCACTAGTGGTAATCTAGACAAACTAAACCTGTAGACTGACATTCCACTAATTTTATTAGTTGCAGTAGGATAATGGCAAAAGTGCCAATGCACATGTGAGTTTAGGATTCCTTGTGCATGTTTTCAGGTCATGGTATGAGATTGGCACCACTGCCATTCTCAACTGGTGGCATTCTCCATAGAGATTGACACAATTCCATATGATCTCTACATAGTAGAGACAGTGATCACTACATAGAAGAATGCACATGTGAGTTTAGGCTTCTCAATTCCATTTCATAGGGCCTAATAAGATATTGGCACCACTGCCATTCTCCACTTGTACAAATGTTTACCCTACTATTCTAGGAGGGGTGTTCTAGTGATCATAGGAGAATGGTGTCCGATTCCAATCCAAATGTGAGTTTGATGATCTCAGTGTCATTATGTAGTTGCCAGCATGAGATTGGCATCCATGCCATTCTCCATGTAAGAAAATAATACGATGTCTGTGCTCAGCAGATAACAGGATCTCGTATGTAAGAGAGAAAACAAGATAGTATGGAGAATAAAAAATTTGATTACTATAGAATTGATACAATAGATGGCACTGCCTGGCAACCGTGCGCTCCTTTGAAAGAAGCTTCGATGGCATGCCGGAAATAGTAGAAGACGGAGGCTCGATGCTAAAGAATAAGGGTTGCTGTAGCTAGTGATGAAATGGGCTTCACGGGCTTGCTCTTATATAGCCACTAGTCATAGTCGGTTAGGCTCAATTGGGTGGCCGACCCAGTCCACCCAAAATAGTCGACTGGGGGTCGGTCCGAAATAGGCCATGGACCGTACGATAGAACCGATGCCCATAGCCGTCGGGATCATCTTAGGCTCCAAACGGGCCTTGCAACTCGAGAGTGGGCTACCTTGGGAAATGCTCCATCTACCCTCAGTGCAATCAGTTAAGGGATGCCTTCCTGCACTTGCATGTAGCCTAGTTGGCAGTGTGCCAACTCTATTTGAAGCCATCCAGCCATCAGGCCACACATGGCCCCCATCTGGTGTCCAAACCAGGACCTATTAGATAACCGAGCTACTCAAATGCCTTCTCCTCATATGGGGGGCTTACAAGTAGAGTTAGCTTGTTCCTGCGTAGTTACACGAGAGTGGAGCATTGATATCTAACACCCCCCCTCAATGTCCACCCGCAAGTGAACTTACTTTTTCGGCCCAATGCCAAGTCGATGAAGATGCCTCTCCAGCAAGTCTCTTCCAAGAGCCTTCATGAAGATGTCTGCAGCATTCTCTGTAGTCGGATAGTACACCAAGTCAACCTCTCATAGACAATTATTTAAGGAAAAGAACAATTATTTGAAACTGATTTCAAAAGGCAAATGTATTATTTAAAGATAGACAATAATCAAAAAAATAGTAGTATTTAAACTTGAAGGAAATATGGCCCTTGGGGGGTCCCCTTTAGGGGCAAGAGACATATTCCAACACAGCCCTTGTCCTAGAAAGGGGACCCCTCAAGGGCCATATTTCCATTGGTTGTGTTGGAGTCCATATGCGATTGGTAATAAATAGTACTAAGTGCTAAGTGCTACTAATAGTGCTAAATACTACTAAAACTGCTAAGTACTGCTACATAGTACTAAATACTACTAATACTAAATAGTACTAAGTGCCAACTAGTGCTAAATACTACTAAATACTATTGATACTAAATAGTACTAAATACTGCTAAATACTATTGATACTAAATAGTACTAAGTGCTAACTAGTGCTAAATACTACTAAATACTACTGATACTATTAAATAGTACTAAATGCTACATATTAAATAGTACTAACTACTAATTTAGAGTGCTGTATATAGTAGATGATAAATAGTATTAAATGCTAAATAGTATTGAATGCTGAATAGTAATAAATGATGAATATGTTGAGATATCGAGCTCCACTCGTGATATGCCAGGGTGACCATTGTGCATTTATGTCACCGACTTGTTAGCTGCAAAGGCGGTTGGTACACCACCCATGAATAATAGCTGGATGATAGCTATCTTTATGTACTCTAGTTAGTGGCTCAGTTAGTGTGCCACCTAGGTTAGCTAAGTTTGATTTGAGACCCACATATAGGGTTCATCTATTCCTTTTGTACTAAGAGAGAGAGTTCTTTTGGTTTTCACAACTAAGAAGAGAAAAATTATTTTCAGCCTCCACCTTTTTGTGTATTCCCCCATTGTGTATGTGAGAAAGCTGCAAGTGCGACTCCTTACCTCTCTCCCACTCTCTTCACATGGTATCAGAGCTCGGTTCGTGGTAAGGTGCTCAAGGAAGCAAACCAAGTTCATAGTGTCTTGGTAAGAGGATCAATGTTGCTTTCCTTTTTCGAGTTTGGGAGTAAATCTCTATAGGTAGCACAGTTAGAAAGTGCAAGAGTGCACTATCTCAGATTGATATGCACTTTGCAGTGCAGCGAGAGGGTAGATATGCTATGGGAGAGGGCTTTTTGGGGCCCGTTTTGGTGGCAGAACTTTTCCGTAGGCACTCAAAAAGGTGCCCTCTTTTGGCTGTGCAACCATTGTTCTGCAGGTAGATGAAAAGTTGCGATAGAAATCGCATCATATGCCTATGTGCAGAGATATTGGGAGTGACATAATAATTCTTATTGCCTATTGATGCAAAATCGTCACTAGGAAGTGACTGTGTGGTCAAATACCACTTTTGTCAATTTTGCAGATCTACCCTTGTGAGACAGAAGTTGTGTTTTTGCAATGACAGAATATTTTTGCAGTGTTCTGTAATGGCATCTAATGCTCTTTCACAGATAGTCACTGAAAAGCTTGACAAGAACAACTTCCAAGCAGGGAAGTTTAGAATGACGAATTTCCTTAAGGGAAAAGGCTATTGGGAGTTCATTACTGGAGCTGAACAAGAACCAGTTATTCCTAATGTTCCCAATCAACAGGAGTTGCAGGCATTTAAAGGATGGCATGAGAGAGCCAGAAAAGTTATGTACTGGCTATCTATCAGTATTTCAGATTCTATGATTGTGCATATTCAGGATGCAAGCACGCTGAAGGAGGCATGGGATACTTTGACAAAAATGTACAGCACAAATACGCAAGCCAGGAAAATGCAGCTCAAGCAGGAGTTGCATAATGTGTAGAGAGAAAATATGAGCATCAATGACTACCACATGAAGGTGAAGAAGATTGCAGATGCACTTGCTTCCATTGGGTCACCAGTGGAAGATGATGATTTAGTTTCTGTGACCTTGAATGGTCTAGGAAAGGATTATGCACAATTCTGG
Organism: Dipteris shenzhenensis; assembly: GCF_047967505.1. Lineage (NCBI taxonomy): Eukaryota > Viridiplantae > Streptophyta > Polypodiopsida > Gleicheniales > Dipteridaceae > Dipteris > Dipteris shenzhenensis. Next base: position 28,674,980 of record NC_141615.1, read on the forward strand.
ACATCCATTGCTGTCCATGAAAAATTTCCTGATTTTGAGGAGTTGATTGCTCTTCTAATTTTTGAAGAGGAGAGAAATGGTGGTGCATCTTCTTCAGGAGGAACTTCAAAAGAAACTATCTTCTACTCAAATGCTGGAACAGATAGAGGTAGAGGTAGAGCAGGCCAATCTGGAGGCCGTGGCAAAAATCACTGAGAAAAATCAAAATATGTAGCAAATTCAAGAAAACCGGTCCTATGGAGGAGAACATGGTAACCTTAGAGGCAAGGGAAGCCAAAGAGGTCGTGGTGGATGGCAGAGAGACCAACATGCAAATAGCAATGTTGAATGCTACTCTTGTGGTAAAATGGGTGATATGGCTAAAGATTGCTATAAAAAGCAAGATGACATTATGAATGGAAAATTGCAGCAAGGCAATTATGCATCCTCTAGTAGACACGGTGATGACAGAAATGAGCATTTGTTTATGGTGCAGCACATGACCAATTCTGTGACAAGTGCAGAAGAAAGTAATAATGTGTGGTATGTTGACTCAGGTGCGTCAAACCACATGACAAGTCATGCAAAATGGATGCAGGATGCAAGGAAAATGAAAAAACTAGGATTTGTGGAGACTGGTGATGATACTGCACATCCTATTGTGTAAATTGGTAAAATTCCTTTGTCTATGCAGGATGGGAAAAATAAATACCTGTCTGATGTATTTCATGTCCCGAACATCACCAAGAACCTGGTTTCTGTTGGTCAAATGGTTGAGCAGGGCTTGCAGGTCAGATTTAATCCTCATGGATGCTTTGTTGAGGATATGAAAAATAAAGGTCGCTTGATAGCAAAAGGGAAGAAGAAGGGCAGGATGTTTACGTTGGATGCAGACATGCTTGAATTGAGTGCAGCAATGTTTGATATCTAGAATAAATGCATTGGTCATCTTAATGTACAGCGACTTAAATTAATGCATGCCCAAAATATTGTTGCAGGATTGCCTAAGTTCAAGGTTGTAGAAATGCATAAGGTATGTGAAGCCTGTCAATTTGGAAAACAAGCAAGGAAACCATTTCCTAAACATGTTTAAGAGAGTAAGAGGCCATTGGAATTAATCCACTCTGATGTGTGGACTACTAAAGCTGCATCTATTGGAGGCTGTCATTATTTTGTCACTTTTATTGATGACTACAACATCAGCAAAAAAGTTTGGGTGTATTTTATGAAAAAGAAAAGTGAAGTGCTTGGGCATTTCAAATATGGTTGAAAAAGAAACAGGCCTGCAAATAAAATGCCTAAGGTCAGATGGAGGGGGAGAGTACCTCTTAAATGAGTTTGCAAGGTTCCTGCAGGAGCATGGCATAAAGCAACAATATTCGTGCAGTCATACCCCACAGCAAAATGGACTTGCAGAAAGGAAAAACAAGCATATTGGAGAGGTATCTCATGCCATGCTCAACAAAAAAGACCTGCCAGTTTTTTATTGGGCTGAAGCAGTTGCTACAATAGTCTACATAATGAACATGACTCCCACTACAGCAATACATGGCATGACGCCAGAGGAGAGGTATACTGGTAGGAGAGTTTATAATGAGCAGAGATGTTTTTTGGGAGTGTTGAGATATCGAGCTCCACTCGTGATATGCCAGGGTGACCATTGTGCATTTATGTCACCGACTTGTTAGCTCCAGATGCGGCTGGTACACCACCCATGAATAATAGCTGGATGACAACTATCTTTATGTACTCTAGTTAGTGGCTCAATTGGTATGCCACCTAGGTTAGCTAAGTTTGGTTTGAGATGCACATATAGGGTTCATCTATTCCTTTTGTACTAAGAGAGAAAGTTCTTTTGGTTTTCACAACTAAGAAACGGAAAACTATTTTCAGCCTCCACCTTTGTGTGTATTCTCCCATTGTGTATGTGAGAAAGCTACAAGTGAGACTCCTTACCTCTCTCCCACTCTCTTCACAGAATAGTACTAAATACTAAATTATAGTTCTAAAAGCTAATTAGTACTAAATAGTACTAAATGCTAAATGGTACTAAATACTTAGTAGTATTTAGTGTTTTGGGCTATCCTTTTAGTACTAAATGATATATAGTACTACATGCTAGGTGGTGCTAATATTACTAAATGTTGAACAATCCTAAATGCTAAATACTGTCAAATAGTACTACATGCCAAATACTACTAAATGTCAAATAGTGTTGAAACATGCCAAATACTACTAAATGTCAAATAGTGTTGAAACACACAGTACTAGCAGTGCTAGATATTGCTAAATAGTACTAAATGCTAACTAGTACTAAATGCTTAGTAGTATTTAGCCTTTTTGGCTATCCTTTTAGTACTAAATACATAGTACTAGTAGTGCTAGATAGTGCTGCATATTGCTAAATAGTACTAAATGGTGTGATGCCAAAAATTGATATTTTTAATTTGGCATTGGTATTGTTTTTCTCTATGTTTGATAAGAGTTTAAGTATCAAGTGATAGCCTAGTGGCTCTCACTTATTTCTATTTTCTATGATATTGTATGGGATGGAGAGGATGAGTGGAATGGCTCATTGTAAATACCATAGGTATGAATTATAAATACCTTGGTATGGGGTGAGAGTTATTTGTGTATGGGATATTATGGAGTTTTTTCGAAAATAGGAAGGGTGAGTCATATAAAGAGGTGGGCTAATGTCCATGTGTTCCAATAATATAAGAGAGTCCACATGCCAAGCATGTGGAAGGCATGTGGAGGAGTGGGAAGTCAAGAGGAATCCTTCTAAAACTCCTATGTGGAATAAGGAGGATGTGGACATGTGGAAAAGAGAGGGTCCCTATGGGCTCCATGTGAGGAGACTCTTGACTTTCTCAATATTTTAGGAGTCTTGAGCATCTTGTGATGGGACACATGGCAAGAGTAGCCAAAAAGGACATGGATGGTGACATACGTGCTTATGTGATTGATGGGGAAAGGAATCTACAGGCAGCAATTGTAAATGGGTGAAGGAGGGTAACAAAATCTCTATAAAAGGAGCCCTCCTCTCCCTTGTTCATCAATCTCTTCCACCATTAGGCCTCATGTTGCTGTAGCTCTAGTCTCCCCAAGCCTCTTCCATGAGCCTTCTCTCCCTCTTGTAGATATTCTCTTATGTAGACTCTTGAGTCCATCTCTCTCTAGTTTATTCTCTCTCTATGAGTAGTCTTGGAGCTTTCGCTCCTTCTTGTATGTATGAAACCTCTTCTTCTCCCTTGTGTTTGTAGTGTTGGAGTGGATTCTCACTCTATTTGTAACGAAGGTCACTTCAAGTTCTCTCTCTCGAGTGTCTCTTCCCTTTTCTTTCTTTCAAAACCTTAAAAGTTCTTTCTATTCGGCTGCTCACTATGCACACATGGTCCATCTATTTCCTGAGCCACCATACAAACTTCTTTCCCTCTTCTAGGCAAAATATATGAGGGGTGGATCATTGATGAAGGTGGAGTCTTGAGGGAGCATCCTGCTCAGGCGAAATTAGCTTGGGTGGAGGGTAGTTTTCATGATAGTTTGACCCCCTGTTAGTGTTTTGCTCATAACTTTCTGCCATGTAATGAAATTTATATCAGCATGAAGGTATCTTTAAGGCGCATGTTTGTGTTTGATCAGATCTTGAATCAGATACTGCTACAAAAAGTTATGAGTCTCTATGTCTGACAGTCTATTTTCATGATAGTTTTTACCCCGTCTAGTAAACTATCCATAACTTTTTGGCCGGTTTTTTGTTTCTTACGAAACATATATCAGCATGAAGATCTCTTTAAGAGCATGTCTCTATGTGCTTAGATCTTGAATCAGATACTGTTGCAAAATGTTATGAGTCTCTGTGTTTGATAGTCTGTCTTCATGATAGTTTTTACCCCCTTCCAGTAAACTGTCCATATCTCTTCAACCGTCTTTCTGTTTTCAATGAAACTTATATCAACGCGAAGCCCATCTCAAGGCACATATCTTTCTATGCTTGAATCTCTTATGTCATGTCTCTACTAAAAGTTATAGGCCTCTGTGTCTAATGATAGCTTGTAAAGTGTTTTGAGCTAAGTATAAAGGTGTCTATGAAGGAGGTGCAATGTTTTCTCAGAATCTACCCATCTGACCTAATCAGCCCCTTCAAACTCCTCGATATATATCAGTTCATGTCATGTTGAGCTGCAAGATCTTCTTTCAACAACGTATCGCTCTTCTCTTTAGCACAGACTAGCTCGTTGAGATTATGGCTGCTAATCCTTTCCTTCTCCCTATGCTTGATTACAACATCACTTGGGATGTTACCATCTTCATTCTCATCTGAGGGAGGAAAGTATGGTGTGGTATCTTGGCATAAAAGCTTCTTTCTAATGTCCCATTCTTAATGATAAATATCTTTGTCAGTCAATTTGAAAGCAACAAGAAGTGAAGAGGTGCGTGAAGTTTATTACCCCCAACTTCATGTCACATCTTTTAGTGGAGACGCCGGGTACGTTTGGTATTGGATTCATCCCACCATACTAAACGGTCTCGGGTGTGCTTGATTGCATGTTATGCCTAGAAGAGGCATGTGTTTTGATGAGGTAAAGAAGATGCCTGGAAGAACTCCATTAGAAGAGATTGGAAACGTTTAAGAGAACTTGAAGATTGTGAAGGTGATGCTCAAGCTATTCACACAGTCACCTTGATCATATCCTTTATGTTTGCACTGTTGAATATGTTGGTGAATTGACAACGCCGGCAGTAGGCACAATGATAGATTGGGATTGTTCCATGCACTGGCAGCTTGGTGTGAAGAAGAGTTGAGTCTTTGGGTAGTTTTCGACTATAATAGTGGAGTGGTGATTCTTAATTCTTTCAACTTCTTTTGCTATGCAAATGATGAAGATTACAATATCTTGAAGCTTTTATGTGCACTTCCTATTGTGAGAAAGGTGATTCTAGAATGCATGTATACACAATGTTTTCATAGTGCTGGTTGGTCACTTATTTTTAAAGATTTTGTTGAGGATCACATTGTGCAGGGTTTTCAACAAGTGGTTATGCATAATAAGTTGGTCTTGGTATACTAAGGGTCTGTGGGACCTTGTTCGGATCTTGTTTGGGATATTATTTGGATCTTGGTGTTTCCTTTTTGTGTTTCATCATGGTGAAGATTCTAGTGTTTCGAGGGACCCAAGGGGAAGACCCGAAGTCTTATCTTTGGGATTTTGTTCGAGGATGCCGGCTTTTTGGATGGTCCATGAAGGATCGGGCAGAGATTTTGCCTGATTTTCTTGAAGGTGTAGCCTTGAGTTGGCATGAGACCTTACCGGACTCTACCAAGGAGGAGTGGGACCAAGTGGTGGCAGCAATGAAGCAAAGATTTGGGGCAGTGGAGTCACCAAATGCTTTGATGTTGTAGTTGGACTAGTTCTATCAAGGAGAGGGTGAGTTGGTCTCTGCGTTGGCAATCCGATATGAAACTTTATGGACAAAGTATGAAAGGGCAGCTTTGCTAGCTGTGGCATCTACATCATCGGCCCCTCAAAGTCTCTCAGGGATGGAGCACTTAAAGATGAGCAAATTTGTCATGTCTTTGGAGCCTCGTCTTTGCTCAAAAGTAATGAGTAAAGATCCAACAACATATGTGGAGGCACTTCGCATTGCGACCAAGAAAGAAGCTTCTCTAAACATCGAATCCTCTTTTGTGTCTTCAACAGCTTCAACTTCTAAGGTGGAGGTAATGGTCACTCCTCAGGTACCAAAGTCCTTTGAGTTAGATCATAATATCTCCCAATTGATGGCAGAGTTTGCTGATTTGAAATTGCATTTGGTTAATGCACGACAACCTAGAGCACCAAAGAGTGAAGATAGGCCTCGAGATAGGAGTGGGGTCACTTGCTATGAATGTAATGAAAAAGGTCACTATCACCCCGAGTGTCCTAGATTGAGAAAGAAAGAAGAAAAACAAGTATCCTTATTAGAAGCTTCTTCAGGGGATAAGGAAAGAGAGGTAATGGTGGCTAAACGGGGGCGTGGTAAAGCAAAAGAAGAAGAAGAAAGCAAGGAAGAAGTAGATGAGGAACATCAGGAAGAGGAACACCGTAGTAAGAAAAAGAAGGAATCTAGAAGGAGAATTAGCCAGTCAGACTTTCCTTTAGGACAAGGAATTGGAAGCTATGACTTGTTGTCCGACCTTAAAGAAAAGAAAGCTCATATCACCTTTGGTCAATTACTTGCTTTGTCTCCAAAACTACGGAAGGAATGGGAAAAACTAGCAAGCACAAGAGTGTCAAAGAAGAAAATTAAGAAAAGTGCCATTCCTGTTGTTCAAAAGGTAGATATAGATGTTGGGGATGATGTACTTGTGGTTGATGTGATCATTGATGGTCAAGTGATTTCTAATGTGTACATTGATGCAGGTGCATCGATTCATGTCATGAGTGAGAAGACCATGATAGATGCTGATTTAAAATAGTCTAGTACTACCTCTCCTTATCACATCAAATTGGCTGACAACACTAGGGTTAAGACCTTGGGAGTTGTGAAGAATCTAGAAGTGGATGTATGTGGAAATTCTGTGCCGACTACTTTTCAGGTGATCCCTACCAAGCCAGATGCACGTGCCTATCCATTGATTTTGGGAAGGCCTTGGCTATGCAAGGTGAAGGCTGTTCAAAAGTGGGATACTGGAGAATTGATTTTGCAGGGAAATGATAAGAAGGTACACTACAACATCAGAAGCCGCAAAAAGGAAGTTGTCAAGGAGGAGTCTTCAACATCACAGAGTTCAAGCTCCGACTTAACCGATGAAGAAGAAGAGACAGGGTGTAGCTCCGAGGAGTCCAACTCAGAGGGTGAGGTGGAAGGAGTGGCCTTTGGTCTTTGTCTTGGTGTTGATCGGGATGAGTCAAGAAGGAACAAGGTGGTGGTGCAGGAAGATCCTATAGAGACACTTCATGTGGAGGATGTGGAGCACACTAAACAGCGCCAATGCAATGAAGAGCTTCTTGGTTATTCTCTATCAGGTAGTGAGAAGCTCCAGTACTTGGATATGCTAGATGATTTTCCATGTCTCTTTGCAACAAGCTATTCACAGCTTCGACCAGTCTCTATTGTGGAGCACAAGATTGAGTTGAAGCCAAAAAGCAAGCCAGTTGTGCAATGCTTAAGGCGATTGGGGGTGATCCAAGCTGAGGCACTAAAGAAAGAGGTAACACAACTACTTGAGGTGGGATTCATCTTTCCTATTGATGATTCAAAATGGATATCTCCTGTAGTTGTCACACCAAAGAAAGAAAATAAGTGGCGAGTTTGTGTGGACTTTCGTCCTTTGAATGCATGCACTAAGAGGGATCATTTTCCTTTGCCATTCCAAGATGAGATACTAGACCAAGTAGCAGGGCATGAGATGTATTCTGTATGTGATGGGTATTCTGGGTACTTTCAAATTCGTATTCGGGAGGAAGATCAAAATAAAACATCATTTGTCACACCTTGGAGAGTTTTTGCTTACAGAGTGATGCCTTTTGGGTTGACCAATGCACCAGCTACATTTTAAAGGTTCATGAGTCAAGTCCTGGAGCCTTACTTGGAAAAGTTCATAAGGGTGTTTTTGGATGATATTTGCATTTATTCTCGACACATAGATCACATGGAGAAGTTAAAGATGGCCTTAGCTAAGATTGATGAAGCAAAAGGGTGTCTAAATCCTAGCAAGTGTCATTTGGCTCAAACAAAAGTAGTGTTGTTGGGGCATATTGTGTCTGAAGAAGGCCTGCAAATGGATCCTGACAAGGTTCAAGCAATCATGGCATTGCCAAGTCTTGAGAGTGTCACTGGTGTTCGCAAAATTCTAGGAAAGAGCAAGTATTATCAACGCTTTGTGATGATTTCACAGAGATAGTGCATCCCATGAACTTGTTGACAAGAAAAGGAGTTTCTTTCCAATGGGGTGTGGAGCAACAAGAGTCTTTCCAGCAACTTAAGGAGGCCATGAGTAAGGGCCCAATATTGAAGCCCCCTGATTGGTCTCAAGACTTTTATGTAAATCCAAGTGTATCTTTGCATTCAGTTGGTGCTGTATTGCTACAAAAAGGAGAGGTAGGTAGAATGCAACCCATCTATTATGCCAGCCGATAGCTTACAGATGTGGAAACAAGGTATGAAGAAATGGAGCAGAAAGCTCTCTCTTTGGTGTTTTCCATCAGAAAGTTTCGCTCCTATTTATTACCTCGACCATTTTTCTTCCTTACCTCTCAGTCTGTATTAGCATATCTAGTTCGCAAGCCTAATCCTGGGGGGAGATTTGCAAAATGGTTGTCAGAGCTTCAAGAGTTCTCTTTCTCTTTTGTCACTGAAAATACCACTAGGTCCACTATGGCAGATTTGCTCACAAGACGGGAGGATCTAGGAGAAGAAAAGAAATGTAAGGAGAACATTAAAGATGAAAGGGATACACCACCAACAGCGTTTGTTTTGTATTTTGATGGGGCTTTTAGTCCTTCATGGCAACAAGGAGCCGGGGGGATAGTCTTGATGAATCCTGAAGGTCAAGAGGTATGGGCAAGAGGACAAGAGCTTCCAGGTATTACAACTAACAATGCAGCTGAGTATAATGCTTTGATTCTTGGTTTGGAGGGTTGTCTTCAAAGTCAAGTTAAAGAATTGGAAGTAAGAGGAGATTCTCAGCTTATTATAAAGCAAATGCAAGGGTGTTACAAGACAAGAAGTCCTCATTTGAAGGAGCTTAATCAAAAGGCTATGGCACTTGGTCAGTTTGATTTTTGCAAGTTTGTTCATATAAACAGAAAAGAAAATCAAAGGGCAGATGCGTTAGCTACTCAAGCCATTGTAGTACAAGACCGGGGGGTAGTTTCTTTGGTAGACACTGGATGGCTAGAACTACAAGATGTTCAGCAATATGTGGAAGAAGGCATGTTTCCTCGAGGGTTAACTCCACAACAGAAGCAAAGATTGGTAAGGAAGGCTTGTCCCTATACTATTGTTGATGACATTCTTTATAAATTGGGAAAAGATAAGGTGCTCCGTCGGGTGGTCCATCCCATGGAGACTAGGAGAATCCTAGAAATGTGTCATGAATGCTCTCGTCATTTTGATTCAGCAAGCACAGCTAGGAGAATTCTTAATGCAGGGATACTTTTGGCCATGCCTCCATAAGGATGTATATGAATGGTTCGAAGTTGTACAGTATGCCAAAAGTTTGGAAGGCGACAGTTAATTCCTGGGCCCTTGAAGCCTATTCCAGCATATGGACCATTTGAGAGGTGGGGGTTGGACTTTGTGGGACCACTCCCTCGCTCATCTCAAGGTAAACATTATTTATTGGTGGCCACAGATTATGCGACTTGGTGGGCAGAGGCCAAGGCCACAGTCAATAGCAAGGCAAGCATAGTTGCAAAATTTCTCTTTGATCAAATTTGTTCACGCTTTGGTTGTCCTTTGGAAATTCTCACTGATGGAGGAACCTCTTTTAGAAATGAACTAATTGAAGATGTGGTGCATAAGCTAAAGATAAATCATAGCATGTCCACACCATACTATCCCCAATGTAATGGCTTGGTTGAGAAAACAAATGGATTGTTGTGCAATTCAATGGAAAAGCTTGTTGACACTAAGAAAAGGCATTGGGATAGGCACTTGGCAGAAGTTTTATGGGCTTACAGAACCACACACAAGCTAGCTATTGGGTTTACACCATTCCAACTAGTGTATGGAATAGAAGCCATTTTACCCATTGAATTGGAGATACATAGTCTTCGCATAGCTATTGCAAGAATAGAAGGACAAGAGGATGCCTATGCTCAATGCTTAGTATAGCTAGAAGCCTTGGATGAATGTAGATTACAGGCCTTACAAAACTTGGAATCTTCTCAAAAAAGGTGCAAGGCCCATTTTGACACCAAATTACGCAAGAAGAAAGATATTGCAGAAGGAGATTTGGTAATGAGATTTGATAGCCATCTGGACAAGCAGCTAAACAAAAAGTTTATCGGTCGATGGGAGTGACCATATAACACCATATTAGAGAATTTGGGAAAATCCTGATAATTTGGGAATTTTTGAGGGGTTGTAATTATGTAACATTCAATGTTTTTCATTCATTTTTCCCATAGATTTGGCAGTCCATCCAAATCTCACAAATGTGCATGGTTTGCATCAACATAAATAAAATGTCAAATGTTGAGGTTTCAACCAATGCATGGTAGTTTTTGAGGGGTTGCAATTACAATGCATTGAGTGCACTCCATTGACTTTCTCATTGGATTTGGCCGTGTATATGAAGCTCACAGTTTGGAGTGTGAATGTTCTGCATTAGCCGAGAAAAAAACATCATATGTTTGAGTTCACCGAAGCATTGTTTGTCTCTTCTCGAAAAAAGGTGGTGTTCAAAAACACCATTTTAGTTTAGTTGGAGAAAAAGTAAGAATGCAACACTAGTCCTTGATATTTTGTCAAGTGTGCAGAACTTGCAACCACAAAGCAATGGTCTACAAACAAAAAAGATAAAGAAAAAAGATCAATGTCATACCTTCCAAATATTTGTCAGTATTCAATTAAATTATCGTTGTGCAAGGAAAAAAAAGTCAAGCTTTTCAAGTACCCTTCACTCCATTGTGGAGTCAACATCAGAGTTGGAATCTGTACTATGAGACAAACTAGATAAAGCTCGCTTGCATGCAATGGTTGGTATCTTCACCTTGATGGGGAGGTTGCTACTCTTTGAGGAAACCTTCTTTGAGAGGTTACCTTTTGGAACCCATGACCATACAATAGCATCAACAGATTCCCAACGTGGAGGATCACCTTTATTGCACATCCAAATCTTGTTCCAACAATCTGCATACACCTCCTCAATTTGTGCATTGCGTCTTTTGCATATAGGTGCCCAATATTGTATGAAAACCTTCTTGAAATTTTTAGATTTATTATCCTTTTGTACATCAGTTTGAGCAATGCCTAGCCAAATTGGGTAAATTTTTTCTGCTGGTCGGACCAAAAGAAAGTGTCCTTTTTGTACATCAATCATTGGATCAAATGATTGTTTTGGCTTTTTCCTTTGAGGTCCACAATAGTGATCATTCAACTCTTCAATTCCTTGAAACTCATCGTTTTCATTATCAACTACTTGCACACAATCAATATGTTGCGTCTTTGGCCAAAATCTCTCGTACATGCCCTCTACACTATTGTTTGGTTTATGAAGCTCATCAATCATGTTCTTCCAGTACTTCACTACCGGCTTGTAAAACTTTGTGAAAGATGCTTCTGGACCTTGTAGGTGTGCCCATTTTTCCCAAAAGTGTACATACTCCTTGATACCAACTATCACATGTGAGTGATCCTTCACATACTCGAACATGGGTACACAAGGTGGCTCTCCACTTGGTAGCATTGGATGACCATCCGGATGTCTCTTCCACAACTCAATGCCACCTTCACTTGGTTGCCAATCTAATGATCGTGGATGCACTTTATATTGCATGATAGGAACTTCATTTCGCATAAAGAACCGAAATTGGAGAGGCTTTGAGTGTCCCACTAAAGCATCTTGCCCATCGCATAGGCATCCATCAACATAGCTCTTGAAATCAGGGACTTCCGTTACCAAAAATGGCGTTGGAGAAGACTCCTCACATTGTCTAAAAGTATCCATGAGATGTGCAAATGTCAATGTTTGGCTAGTTCTTAACCTCTCTGAAAACCTGCTGAACATTGCATCAATATCCTCATGTGTATGCCCAACCATCAAGAATCCCAATTGAATTGACTTGAAAATCCCTCGAGCAACAAGTAATGATAGGTAAGCAAACAAGTACCTATTCTTGTTTTCAGAACCACAATTATCCAACTGCAACAATAGGTGTTCGGGTAGCTTCTTATAAGGATTTTCTTGATGGGAACTTCCAAGTCCAAGGTCTTTGAATGTTCCACCCACTGCTCCAAGATGAAGTTGTTGCTTTTCATTAGAAACATAGTGAGAATCCAATGCTTCTCTCGAGGTTAGTGCATTTAGCAGAGCATTATCAGACCTTGGCATCCCATCATGTACCAAATCTCCAAGTGCATGGTTATCAAATCTTTCAAGATTTCTCAAACACAAAGCCAATGAACCGATTGTGAAGTTAGGATCCGATGGCCACAAGGATAAAGAAAAGTGACCATAACGTCCTTGACCATGTCCATGTGTTATCATGCCAGTCAAAGCCACTGGGAGCTGAAAGGATTTGTCTGTGTCCTTTGAACGATTGCGTAATCTAGGGATGGCTGTCTTCTTTTGGTCCATCTTATCATGGATAATGCACAAGTATGTCTGAGGATACATTTCAGAAAATCTGCGCCAAGTGTAGTACACATTTCTACAACTTTTTTGTTGTAACATGTGCTTTCTTCTATCTTCCATCAACTTATTACGTTCATTTTGGCATTTTGTCGCTGCAAGCTGAGCCTTGATTGCACTACATAAACCACACTTAGAGAATTCACTTGTTTTTGACAAAGTTACATGCTTGAATTCAGAGTTCCATATACGGTTGAATGTGGAAGTTGACATCTCCTTACAACCCAAACTATGCTTTAATTGCATGTTAACCTCATAGAGAATATCAACCTGCTTGTATACATCCGGTATCACCAGCTGTGTTTCCCTTGATCCATCCTGAAGTGTTCTACTTTTGTGTGGCATACGCTCAGAATTGTTATCCACAAAATCTTGGATTATGGCTCTACCCAGTTCTGTGTGGTCCCAACCTCTCCGCACGATTCCTTTATTACCATGCATGCACCTTCGTATACCAATTTCAAATTGCTCCCTGTATCGATAAAATGTTGTTTTTGGAATACCATGCATTTCATACCATGCTCTACAACAAACTTGAATACCATTCAATGAAAAGACATATTTGAACTGCCCATTGTCATCTTTTCGACAAGCAACCCCAAGAGTGTCATATACATAATTGGTGCGAGCCTCCAAACTTTGGCCCCAATACTCTATGCGTAATTTGGATATCATTTGACGATCGGCAAATTGACAACAATTTTTTTTACAACAATCAATCATAGATACTTTTGTGACTGCATCCCTAGTGAGTCTAGATGATGCTAATGGCATGCCATGTTTTTTAGCTTTCCTCTTTATCATGCAGTAACGCCTCTTTTTTGTGGATTTTTCATTTGGGTCCTCATCTTCCATGTGCTTTTGCCTAGAACCACTTGGAAAATTCATGGTGTCATCGATTCTTAATGAAGTTCCATCTAAAAAGGTTATTTGTGCAATGGGCCATTTTATTAAGTGGATGGTATCGATGCCTGATACATCACTATGATACTTTTCAATTCCCACACCCAGATTACCTTCACCAAGCATCTCAAAGTTTATAGGTTCAAATGCGTAGACATACAAAACAACACCCTCAGCAATGCTCTTGGTTTTCTGCTCATCCCATATTAAAACTTTCTTGTCCTTCCATGATTCTCGAATGGAAAACTCATCATATTCACATAGAGGTTCAACATCAATGGTATCTGATGTTATATCATTCATTGGTAAAATAGCTCCATTGACATTGTCCACACAACTCATTGATCGTGCTTTCCAACGAACAACACTACCCAAAGCCTCATAGACTAAGAATGCATCCATTGTAGGAAATGGAAGAAGTGCACTTTCATCCATACAAATATCGATCGCCACTGATACATTGTTTTCTCCCAAGGGCACACCTTGGCACATGTCATCATGTGATGTAGAGAATATTGTCCCAATGGCAACAATCTTTCCACTGATAAGCAAGTTGACTTTAACCCCCACTTTCAATGTGGCACCTGCATACATAACATTTGTTATAGTTCAATATTGATATCTGATGGTGTGACTTAGGATGAAAATGCTTTACAAGATTTCACTACATGACCAAATCTTCCTAAACCTTGGTGCTTTGAATTTTAGCCAGCAAAATCTGGCTACATGGCCAAATCTTCACAGACCATGGTGCTTTGAAAGGGAGATAGCAAGATTTGTCCACACAACCAAATCTCTCGAGACACTGGTGCTTTCAAGAAACCATCAAGATTTATCCACACAACCAAATCTACTTAGACCTTGGTGGTTTGAAAGAAGCCAAATCTCCACATACCTTGGTGCTTTCAAAGAAGCCCACAAGATTCGGCCACATGGTCAAATCTCCCCATACCCTGGAGCTTTGAAAGGAGCCAACAAGAGTTGGCCACATGGCCAAATCTCTAAGACACTAGTGCTTTGAAAGAAGCAATAAGATTTGGCCACATGGCCAAATCTACTCAGGCCTTGGTGCTTTCAAAGAAGCTGGCAAGATTTGGATGCATGGTGAAATCATTCCAGACTTGGTGACTTCTTTCAAAGCACTGAGAAGATTTGGTTGTGGAATTCTTTCAAACTTGGGGAGATTTGGTCATGTGGCCAAATCTTGTAGGCTTCTTTCAAAGCACTAGGGTATGGGGAATTTTGGCCACGCAACCAAATCTTGCATGCTTCTTTCAAATCACCAGGTTCTGGGAGATTTGGCCGTGTGGCCGAATCTTTCAAAGCACCAGGGTTTGGGAAAATTTTGGCATGCTGCCAAATGTTGCTAGCTTCTTTCAAACCAGTAGGAAGATTTGGCCACATGGCCAAATCTTCAAACATTCAAAAGTTAAATTTAATTTTAAAATTTAAAATTTAAAGTTCAAAATTCAAAATTTAAATTTTAAATTTTAAAATTCAAATTTTAAATTTTAAAATTCAAATTTTAAATTTTAAAATTCAAATTTCAAGTTTCAAGTTTCAAATTTTGAAATTAGTATCTAGAGATCCTACTTTCAAAAACATCGTACATGCTTTTCATGATTCACGCTATTACACTTTAAAATCGTACTTTTACTTTAAAAGCAAACCTAAAAATCTAAAACTATTAAAAAAACCAAAACTTTAAAAGGCAAAGCTAAACAAACCTTTTAAACCAAGCATAAAAAGTAAAACTATGAGAAGGAATTGAATTCATCTCTTCATGGGGATGAAGTGCTAGGCTCACCTTGTTCTCTCCCTTCCTAGATCTCAAATGTGTAACTAGGGTGGTTTGAGAGCCTTAGGACAATGTCTTAGATGGGGTAGTTCTTGGAAAACACTCCTCCACCCTTGGTTAGCTAATTGCAAGCAAAAAACTTCAAAACTATGTCAAAATGAGAGGTCCCGGGAGGTTCCCCATCCCAGATTTGTCCTAACAATGTGCACTTAACTATGTAGATTTTAAAATTCCAATACCAAGTAAACATTCCATAGGTTCCACACTCAATAGTTGGATTAGAAAGAGGTCTTTTTTTTTTTTTTTTTTTTTTTGCTCTACATGCTATTTGGGGGGTGCATGCTTTTTTGGGGGATCCCTCCTTCCCTCCCACCCCTTCCTTTTCTCTCATCCTCTCATCCTCATCCTCGCTTGCTTCTCCTTCTCACCGCCGTCGTCTTCTCCTCCCCATCCTCGTCCTCGCGTTTGCGTCTCCTTCTCGCCAAGATTTTAAAATTTCTCCGTCGTCTCCTTCTACTCCTCATCGTCGTCGGCTGCTGCACTCCCCTCGCTCCCCCTGCTGCTGCATCCTTGCCTTCGGCTGCAGCGCCTCCTCTTCGTCGTCCCCTTTTGCCTCCTCTTCGTCGTCCACACGGCTCCCTGCTACAGCGCCTCCTCTTCGTCGTCCACACGGCTCCTGCGCTCCCCTCCTTGCCTTCGAATACAGCGCCTCCTCCTCGTCGTCTCCTTCTCCACGCTCCTCCTCCTCGTCGTCTCCTTCTCCACACGGCTCCACACGGCTCCTGCGCTCCCCTCCCTCCCTTCCACTACTGCGTCCTTGCCTTCGGCTGCAGCGCCTCCTCCTCATCGTCTCCTTCTCCACACTTCTCCACACGGCTGCTGCGCTCCCCTCCCTCCCTTGAGAAGCTATTCTTCTAAGTTCACGGATTGTGGGTTTTCTTCTCCTTCCATCACTGGCATCTCTACTTCCACGAGCGGATCTTGGCCACCCTACTAGCGGATGAAACTTTTTCTTTAAGTTTCTGGAACTACGACCATCCAAACGGAAGCACAATCCCGTGGCTTTTCACGGAAGCACAATCCCGTGCCTGCTTGAAATCCAAAGAGCCAAGCTCACGAACAACAATGGCTACTCAATCATCCAAGTAAGAAAACGAAAGAAATAGAAAGTGTACCTGATTCTTGCATGTTCTCCATCTTTTCCATTTCAAAACACCACGATTTGAAAGCAAGAGTTGTAAAAGTACGAATCTCAAAGTGTGATTTGAAAGTAGGGTCTTTAGTGTATGATTTGACTTTTAGATCTTGAAATTTGAAATTTGAATTTTGTATCTAAGATTCAAAATTTCAATTTTGAATTTTAAATTTTGAATCTAAGATTTTGAATTTTGAATTTTGAATTTTCAGATTCAAAATTTGAATCTTAAGATTTGAATTTTGAATTTTAAATGGGGAGATTTGGCCGCATGGCCAAATCTTCCTAGCTTCTTTCAAAACATACAAGATTTGGCTGCACGGTGAAATCTCCCTAGACCTTGGTGATTTGAAAGAAGCTAGAAAGATTTGGCACCACAGCTAAATCTCCCTAAACCTTGCTGCTTTAAAAAGATTTGGCCACACGGCCAAATCTCCCTAGACACTCGTGATTAGAAACAAGCTAGGAAGATTTGGCACCACAACTAAATGTCCCTAAACCTTGCTGCTTTAAAAAGATTTGGCCACACGGCCAAATCTCCCTAGACCTTCGTGATTTGAAAGAAGCTAGGAAGATTTAGCACCACAGCTAATTCTCCCTAAATCTTGCTACTTTAAAAAGATTTGGCCACACGGCCAAATCTCCCTAGACCTTGGTGATTTGAAAGAAGCTAGGAAGATTTGGCACCACAGCTAAATCTCCCTAAACCTTGCTGCTTTAAAAAGATTTGGCCACACAGCCAAATCTCCCTAGACCTTGGTGACTTGAAAGAAGCTAGGAAGATTTGGGACCACAGCTAAATCTCCCTAAACCTTGCTGCTTTAAAAAGATTTGGCCACACGGCCAAATCTCCCTAGACACTCGTGATTAGAAACAAGCTAGGAAGATTTGGCACCACAACTAAATGTCCCTAAACCTTGTTGCTTTAAAAAGATTTGGCCACACGGCCAAATCTCCCTAGACCTTCGTGATTTGAAAGAAGCTAGGAAGATTTAGCACCATAGCTAATTCTCCCTAAACCTTGCTACTTTAAAAATATTTGGCCACACGGCCAAATCTCCCTAGACCTTGGTGATTTGAAAGAAGCTAGGAAGATTTGGCACCACAGCTAAATCTCCCTAAACCTTGCTGCTTTAAAAAAATTTGGCCACACAGCCAAATCTCCCTAGACCTTGGTGACTTGAAAGAAGCTAGGAAGATTTGGGACCACAGCTAAATCTCCCTAAACCTTGTTGCTTTAAAAAGATTTGGCCACACGGCCAAATCTCCCTAGACACTCGTGATTAGAAACAAGCTAGGAAGATTTGGCACCACAACTAAATGTCCCTAAACCTTGCTGCTTTAAAAAGATTTGGCCACACGGCCAAATCTCCCTAGACCTTCGTGATTTGAAAGAAGCTAGGAAGATTTAGCACCACAGCTAATTCTCCCTAAACCTTGCTACTTTAAAAATATTTGGCCACACGGCCAAATCTCCCTAGACCTTGGTGATTTGAAAGAAGATAGGAAGATTTGGCACCATAGCTAAATCTCCCTAAACCTTACTGCTTTAAAAAGATTTGGCCACACGGCCAAATCTCCTTAGACCTTGGTGATTTGAAAGATGCTAGGAAGATTTGGCACCACAGCTAAATATCCCTAAACCTTGCTGCTTTAAAAAGATTTGGCCACACGACCAAATCTCCCACAGCCAAATCTCCCCAAACCCTGCTGCTTTGAAAAGATTTGGCCGCACGGCCAAATCTCCATAAACCCTCGTGATTAAAAGAAGCTAGCAACAATTGCCCACATGACCAAATCTCCTTAGACCCAGGTGATTTAAAAGAAGCTAGAAAGATTTAACCGATTTGAAAGAAGCTAGCAAGATTTGGCCACACGGCCAAATCTTCTTAGATCCAGTGATTTAAAAGAAGCTAGAAAGATTTGACCGATTTGAAAGAAGCTAGCAAGATTTGGCCGCACGACCAAATCTCTCCAGATCTAGTGCTTTGAAAGAAGCCCACAAGATCTGGCCACAAGGCTAATCTCCCCAAACTTTGGTGCTTTGAAAGAAGCCCTTAAGATTTTGCCACACGTCCAAACCTCCCTTTCCAGTGCTCTAAAAGAAGCCCATAAGAAATCTTCCTAGACCTTGGTGCTTTCTCAAATCTACCACTATGTTTGCTGTTAATTCTTGATTCTATTTCAGATATGTTTATTGATAATGTGTTTTGTCTAACATTAACGATTATAAAGATGATAGTTTGTATATTGCTTGGATTTTTTACAGGAAAGACACAAATGTGAAGAAGGTTGAGAAAGTTGTAAGTGGATTTGGAGAAAAAAGCATACCATGGTACTTTGACATATACAGTATTGAGGGAGCACAGTTGACACGAGTTCACTTATTTGTTTTGTTACCTAACAAAAGTACATACACTTGTGTTGGATCGGTACATCAAATCACGGAAGATGTGGTTGGAAAAGAGGGAGATATTGGATTGTTAATCATTATAAATCAAAATAAGAAATTTCTCTTGGATCCTAGTGATTATGAAGCATCTCGTATGAAGTCTGATGTAGATGACAACATGCACTCAAGAGGCTGGATAAGTGTGGAATCAATTGATGAAAATGAAATTAACACAGTGACAACAATCATTGAATCATATCGCAAAGTTTCAGCAACATTAAAGAAGCGCAAGAGTGGGGAAGATAGTGGGGAAGGAACAAGGAAAGGAAAGTTGACTATGGTTCAAGCACCAGGTGGTAGTGGAGAAGGGGCAAAGAAAGGAAAGCTCACTATAATTGATGTACCAGAGGAAGGAACACCTCCAGAGGGTATGCTAGCAATTGTGGAAAGAAGCAGTGGTAGTGAATTGGAGCCAAGTGGAAAGGTCATAGGAAAAAAAGGGCAAAAGAAACCATCAGGCTTGGTGGAATATGAAAAATACTACCCATTCGGGTTGCATGCAACATTTCCAATTCCAGTTGCAAGATGTCAAAAAGCTCCTCCAAGCTATGTATATAGAGGGTTGAACAAAGAGCATGTGGAGAAGCTTGCTGCAGACTTCGGTTATAACTCTAGGCCTCCTGCTGCTGTAGCAGATTTAATGCCTTTCAATCCTGAAACAAAGCAACCCCTAGAAAGGGTAGATAAAAAGGATTTAACCAAGTGCCACTATTGGATACTATCTGGACAACATTCAATATATGCTGCTAAAATATTCACATCTAATGATGATAACAGCACGGCCCAAAGAAAGAACTACTACCGCACCCGTCAGGCGAGGATTGTAGTGAATTGTCCCGCACGCTTTTGTGTGGAGATATCAAAGATGGCAAACCTAGAGTCTCAAAATATCTTGAGACAATCTCCATACATTGATATACTTAAGCAGGTGAGGGGACAATGGATTCTCTTTAACAAACCCAAGAAAGCACAACAAGGGCTTGCAAAAGGACATCCAGATCGTGAGAATTGGGATGTAAGTACATATTTTAATTATGAATCATTTTTTACAAGAATGTTTTCTTAATTATTGCATTCTAATGGATTCATATATCTTGTAGGCTTTCATTGACACTGGCAAGGTAACATTGGGCAATAGCTTTGCCACGAAGGATGTACATATGATAATTACAAGCGATGCCATTTATGATGGTTGGATCTCCATCCTTGAGGATTACATTGTAGGCAAATATTCACAAGATGGAAAATGCCGTAGGCAACCCACAGTCTCAATGTTTAGATGCTTGCGTGGATTGAGTGATGATCAAATTGGTCAAATTCAAAATGACATTAAGGAAGGTAGAGTAGTCATAACTAAAACAAAGACTGATGCCATGATTCTTGATATTGAAGGACGAGCTATGCAGATCAAGAGAGATGCTGCACTACAAGAAGAACTTTATATGTTTATATCGGCAGAACGGCCTTCTTTAATGTTAAAAAATTGGGATGAGTGCAAATTACATTTTAAAATTACTCCAGAATTGTATCATCGGATTCGTGGTTGCTCTGATTCATGGTTAAAACTGAAGCTTCAACAGGGCAAGGAAACTCCACCATTGCCTGATGCTGCAAAGGGGTATCTAAGGTGGATTATGGAACAAAGTGAAGGTTCAAGTCATGGACCGAATTCCACCCGGCCTTGGAGGTTCTACACAGTCGGTTCAAACATGGAGGGAATGGAATTTATACATAATGTGTACCAAGAGCCAATGGCAATAGGGGTTGCTTTTTTGGACGTAATGTATGGACCAAGCAGAAGTAGAAATTGGAACGAGGATCGCTTTGAGTGTTTGTTGAAAAGCTTGATGACAATCGCTTCTCCCCCAGTGCAATTCCTTCTTGTAGTGTTCTTGACCATGGATCATGTATCATGTTTGAAGAATGCATTAAATAAGACATGCGGACAATATAAAATACACTTTGGTTGCCTTAATTTTGAAACTGCAGATATATTTGTCACTGGATCTATGGATGGCTTAATTGCCTGTGTACTGGTAAGCAAGGAAAAGCATTTCAACGATATTGAGCGCTATACCAATGCACAATGTAAGCCATCAATATATGTTGCAGATGAAAAATATGAAAAATCAAGTGGTGGAGAAGAATCAGGTGATGAGGATGATGATGATGAGTATGATGATGATGAATTTGACATTGAATTGTCCTTGAAAAGAAAACGTTCAAGTATCATGAAAGACATGATCATGGGTTTCTGCCGAGAAGATGAGTATGTATTGGACTTGTTCTCTGAGGGGCTTGCTGCAATAGAGTCTCTTTCTTGTAAGAGGCGTGTTGTTTTAGTTGTTGAGACTTATGAGGAGTTAGCAAAGGTGGAAAGTATTTGTTGCACGTATGCTTACAGTAATCATGAAATTCGACAATGGGCTGGCTTGCAAGAACCAATATTGGCAATAGAGCGGGTACCAAAAGAAGATGATATAACTGAAGGTGGAGGGGATAAAGAAATTGATACCATACCAGGACAAAAAGAGCTTCAACCCTTCAATGAAGAGCAGCGTGAGCATTTACAAAAACACGCTTCAAAGTTTTGGGAAACAGAAGAGGAAGCAACAGGTCCTTGAAATTGTCCTTTTATATGGTGTTCATGTTTTCCATATGTTATCTTGCTATATTCTCCATATGATGTATTAATTTTGTTCCAAGGATCTTTTAATATTACTTGGAAATTTCTTCTATCTCATTGCCATAATTCAAACATGAACATATGTATTCTTGAATATGTTTCGTGATGAATGAATTAGTGTAAATTGTTGTTTCTATCCTTATTCACTTCATATGAATGCTCAATTATGTTTTGGCCGCTTGGCCAAATCTTTTCTTAGTGGGAACACTTGGGCAATGCTAGACAATGTTGGACTCCACTCTATCTATTATGCAAAGGTTTTTGGCATTGTAAGGATATGTAGTTTTGGGGATTAAAATAACTTGAAAGGGTATAGATTCAATAACTTTAGGGGTATACTATGCATATGCTTTCTTTTTTTTAGTAATCCAATTTTGTTTTGAAAAAGAAAAACATGATTGCTTTCACTCAAACAAATTTCATTGAGAGCACACAACCTAAAGTTTGACAATTTGGTTTTCCAACTCAATCTTCAGTTTGTTTCTACTTATGAATTTCATTTCCTTGTTTATCAACAGATCTTGGCCATCTCAATTTCACATCGCTAGAAGCATTGCCTGTATATGTGACACCTGATCCAATGATTCATTATGTGCCTAATTTGAACATTAGCATGCAAGTTCCAAGCTCAACATGGTTGATTGAAAATGTTGAGGATGCAATGTCTGGAGTTAATGTTCCATTGACAAATGTGGATGCAAGCTTAGAAGGTAAAGGAGAAGATGCAATGTCATTGTATGAAGCCAAGGTACAAAAAGAAATCTTAGAAGATAAAGGAGAAGACATAATGTCACCCTCAGAAATAATGTCAAAAGAGGTGATAACAAAAATAAGACTAGCAGTGGTAATAGATTTGAAAGGGTTATTGCTCGAGCGTTGTTTTTCGAAGTCAAACAAACATGTGAGCTTGCACAATGGGAAGCATTGGCTTGTTCTCCGTCCTGGGTGTTTAGAGTTTCTACAATGGTTGCTCGATCACTGCCATGTCGGCATTTGGTCCACTGGAGGAGAAAAGGGCATGGTGCAACACATGCTGGACACTTTGGAGCATCATGTTAATAGAAAGTTACATTTCTTCATGGTTTGGGGTGCGATGGCATGCCACAAGCATACAAAGAGTAGAATCATTCGACCAGATAGGATGAATGTGGAAGCGGAGTTTAAACCATTAATGAGAGTGTGGTGTTGTTTCAAAGAGGAATGCAAACCAGCAAGAACAGTGTTCATTGACGTTTCGCCTTACACGGGTTGTGTTAATCCAGCAGAAAATTGCATTTTCCCTACAAAATTTGATATAGATTGTGGTGATTCTATTTTGCTTCATGAGCTATTGCCGTACCTACAGATGCTAGATGATGCAGTAGATGTGCGCAGTGCCATCTCTTCTAACAGATTTGGTCAAGCTCCGATTATCGAAGGGCATGATATGTTCTATTATTTTCAACCAGTGATCCTTGAATTCAAAGAAAAAAACAAAGAAGTGCTCGAAAGGATGAATGTCGAATCTCATATGTCTACTCGTAGTTCAAAAAAAGACACAGAGAAAGGTGTTGCTTCACCTATAACCAAAACTAGAGTGAGAGGGACTTGTCCTACTACAAGAAGTATGGTGCATGCTCAACATGTTACATTGAATGAAGAGGAAGAATGCATGCTAGGAAAAATTGCCAAAATGGGGCCGTTGAAAGATAGTGAGGCAAAACGCTTTGCTATGGTTCTTGGATGCAAGGAAAGGGGAATCACTGCTGATGCTGCAAGGGCATTCTTAGCCAACTTGATTCAATTTTATTGCATAGATAACCCTTAGTGAATCTGGGTGATCTTGTTAATTAGAGTTACAGACACAAATGCTCAACTAAAACATTTGTACCTACATTTTGATTTATATTTGGACACTATTTGGTTAGATTCGATTTGCAAAACATTATGTTTCAATTTGTTTTGTGAAAGAATTAATAGACATTGAGTTAGTACCTTGTGGCAAAAATGCTTTGTGCTTTGTGATGTGAGTTTGTATTCCTCCACTAAAAGAATGATTCTTTGATTTTAAACATATGATAGGTGTTGCAGATTGTCCTAAAAAGTTGAAGAGCTATCTTATTACAAATTTTGATCCTGCATCCAATGGTTTATGGAAACATGAATTGCCCATACCCATTGAGCACGTGTTTGAAATGAATGGCATCCATTATGAAGTAAAGAAATCAACAATACCTGGGGCAGGATATGGTCTTTTTGTACATACGAGCATCAAGAAGAAACAAGATTTGATGGTATATAATGGTCCAAAGTATGATTATGATACTTGGAGATCTCTCCTCAAGTTTTTCCCAAGGATGAAGACTTATGGAATGTTTGAAGATCCATTCATTGAGCCATTGACAGATGTGAAATGTATTGTGGGAGATGTATTGTATGGAAACATTGCTGGATATATAAATAGCTCAATGTATTATAAAGAAAGAACAAATGTTATATTTGTATACATCCCTAAGCTACCACCTTGGGCTCAAAAGTCACAAGGAGATTTGAGTGCCCATGGCTACATTACTGTGCAAACCATAAAGGATATCTCCTTCGGAGATGAGCTACTTTGTGAGTATGAATACTAGTATGGAATTGTTAATGATTATGTTAAACGATGTGATGCAAAATTTAGTTGCAAATTTGGCTATGTGTCAATGGCTTTGATTATATTTAGCACGAGAAAGAAATTAAAAAAAAAGGTTTTTATCAAGACCATGTCTCTGA
Organism: Dipteris shenzhenensis; assembly: GCF_047967505.1. Taxonomy (NCBI): domain Eukaryota; kingdom Viridiplantae; phylum Streptophyta; class Polypodiopsida; order Gleicheniales; family Dipteridaceae; genus Dipteris; species Dipteris shenzhenensis. Next base: position 28,699,090 of record NC_141615.1, read on the forward strand.
GTTTCATGAGCTCTATTGTGATGGAACGGTGTTTTTGAACACCACATTTATATGATGGATGTCAAAGCTCTACCATAATCCTATAATTGCATATGTCAATAGTGCAATTTATCAACATATAAACTGACAGTTGTTGCAAGTTTAATTTTGTTTTTTAACACACATTTATATGATGGATGTCAAAGCTCTATAACAATCCTATTGCATATATCAATACTGCAATTTAATTTACTCCAATGAATCTTCCTAATGCAACATCTATAAATTGGCTTTTGTTTGTGGTTTTGATGTATATGAAACAACAAACATCTTTCTTTCACTAGCAAATCAACAAATGTTTTGGCCATGGGACCATGTTCACATCTATTAAGGCCTTTTGCCATAGCAACATACAGAAGCTTGTTGCTTGGGCTCTAGGAATTGGGAAAGTATTGTGCATGGTCTAGTCTCCCCCAACATAACTGAAACTTGGGTCCTCAATGGAGCTAATGTTTCAATAAAAAATATCAAAATTTACTTTTGAAGTGACTATATTTTATTTCGTGGGAATTGGGATTTTCCCAAATTCTCTAATATAGTGTTATATCGAGTCAAAAAGAAGTTCACGAATGGAACCTTTCAGCTTGAGGATGTTGATGGCATGGTGATACCTGGATGCACCAATGAGTATCGCCTTAAATTCTTCTATGCTTGACCACCTTGAGGGCCAATAGACCCTCTCTATACTAGAGAGCATCTGTTGGGGGGGGAAAGATGTGACGCCAAAAATTGATATTTTTAATTTGGCATTGGTATTGTTTTTCTCTATGTTTGATAACAGTTTGAGTATCAAGTGATAGGCTAGCGGCTCTCACTTATTTCTATTTTCTATGATATTGTATGGGATGGAGAGGATGAGTGGAATGGCTCATTGTAAATACCATAGGTTTATAAATACCTTGGTATGGGGTGAGAGTTATTTGTGTATGGGATATTATGGAGTTTTTTAGAGAATAGGAAGGGTGATCCATATAAAGAGGTGGGCTCATGTCCATGTGTTCCAATAATATAAGAGAGGCCACATGCCAAGCATGTGGAAGGCATGTGGAGGAGTGTGAACTCAAGAGGAATCCTTCTAGAACTAGAACTCCTATGTGGAATAAGGAGGATGTGGACATGTGGAAAAGAGAGGGTCCCTATGGGCTCCATGTGAGGAGACTCTTGACTTTCTCAATATTTTAAGAGTCTTGAGCATCTTGTGATGGGACACATGGCAAGAGTAGCCAAAAAGGACATGGATGGTGACATACGTGCTTATGTCATTGATGGGGAAAGGAATCTACAGGCAGCAATTGTAAATGGGTGAAGGAGGGTAACAAAATCTCTATAAAAGGAGCCCTCCTCTCCCTTGTTCATCAATCTCTTCCACCATTAGGCCTCATGTTGCTATAGCTCTAGTCTCCCCAATCCTCTTCCATGAGCCTTCTCTCCCTCTTGTAGATATTCTCTTATGTAGACTCTTGAGTCCATCTCTCTCTAGTTTATTCTCTCTTTATGAGTAGTCTTGGAGCTTCTGCTCCCTCTTGTATGTATGAAACCTCTTCTTCTCCCTTGTGTTTGTATTTGTGGAGTGGATTCTCACTCTATTTGTAATGAAGGTCACTTCAGGTTCTCTCTCTCTTGAGTGTCTCTTCCCTTTTCTTTCTTTCAAAGCCTTAAAAGTTCTTTCTATTCGGCTGCTCACTATGCACACATGGTCCATCTGTTTCTCGAGCCACCATGCAAACTTCTTTCCCTCTTCTAGCCAAAATCTATGAGGGTTGGATCGTTGATGAAGGTGGAGTCTTGAGGGAGCATCTTGCTCAGGCGAAATTAGCCTGGGTGGAGGGTAGTTTTCATGACAGTTTGACCCCCTATAGGTGTTTTGCTCATAACTTTTTGCTTGGTAGTCCGATTGTAATGAAATTTATATCAGCATGAAGCTCTCTTTAAGTGCATGTTTGTATGTGATCAGATCTTAAATCAGATACTGCTGCAAAAAGTTATGAGTCTCTGTGTCTGATAGTCTATTTTCATGACAGTTTTCACCCCCGTCTAGTAAACTATCCATAACTTCAATGGCCGCTTCTCTGTTTCTTACGAAACATATATCAGCACGAAGCTCTCTTTAAGGCGCATGTCTTTATGTGCTTAGATCTTGAATCAGATATTGCTGCAAAATGTTATGAGTCTCTGTGTTTGACAGTCTATTTTCATGATAGTTTTTACCCCCTTCCAGTAAACTGTCCATATCTCTTCAACCGTCTGTCTGTTTTCAATGAAACTTATATCAGCCCGAATCCCATCTCAAGGCACATCTCTTTATGTGCTTTAATCTCTCATATCATGTCTCTATTGAAAGTTATAGGCCTCTGTGTCTAATGATAGTTTGTAGAGTGTTTTGAGCTAAGTATAAAGGTGTCTATGAAAGAGGTACAATGTTTTCTCGGAATCTACCCATCCGACCTAATCAGCCCCTTCAAACTCCTTGATATATATCAGTTCATGTCATGTTGAGCCGTAAGATCTTCTTTCAACAACGTATCACTCTTCTCTTTGGCACAGACCAGCTCGCTGAGATTATGGCCTCTGCTGATCCTTTCTTTCTCCCTATGCTTGATTACAACATCACTTGGGATGTTACCATCTTCATTCTCATCTGAGGGAGGAAAGTATGGTGTGGTATCTTGGCATAAAAGCTTCTTTCTAATGTCCCTTTCTCAATGATAAATATCTTTGTTAGTCAATTCGAAAGCAACAGGAAGTGAAGAGGTGCGTGAAGTTTATTACCCCCAACTTCATGTCACAATGGTAACTAGTACTAAGGCTCAGTAGTATTTAGCCTTTTCAGCTATCCTTTTAGTACTAAATACATAGTACTAGCAGTGCTAGATAGTGCTGAAACACAACTGTACTTAGAGCAGTGCTAAATAATGCCAATAGTACTAAATGCTTATGCTTTTAGTACTAAATGTTAAATAGTACTAAATGCTAGGCAGTGCTAATATTACTAAATGCTAAACAGTCCTAAATGCTAAATAGTACTTGATGCTAAATAGTGTTGAATAGTACTAAATGCCAAATAGTGTTAAATGCTAAATAGTGCTGAAACACATAGTACTAGCAATACTAGGATAGTGCTAAATAGTACTAAAAGCTAAATAGTACTACTGAATGCTAAATAGTGCTGAATACTACTAAATACTAAATAGTGCTAAATAGTACTAAAGTCTAGATAGTGCAAAATGTTAAACATTGCTAAATGCCAAATAGTTCTAAATCCTAAATATTGCTAAATCACATAAACAACACTCTAGTACTAAATAAGTGACTTCAAATGTTCAGCATGTACAATATTATATTACTCTATTGAGTAATAAGTAATAAGAAAAAAAGAGTGAAGAAAATATACATGCTTTGTCATAGCCCATTGTAGCCAACCATGCATTTGACACCAATACATTGCAATACATTGCAGGACAGATGAATACATTACAAGTTCTCATAAAAATGGAATGCTGCACACATGATGTGGTATGTTTGCAAGCATGGTGCAAAAAGCACATCAATAGTTTCTTGAGAAAATTCAAGCCCACAGAAGACACACCTGCACATTTATTGAAAGGGTAAGTACACACTACTCGTTGTAAGAGGACCCAACTCTAAAAACTAAAACATTGATTTGTACATAAAAGTTAAGACTCTCACCATTCAATAATCACGTTCATAATCGCTGCTGCAGAGCCTGTGGGATGGTGAGTTGGTGCTGGATTCAGAAATCTGGGACCTTGACTTGGGAGCTTCTCAATCAGATGCTGTACGTTGCTCAAAAAACTTGAGCTTGCTTTGTAGTGCTCTCCAACATTGATTTGCTGACTTTTTGCTCATTCAAATATTACTTTTGTTGCATCTAGTTCTACCTCAAGTTTTGCTATATTCTTCAAGAACTCATCCTGTAGTACACTACCATGTAATAAATTGTCTACTTTACTATGCACCCATCTAAGTGTATATAAATTGATTCAACTTTTGTGAGGGCTTCGCCCTCAGTTGTAGTAGCAACCTCAAAATCTGCATGCAATCTTGCATTCTCCTTTGACACTGTACCCTTCCACTCATGCAATACACCTTACTCCACACTGAACTTCCGTTAATCTTGTAAACTTACAAGCTCCCGTTTTGCTGTAGATGTGCCTACATCACATTCGTGCTTGATACATGTGCTATCCAAGCTAGTCGAATGTCTCTATGTTGGGAAAAGTCATCCCAATCCATATCTACTCCATGAGTAGATGCAGCGAATGCTCGTGCCAACAATGTACCAACTTCATTGTTCATAACTGTTTTCGAATTGTAAATCCTATAGTAAATCTTCATAAAATCGTTCAGTAATGATTTCTTTAGCCGACCTATATGAAAGCCACACTGGCTCTCTTTTTCGTTGTTTCCCCATATTTCTCGAATCCAAGTGTCCAGCTCTAGATATGAGTCTGGCTTTCGCTCTCACGAAAAATCTCCATCCAAGACTGCGGAATTGCTATTGGTTTGCTAGGTGGGACTCCTTCTGTAGACCTCCTACCCAACTCATTAATCATATCTCCACACCATCTATGCACATCTACCAAGTATCCAAAGCATGTGACTACACTATTGGCATTTGTTCTTTGAATTTCCCAATTAGCATCATGCACATCTGTCTCTTTATAGACCTTATGCTTAATACCTCCATGCACACCAACATGTCTTCTTTTCTCTACTGCTCTGTTTGTTGTCACTATTATATATTTAGGGCAATGAATTTCCACATCATGCTCCCCAATAGGCAATCCTAGACCTCTCTTTCTTCTTACACTCACAAGCTTTTTTCATCAGTCTATTCATCTCAGGAGAGTTTATGCCAGCCTCCTCAAGGAAAGCATATGTTAAATCCACGAGATTATTTCCTTGTGCTTTACTTGAACCACCTTGCAAAATCCTTTTCTGCAACACATCTAAGTCAGGTCAATCCCCAAGTGATGTCCCAACATGTAGGCATAGTAATGGGCACTCTGCAAAGCACTCATTGCTAGATCAGATGCTGAAGCTTCATACAACAAAGGATATTTTCCCAATCCATGGGCCACTCTAATTCTATAATGCTTGTTCTCAAATAGATTCACTGTAGGGAAGAAATCTTGCATTTTCATATTGTGTCAAGAACATCCCTCCCCATTGACTAACACAGATGTCCCAAAATTGCATCCAAAGTTGCGGCTCTAGTAGTTCATCATCCTTAACATGAGCAGGGGACCAAAACTTGATTATCTTCTTTTTACATTCAAATGAAGCTATTTTTTATGTTGCATTCTACCAATTTCTACATAGAATTTTGTTCTCCTCTTGAAACTAAGGTGAGATGCATCGTCTTGTGTGTTCCACCATGCTCATCTCCCAATGGAAAATGCATGTTATCTCCTTCCCTTCCATTTTATTATAGGGCCCACCAGTTGCAATTTTGGCTTTGAAGAATAGATGTAGATATCCTTTCATTCAAAGCATACTTTTTCTAGGGCAGTTGCAAGATGAAAACCAACCTCACATTTTTTAAATGTCTACTATTGGCCTTGCCTTGAGTGTGGACCTTGTCAACAAAATGAAGCCAAGAGGGAGTCTTGGTAATATGTGGGTGGATTTTGACCACATACATCGCATTAGAGGCTGGGTTACTATGGAAGCTAATGTGTATGATCCTTTTGTGTGCAAGCTTTTGATTATTGTGACATCCAAGTTCAAAGTGTAGAATACAGATGCACAGGTACAATTTTGGATGATGTTGAATGAGAAAATGTAGAAGAATGGTTTTGAGAAACCAAAGTTTCGAGGGTTCATGGCAGATAGTGCTGGTGCAAATTGAATGGTTGTGAGAAGAGTCTTGCACATTGAATAGACCTTTGAAGGCATCTTTGGTGACACAACGGAGTGAGTGTTTCAAGAACCTCATGTAGCTTTGTCTCATCCAATCCTTCATTTTGAACACCCTCCTCAACAAGCAACATATCCATCAACAAATCTCGGGTCACTCCCATCTTTATGTATTTTCACAAGGCATATGGAGCTAGTTTTGCATGCATCATAGACATATCCTCTACCTTCTTGGTTTGTAGTCTTGATGCTCCAAGCTCCATTGGATGATTATGTGTACCCATATGAATTGAACATGTGCTTGTTTTCTCATGATCATGGGGAAGGCAATATGAAATAAATGCACTGCATGTGGCAACACACTCAGGATGCTCTCCACAGTGCTTTCAGACAAGAGATCCACTCAATCTAGTTATAGGCCCCACAGGGGGAGCCCTCTTCAACTTTCCTTTCCATTGTGTTTCATTGATCCCTCCTATGCACTTATTGTATGCAAAGTCAACATTGTAGCACCTCAAAAAACTCCACATATACTAGTCCTTACAATACCATGGGAAAACTCCTGCCTACAAGTAGTGTATTCTATCCACACATGTCCGTCAGACTTTTGATCCATTCCTTGCATGGGGGAGCTAGAATATATTGGGGGAAACTCAAAAGAGCATACCCATCATACCTATTGGGGAGCTCATTAACCACTTCAATTCTTTGTGCACTTGAAAATGCCACATGCAAAGAGCTTGACAATTGAAGGTGTAGCAACATACTAAGAATGCTCACATCTAGCATGGATTCAACTTTATTGGAGGGATTTTTCTTCCTGGTAGTCACCATAAACATTGGATTCTTCCATCCATCAAGCCTAAATCCTTTTTCTCCATCTTCCAACTTGACCAATTGAAGTGCCACTGAAACATCTTCAACTTCGGTCGCTTTGATGAAACTCAATCTCTTCCTCTGCAATGGAGAATTGGTCTCTAATGTCTGACAAAGAAACCTCACAATACTTTGTATCATAACAAATTGCAAGAGCCTTACTCTTTGAATATTACAAGACGGCAGTAACGGGCAGCATTATGGTGGGGGCGAAAGAATCCTAAAAGTTCAGGAAAGCAAATTGGTTCAAAGAAGAGGTAAGTGTTTCAGACAAGTGCGACCATCTCTGAGGGAAAATACACTTTACATGAAAGGTGGCACAAACGAGCTACCAGTTATGGAGCAGTATTGTCATTGAAACCACGTGGCAGACTTTGAGTACATCTAATTCCAAACATTTTGTCTTATGTCTAGTTTAAGAGAGAGCGGGACTACCAATTGATGGAGTTCCTATCAACAAGTATTCCTAGTTGAAGCTACATGACACCTCATTGGATAGAGAGAATTAAAACATTTAATGGACATAGACACATAGCAATCATTTTTGTGCCATCACACATTTGACGGTGTGAGTCAGTAACTCCTCCACTCTCTCCACTATCAATAAACTAATGTGGATCTCTCATCATGTAGATTTGGAAACTTGAACACTCCTTGGGACTCCGGAGGCCTATAGACACATAGAATATGGGTAAGAATATGAGTTATGCCCCCATGAGTTGCATGTGTGGGAGTGTGAGGCACACATGTGGAAGGGGTAAATCTTGCCATATCTTGGCATGATTTTGATCTTGGTTGTTATATAACAATCACGCTCTCCACCATTAATATATACCAAATAACATAGGAATCAAAGTGATTATATTATCGTTTTAGTAAGATCTTGGTTTCATGCTCAAAAATACCAAAAGAACGACCGATGCAAAATGACAAACAGCGTGGTAACATAAGTGTATGATTTCGACAATCTCTGCACAATAAAGCTCCACCACCACCCTCTACGCATTAAAGTTCCACCACTGCCCTCTCATGGCTCTTCCTCCATTTTAGCCAGCTTTTGCGGAGCAAATTTACGTCATGAAGCTAGCAACTTCTAGCATGGCAAGACCAAATTGTGAAAAGCTTGAGATTTCTACTTTCAGGACTCCATCTCCATCCATTCTACAATGCGCTCATCTTTCCTCATAACGTACTATGATACCAAATCTATCGAGGGCTTTTATGACCCCTATCTAACTAACGGATGCTTCTGTTATTATAATTGTGCACTGCCCACATTGCAAAATGACTTGCCAAGTTGCCATCTTTATTATAATTTTGGGCTAATGATTTGGAAATGTTATGGGTTTTGCAACTTTTGGATAAAGAAGGGACATGAGCAATCTAGACGCATGATCTACGACATAGGATCAAGGCTAGAATTTAAATTTCATTTACGTAAGAAATGGCAATTGGACAAGTTGTCTGTCTATAGGAATTGCACAAGTTTGGACTGTGACTCTGCACTTCAATCCAATGAACGCGAGCATAGAGAACATGGCTAGTCGCCCATTCTTGATCTCCATAACCTTCAACTTTGTGAAAGCTTCAAGATCCTCGGCCAGACCTAGCAGGTCAAACACATCTCCAGGATAAATTGGGTCTAACCCCTCACCAAGAGGGTCCCCTCCAACTCTATATCCCTCAATAGCTCCCATCAATATGACTTGACAAGCCCAAATGTCAAGAATGCTCTGAGCGTGGATGAAAATCGGATTTTCCAAGTAGTCCAAACCTCCCTCCGCAAAGATTTGCGAACCAACTTTGAACCAGATAATGCCTCAGGATCTATCGAGAGACTTGTAGTGTCCCAGCCATAGTCACCTGAAACTCTTCGGTAAGGCCGATGGCTACATATATTGACCTTGGAATTGGCTCACTAGCCAAAAACATGGGATCTGATGTTGAAAGTGCTAAGACTAGCTACTCGACTAGAAACTAATGCCAAGAGCTTCTATGAACCACTTCTTGTCCATAGCGATTGAGATTTTTACTACTTGTCCATAGCGGCTTATCAATGAGAGTGATAGTTTTGGCCGTGAGACCTTTCTGTGCCTTTCAAAGATCTGCAAGTGCAATTAAGTGTTGTCAGGCATGTGCAGTTGAGAATTGTCAGCCTTGTGAATGGATTTTCGACAGGGAGGATGTTGATCAACGATCATGTTTTTTTTCATCGTGAATGAATTGCATGACGGAACAGGCCCCGTTTGAAGTCCAAAATCACTCATTAGAGATCGAGCTAAGTTGCCATAGGTAATCTCCCCTTCCTCACACTGACAACTCCACACACTACCACTTCCGCCCCTCCCCTTCCTCACACTGACGACTCAACACACTGCCACTTCCACCCCTCCCCTTCTTCTCATCTCTTCCTCAATGTCAAGTTGGGCCTAACCACAGCAGCGCTTCCCACTTGTGTATTGCTGAGACATCCTACGTCAAAGAAGTGGATTTTCTTTCTGAGGGGGCAGCCTTCTTCGCCATAGCCAGAGACAGAGAGCTCCTTCTTTGGTGGTGAGTGGTCCTTTCAAACCTCATGCTTCTTCTGCGTACACCTAAAAATCCACCCAAAGCATGCACTTTAAGTGCATTTGGCCCTCGTGTTAACTCGCAGTCCAAATGCACTCAAAGTGCATGCCGCCTCCACTGTAGCTCAATCTCTCTCTCTAGAGCCTCGCATCCCAATATTCATGGGACCTTCCTTCTACTCCGCAAACTCCCTCGTCCATAACCTCAGCGTCCTCTACCAGCGCCCCCATGGCTGCCTCCTTGTGCTGGATGTCATTTCCAATGTGTTTTCTTGCAACAACAGCTCCAGCCTTGTCTGATTTACAAGAAATTGAAGATAGAGACTTGACTTCTTTTTCCTTCCTAGATAAGTCTAATTGCAACAAGAAGTATGCATGGTTTCTCAACCTTTTCCTTTGGTGCATCGAAGAGCTAGGAAAGGGGCAAATTATGAAAATAAGACATTGAAATTTCTTATTTTTCTACTATGAGCCTCCATAGGATATCTTTTGTATAGGAAAGTGGAAGCGAAGAAGAATGCAAGGAAAGAGGGAGAATTCATAAGAAGCTTTTTGATAGGATGGGAATCATATGTGAACTTGTGATTTTAATTTTTTGGTAAGTCTTGTACTTTGTAAAATTTCTTACATTCAATTTTTTGTAGGTGCTTAATTGTCTAGATCCCAAACTGCGAGATGTGTGGAAGACAAGAGTCTTCAATATGAGGTATGAGATTCATGATCCATTGTAACTTTTGCAAAGCTTAAGAGTATAGCAAATGCAGATCTGAGGATGGAGAAGAGACTAATGATATTGTCTCTCCTTGAAGCAAACAAGAGGATGAGGGATATGTATTTCATGCCCTCAGGAGACAATGACCTTAGAGGGTAAAGTGTTTCTTTTTGCTCAATTTCTTGTCTTGTTCCATAATTAAAGATGGTGACTATTGATTTGTGCATCATTTTTAGGTGGCTTGCAAGGGAGATTTTCCTTGAGAAGATAGGGTGGCTTGCAAGGGAGATCTTCCTTGAGAAGATAGAGACACACTCTATCGTGGGACTTGAGGACTTGTGTGCCCTCAGTGCCATGACCCATCCACTTGTATTGCCTATGGATTATACACTAGCAATACATGGAGGACATCAAGCTAGAGGGCAAGAAGCATATGTTCTTCTCTCTAAAGGCACGTGACAACAAATTCCATGTCAAAGGTTCAAAGAGAGGAGATGGACATGCACCAAGGAAGGTTGCAGAGATTGATCAGGCTACACAAAGAGTTTTGTTTAGGTACTTGTGCATGATCTATAAGTCATTTCTTTGAGAGAGAACTAGATTTGTCCATTTGGTAAGCTTATTCTTCTACCACTTTGAAGGTACTTGAAGCACCTTATGAAGGAGAATAAGTTAACGGATATGCCTACTCAGTGCAAAATTGTCTTGAGATAGGGAACCCTAGCACTTGCATGTACCCTAGTTTGATGCATGGATTGTCCCAGTGGGAGCTTAATAACTACCCATGGTGGATTTACTTTTAAATTGGGCAAGTACTTACACATGAGAGAGACATGTTTGATGAGCACTCAATAAATAAGAAGATTGGCAAAGAAGTTACTCCAAATAGAATGTCCTCTATGCAGACAAAACAAACAACTAAAGAGAAAGGTATGCTATTAGTTATTTTGTAGTGTTCTATAGAATTTACAGTTCTGAAGTATTAGAATCTTTGCTTTGTAGCAGTAGAGGACGTGGATACTCCACCTCGTGAGACTAGGGATGAGGAACCTATCATTGAGGCTTCTCTTCTAGGTAGAAAACCCAACTTTGTTTTCTTTTAAAAGTATGAAGCTTATGTTCTTGTTTATTACTAAAGCATTTGAATAAATTTTAGGAAAAAAGAAAATGGTGAAAGGTTTCATCACATTTGCATATCACCCCCCATCACCTTTGGATGGCCATGGAGACATGTCTATGTTTGGTTCAGAAATAGGTGATTATATTACTATGGGATTAGATTTTGCAACTGCCAAAAAGAACGATGCCTGCACAAAGGTACATGAGTTCTTTCTTGGATTTGCTAGTAAGGGGAGGTATTATACTAGGACGGGTAGGAAAGTAAAATGGGCTACAAACTTTATACTTCTAGACTTCCCTATGGGTTTGGAGATGGAGGGACATGTTGGGATTCCCACATGGAATAAGCTTATAGAGAACCACATTAGATATGGTATGAGTGTAGTAGCTACTACACTCGATGATGATGGATGGCTAGTTCTCTTCCACCCTCTTGCAATAGGTAAAAGAACTTTAAACATACTCTCTCAATTGAATGAGATTTTGCTTGAGTTTGGTCTTTCTAACATGTTGGCACAATCTTTGTTTGAAGGAACTTGCATTACATTGTTGGAGAAATGTTTAGGCTTTGGAAGTTGCATGGCATGTAGTCCTGAGGGACAGAGTGCCTTATGGACATGTCATGGAGAATGGAGAGGAGTTGATGGTTGGTTTTCTTTCATCCATTGTTTGCATTTATAACAATGTAAGAAAAGTTTAGTTGTATTCAAACTTTCATTGTTTGTATGCAGATGCCTTCCTTCATAGTTGTATTTGCTAGATGTGTGGGCCAACATCCACTCGTGTTCTACTAGGAGAGCCAGATATTACTTGGACAGACTTTACATCAAGAAGAGGAGTGACTCATGGACTCACTATCTTCTAGATGCAGAGAAGATGGGAGGATCTTCATTGAGTAGGCATACTAGAGGATCAATGGAAAGGTCCACTAGTTTTTTGGGTTGTATTTTGAGCTTGCTATGTCTTGCAAGTGGCCTTTGCACAGAGATGGGATGTGGATGCCAGGCTACTAGTCGTTCTTGCTTTTCTTCTGATAGTGATAGTAGTGTTGTGCATTCCATTGTGGAGCCCCTTCTGCATGCATCATGTGCAAAGAGAGATAGATTAGATGTAGGTACTTCAAAGGGGATGAGTTTAAGTATGCCTTGATGCCTACCACCAATCCATATGATGACTCATAGTGAGACACTGGTTCCTTGGATATAACATTTTTCTATGTTTTAGTTTCTATATTTGAGACCTTTGAAGTAGTGTTGTCTCTTTTTCATATTTTGAGAACTTTAAAAAAGTAAAATCAAATTTTGAGAGTGGCAAATCCATATGGCCTATATGTGATATGATATCTTGATTATGCTTAATTAGAATTTGTAGTGAGTTGTTTTGTGAGCAAGGAGATTATCTGGGTAGTTTAATAATCCAGAACTTGAAGAAAGTTGTGCTTATTGTAATGTCAAGTTGACTTGAGCTCTTATTTTGATTTTTGTAGCTTCCTACCATGCTATGCGGAAGACATGGCAAAGCAAATGGAGGTAGGTGGAAAGTATGATATAAGGACAAAAGACAAGAAAGTTGCTCAATGCTTGCTCGTCGATGATGAATGCTCTGAGGTGTAGCACATGCCTCACCTTCTACTTATTAGAAAACATCTCATTTTGGCTTCTTCAAAACAACTCCATATCTTTGATTCCATAGGATGTTTTACAAAGTTTAGATTTGATGAATATTTAAAATAGTCCTATTGAAAGACATTTTTTGCCTAACATTCTTCTCGTTTGTTGAGTATTATGGTTGTATATTCCATGTTATGGCATAGAAGTCGGTCATGAAATTTCTTCACTGAAGTATTTTGTTAAGTCACTGAAGTCCATGATATGGCAATGAAGTCAATATTGTAATTTATTAAGTGACTCATGCTACTGATTCAATCAATGAATTTAATGAATTTGGCAAGAAGTGGAATTAATAGCAAGAATTTGAGAATAATGAAAAGACTTCAGAACTTACATTTATTTGCTCGTACATAGCTTGGCTCGCTTCTGGTGGCTCGGCTTTCTACTTGGGTCACTTTTGGTGGCTCGAATTTTTGCCTACCTCAGGTTACGCTGCCTGGTTATAGTAATGGCAATCATATTCGTTACCTCTAATGTGGGTCCCTGTGACTAGTTGTAGATTCCAATGAGGAGCCAATCACATCCGCAAAGTGAGCCAAGCCTATTTTGAGGCAATGATCATGGTCATTACCTCTAGTGCAATTCCCTTAAGCTAGTCATTGAGTGCTAAAGTTAGTGCTGGTTTAGTTACGGTGCAATGACTATTTGAGGAAACAAAGGACATCTGGCAGTCCCACACAAAACATTTTTAAAAAGCTTGAAAATTTATTGGAAAGTGAATATAAGCTCGAAACACCAAGCTCACAAAATGATCATACCCCTTTTCAAGCAAAGACAACATGTGCTAAGCAAAAGTACTTGCTAGAATTGTTCATAGACAAGTTATTTTGAGTGGGTTAACATGCTTCCACCCATTGGATAGAGAAGCGAAATCAATTATTTCTCGTGGGAAATAGAGATATTGGACTAAGATGCTCTTTTGCAACATCCTCAAAGGTGACAATGGAGTTTTTCATCTTGTATATGGGTGCGAGATGACACTTACCTCCTTTACAAACTAGGTCTCTAGGTTTGTGAGATGCATCCTATCAAGCGGCGCGAGGTGTCTTTCATAAATTAGAACGTTGCAACATTAGTCCAAAGTAGAGATTTTGTTTTGCACCTTCCAATTTTCTCAAGGATGAACAATCCTTTATTTGTCTCACACATGTGCACATGTACATACACATGCACGTGCATGCACGCATGCACAAAAATGCACATATACAAGCATGAACACTCACACGTGTCCATGCATGCATGCACGTGCACGTGCACACACACACACACACACACACACACACACACTCGTGCATGCACACACACATGTGCATGCATGCATGCATGCACACACACATACACACACACATACACATGCACACGCGCGTGCGCACACACACACAGAGTTTGGAGTCCTATTGATTCTATCAAGCACTCGTGCTACTATGTTAACATTGTTCAATTCTATCAACAAGCAGAGTAATAATCTACCTACATGTGTGTGTGTGTGTGTGTGTGTGTGTGTGTGTGTGTGTGTGTGTGTGTGTGTGTAGAGAGAGAGACTAGCAAGTACTTTCTTTCATCTCTCTTGAACCTTTTTTGTTTTAGGAATCTAAAACTATCATTGATGTGTTGTAATTTTTTTGGATAATGGATGTTGATCAACTAAATAGTTTAGCACTTTATTAAAAAAATTGTCTCATATTAAACATCACCATCGATGTAGGATTTAATGTTTTGCATCATACAATGATCGGTTGATTAAGTTGTTGATATCATAGCTTTTTTTTAATGGATATTATATAACTAGTGGTTATCATTATAGTGTGGTATTTTGCCTTTTGGCATAATGCATCATTTTCTAGATTTTTCATGTAATATTTGAGTAAGTTTTTGAACATGCATTTCCATGATGCTTATCCCTTTGCATTGGGTTGTACCACTCGACTACTATAGGTATGATCAAACAAGTAAGTCTAGCTTTGATGTCATTATAAGGGCTCTTTCCATGTCTTTTAAAATTAGCTCATCATAAGCTCGACCCTTGGTTGTATCATTTGGTCATATGTGTCATTCACATCAACCTTATAAGGATACTAGGATTCAACACTTGGTCATTTATTCAAGTTTTTTATGTTGTTCCTTGTATATACAATTTACATTATAAATTTACTTCAATACTTGGTCATGTACTTAGCTTTCAGTGTTGTTATAGCTTACATCAAAGAATAATTGTTTAGGTTTCAACACTTGGTTGTTTATTTTTGTTTCACTGTCACTACTACACTGAGTCTATTTGCAAAGATTACTCCCCGATGCTTTTCATGCCTTATAATGTTTTTCGCATCTCAAATGGAAGACCATCAGTAAAATTTAGAAGCACAAAATTGGTTTTGGCATAGGTATTGGCATGCAAGTTGGCATAGGTGCCAGTATACATGTCGATTGTCACTAGTTTGGCAAAATTGGCATTCCTATGAAATTACAAAAAGTAGTTTGCAATAGGACCCAAAATCATTTTGACATACAAGTTTTAGCATTTTTAAGATAAAAATTTAAAGAACATCTACACCAAATTTGGGATCAAAATACTTGAATATGCATGATGAACTTAATTTATGAATTGATATAAGTAAAAGGGCCAAGGATAGGAATCCCTCTTGATGGAGAAAGAATGAATTATAGCATTATCAAAGGATTTTTAATTAGACAAGTCCATCATGCCAAATAATTCTATCTCTCAGGGGGGGTCACCTCACATAATTTTAGTGTACCATGTGCATTAAAAGGAAGGGTATTTTAACATAAATTTTAGGAAAACTTCAATGGTATTACAAAATTTATTTAATTCATAAGTAAAGAGGGGTGATTTTTTTGGGTGGGAGCTTTAGCTAAGGGGTTTTTCAAATACCCCTTGAACGCAAGTGATACACAAGGTTTCTTAGCAATGCACCCCCTGAGGTCTATATCTAGTTCTATTTCCAACTCACCTATCTCATCCCTATCCATACCACCTAATACATGATCCTCTTTATCATTTGTAATAACATCAAGTGATACATGATCCCCATCTTCTTCCCCAATGACATGATCTCCACTTTCTTATATTGTGATATCATGTGTATGTGTTTATGGGGGGCGGCACATACATTTGAGGCCTATTTGTAAAACCCCTTATCTATACATTTATCATAAATAAAAAGTACACTTTTTCTATTTAATATGTGAACACCCCCTTTATATGGTACACTTCTACATGTGAAAATTGTGTAAAAGGGGGGTTTTTTAACCCGCTTCTATTGAACCAATGTGCTACACTTACGTATTTTATGAGTGAACCCTAGGTGTCATTATTTCCACCTTCTTCTTCTATATTGTGATCTTTATCCATCAACATCAATTGGATCCATTGGCATCTCTATATTTGCATCCCTTTGTTCAAAATTTGGCTTATTTTGAGGAGCAACTTGGACCACATACCACCATCTTGGATCTGAACAATCTGGATGAAAGCAATATATTGATTTAGGCTTAAGTATGAACATGTTACAATTGTTTAAAAAACAAAGGCATTAGCTTAATTCATTAGTACATACCTGTTGAAATTGCTTAGGAAGAACAAAGTATCACTTTCATTGGACCAGAGTTTGGTTGAGTCTATGGCAAAAAAAGAGCTACATCTATCTTGATTCTAGCATAGGGACCATTGTAGATAATTCTAAATGGTTTTACATCAAGAATAAAAACACTAAAATATCTAAACCAACTTCTAAGATGTTGTGTACGGTCCCATAATGATATAGCTACCTCCTATTAGGATAGGAGATTGGTATCAAATGTGCTTGCTTAGCTATCTTGTATAAAGTTAGCCATGACTCCACAACCAAATACGGCTCTCTTGGAATGACGCATTCCATACAAACATCAAAACATAGTCCATATGACCATAATGCACTATACTTGTTACTGTACTTCAAAGGAAAATCATTACAACAATGAGGATGCATTTTATAGTGAGTGTGACCATGATTAACTTAATCAAATCAAAAAATAAGAAACTTACATGTAGATTTACATACTAATGAAAACTTCTTCTATTGCTTGGTTATTATCTCTCCCTCATCTTTGGCCCTAACAAGGAGCAAGGTGACATGTCTTTGGGGAAAAAAGCAAGGTCCTATGAATATGATTGCATTGGCCTATGCCTTGCTCTAAATCTCCTCCTCATACTTTCTCTTTTCATTTTGGCCTCTTCATATCTTTGAACCCAATTTTGTGTGTCATTGCTCTTGAGGAGACAAAACTTAATTATTTTCTCCCTGAAATCTTCACCCATCTTTGAGCAACCTTGGCTACAGTATGATCATCATCCTTTTTGTGCAAACAGAGTGGCATATCACGATCTATAGATTTAATAAGCTCGATCATATATACCATGGACTCTTGCACCAGCCAACCCACCCTCTACAATGCTATGAATGGTTTCCACAATGGTGACCTCCTCTACTATGTATACTTCAATTATAATGATTAAGGAAAAGTGCTTCTTAAGAAAACACACAACTTTAATGGAATTTACACTAGCCTTATCAATGCTCGATGAGGAGATATGTTTTTTAGAGATCCATCTATCTCAAATGCCAAGATAAGATTCAAATTTTGCTATTAATCACAAGCATATCCCACAAAGCCATTGATCATGTAGCTAGTTTTTCTAACATCTTTTAATAAGCATCCTTTCACCATTCTTGGGAGGGTCAATATCAAAGCAACAAAGAATTCATAGAAATTCATAGCAATATTAAGAGCTTTCAAGCATTAATATCAATTTGAAACATGTAGAATACCTCTAAGAACTTGTGCCAATCATCTAGGCTTCTTGTCCTTCATAAACTCTCCTTTCAGGCAATCCATGTTTCTTGTCACAGTGTCCAAAAGAATGTAATGTCCTTCTTGACCATTGCCTCCTATCTTGGGAAATATCCATGGTGCTTTGGAGAGAACAACTCTACCACCATGTGTTTGGGATCACAACTCAGACGTCCTATCCATTTTCCTTAAGTCTTTCAAAAATTATTCTCTTAACTCTAACTCCCCATATTCTGCAAAGGCATGCATGGTCCATATCAAAATTCCCTAATTAGAATGTCATTTTTATGTTAGATAGCTCTACAAATGTCAAAGACATGTATTTGTCTCCATAGGGTATGAATATCCTCTATCAATTGTGCCATATACACATCCATGGTCTTTTCTTTATACTCTCCTAGCACAAGGAGGCAAAGCATGAGGTGTCAATTCTTTATTGTCAGCCATGGTGGGATGTTGTAATTCACCAAAATAACATGCCATGTTGACCAAGATGTTGAGTGTAACCCAAAAAGATTCACACCATCCATTGCAATCCCAAGACATAAGTTATGTGGATCATTTAGGAAATCCTACCACATGTTATCTACGTGCTTCTATGCAGCTCAATTTTGAGGAATCTCATGTTATCTACATGCTTCTATGTGGATCCTTTAGGGAATCCTACCACATGTTATCTACGTGCTTTTATGCAACTCAATTTTGAGGAATCTCAAAGTATCATTAGTGGAGAAATATGTGGCATGCCATATCATCAAGTTTTGTATGGACTTGCACCTAAACATATGTTCTATTCTAATGATGATTGGAATGTGTCTCAAGACCTTTACTTGGATGGTCTCACCTTGCAAGTCCTATCTATAACAATGTGTCCCCCACTTTGGACAAGTAGCCAAATGCCCATGCTCATGAAAAACAAAATACAATCATTGGGACAAATGTGGATAATGTTATAGTCCATCCCAATTATTTTCAACATCTTTTTCACTTCATCCCTTGATGCAGGCATGGTATTTGGGTCAAGCAACATATTTTGTAGCTACCTATTGCAATTCATATCTGCAAGAAACACTAAGAACAAGATATTAATAATTGTTAAAATAAGATCCAAACATCTATTGATAGAATGCACTGACCTCAATAAAGTTGAAACATCTTTAGTCCTCTCTTTTTAGTTGATTTTTTCTCTTATATTGGCAACTTACAAGGCTTAAGTGTTAGCAAATGAGATAAGATAGGATTTTTCCTTTCTTGTGTCCCTATTTCCTACATTCCATCCCTTTTCCTTTCCCTTTCCCTCTTTCTCTCTCCCTTTCCCTTTCCCTCTTTCTCTTTTTTGCAATCAAAGAGTTGGAGTTGAAAGTTTTTGGTCATTTGTTGAGCAATTTTATATTGCAAGTGTGTAAGAAGAAGGGAGACAGTGGTTTTTGTCCTCTGTCTATGTTAGTGACCTTGCTCAAGTTGTACAACAAGATTCTTAGGAGGTTTTAGGACCATCAAGTTGCATCTAGCGGTATTGTTGAAGTCCCTTTCTACATTTTTTAGAATCCTCTTTTTGTGAAGGCTCAGTCATCTCTTACTAGTTCTATGAACCAATCTATCTATGTGGATAGATTGAAAGCCACAAAAAATAGTGATGTTATTGGTTTGAAAGACGAGAAGTTAGTGCTTAATGATGTTGACTTTTTTTAGTTTCACTCCCGAGGTCTTCAAAAACGAGGATTATTGAAATTCGAGCGATTGCATTCAGGCAAGGTGGAAGTTCGAGCGAGGGCTCTAGGTGATTTTCGCGTTCCAATGCATGATTTATGTTGTTGCAAAAGTAGACATGTGCAATGTATCGTACCCATGGGACAAATGCACATGCCATAGGAGCACGTTAATGCATATTTTTTTCCATACTCATGTATGACACGTGTTGAAAAAAGGAAAAATATGTGTGCCCAACCATGCAAACGGTGTCTAATGAGCATGATACTTAGGAGCTCCATTCAAAGAAGTAGCAATTATCCCTATAGGACCTCCCTCTAGCATAGGACTCCAATATTTTGACACTTGCACACCACCCCATTGTAAACTATTTTATGAGCTGGTGCCAATAATTCCTCTATTTTCATTGGTGCATATTTTTTTCCATACTCATGTATGACACATGTTGAAAAAGGGAAAAATATGTGTGTCCAACCATGCAAACGATGTCTAATGAGCATGATACTTTGCACAAGCCTTAAAGTTAACAAGTTTAAGGTGTGTGAATACTATCATACCCATCGGAGAAATGCACATTCGATACAATCTCCATTCAAACAAGTAGCAATATCTTTGGATGCAAAGCATGTTTTTAAAGCGTATATGACCAAAGTCACACCTTTGATTAGAAAGCTCAGAATTCATGTACACGACTATGTGAACCACGAAGAGTTTTATGTTTCACCCCTCAAGCATTATGATGCTATCCTATGTATGTCATGGTTCCATAGAAAGGAGGTAGTTCTTGATTTTAAAGCAAGGACTCTCAGTTTCATGCACAAGAACAACAAAAACAAGATTTGGTCCAAAGGAAAAAGCGAGACAGTTCCAATTGTATCAAATATTCCTATTGCTAAATCAATAAAATCTACAATTTCTAGGTAATATATGGTCTTTGTCAAGGAGAAAGAGGGTGAACCTCAAGTGGAAGTGAGTCCTTTAGAAAAATAAAATTTCAGTTTCTAGAATCTTTCAAAGATTATTTTTTAGATTCTCTACAAGGAGAGCTTCCTACAAAACATCCTAAATATCACGTCATAGATATCCTTCCAGGAAGTGACCCCCAAACAGGCCACCTTATTGTGTCAGTGCATCCCAGACTGAAGAAATAATGGCATAGCTACTAAGATTTGATCTCTAAAATACCTATCATGCCCAATTCCTCACCCTTTTGTTCACCCGTGCTTTTAGTTCAAAATAAGGATGGCTTATCGTATGTGTGTGGATTATAGAGCTCTTAGTAAAATGATAGTCAAGAACAAGTTTCCAATCCCTCACATATTAATATTTTGGGCAGATGGAAAGGAGTGACGTTTTTTAGCCGCATTGATTTAAAAAGTGCATATCATTAGATAAGGATCCACCCATAAGATGTCCATAAGACAGCTTTTTAGAACACTTTTGGACTTACGAGTTTTTGGTAATGCCCTTCGAGCTTACAATGCACCAACCACTTTTAATCACATGACAGATAGAATTTTCAAATCTTATTGGCAGTTTACAAGTACCTTCTTTGATGATATTTTGGTCTTTTCCAATACGAAAGAAGAACACAAAAAGAACTTGGCTACTGTGTTTCAAGAACCCAGAAATCATAAGATCTTCATTAATGCCAAAAAGATTTAATTCTTTCTTGATGAGATTCATTATCTTGGACACTTTATTTCCAAGGAAGAGATTCGGATGGATCCATACAAGATAAAGATACGTGAAATAAGCAGTTTTCTTGGGCTTTGCTCTTATTACAGACATTTCATTAGACACTTTTTTGATATAGAAGCCCCCTTACATGACTTGACCAAGAAATCTATAGTTTTTCAGGTTGGGAGAAAGAGAAAAGACAACTTTCAATACTCTCAAATAAACTGATCCTATCCTCATTGTTCTAGACTTACATAAACAGTTTGATGGGGACTGTGATGCATGTGGAGAGTGTGTGGGAACTACCCTCCATCAAGAAGGTCGAGTTATAGCTTATGAAAGTAGGAGGCTATGTGATGCCAAGATGTATTTGGATATTTATGAGAAAGAGACACTAGCGGTTATACATGCCTTAACTATTTAGAAGCATTATCTTCTTGGAGCTGTTTTTACAGTCAAGACTGATCATCAAAGCCTCAAGTATTTCTTGAACTAGAGAAAGACCTCCGAAAAGTAGATGAAGTGGGAAATTTTTCTATCCACGTTTCATTTTCACATTGTCTATACTCCAAGAGCTTGGAACAGAGTAGCATATGCTTTATCTAGAAAGCCCAAAGTGAATAATGTCACCATAGCATATCACCCATGTTGAAAAAGTGAAAGGAAAGCATGAAGCTAAACACAAAACAAGAGAATGCTTGCTTATGGAATGAAGAAGGTTGGTCATATGTAGGCACCTCTACATGAGCCACCAAGCTCCATAATCATCTCCTCAATCAGCTCCTAGAATCTCTCAATCATTCTATGTGGCATCTACCACCACCTAACAGTGCTTATGGGCACCTAACTATGCCTCTAGCACACACACATAGAACCCAAGGTGTGCCTAGGGCATACACCTTGAGATATCCCATCAAACCCCCCCTCAAGAGAATGCCTCAGGCTATGTCAAGGATGCATCTAGTCACATAGTGTCTCAAGCCATCTCATGGTGGTCGAGGATAAATATATGGCTAGGATCTCATGCTAGCAAGGGTTCCCAAGGGTGTGAAGTCAAACAAAAGGGATATATAAGGCCTTCCAATGGTTATCTCCCCTGCATGTACATGCACACAATGTCTGTAGGAGGTACCATGGAGCTAAACACATACACATGGCCTACATCATATGCTGACTAGAGGTGTTTACAAAGAACACAATAGTTTATTCCATTCTTTTTGGAGGACTATCCAGGCAGAGTACCTTGACTCAACATAAAAGAGAGATCTGGCGCATATGTAGAGCTGGTTCAAAAAGCATAATCATCATAGGAGGCCTCATCTTGTGGATGCACATCAACTGAAAGTAAATTGGTAGTTTCTGGTTTTGTAGTTGCTTCCTTTTTGGCCTTACAAAACATTTCATGGTGATTGTTATTGCCACAATATTTGCAAGGATTGATCTTGAAGCAATCTTTTGAGAGGTGATTAGTCTTCCCACAATGTTTGCAAGGTTGAAACTTGCCCATTTGAGTTTTTATGGCATAGGCTGTGTCATTGCCTCTCCGGAGTTCCTTGTGCCTTTCTTCTTCTTGAAGAGCAGTAATAAGACCTTCAAGATTAGGATTAGGAAGATTTTTCAATGTGGTGACAATATGATCATAATCTTCAGGCATACTTTTGAGCAATATTGCCATTGCATCATCTGTAGTGATTGGAGAGTTGATAGAAGCAAGTTGAGTCATAAGACTCCACATGTGATTGACATGGGCAGCCAAGGGAGTGCCATTAGCCATCTTCAACTCAAAGAAAGCAATCTTAAGTGACAATTTTGAGATGTGAGAGCTAGCACTAAAAAGAATATCAAGCTTTTGCCAAGCTTCAAAAGGAGACTCCATATCAGAAATGTGATGAATATAGTCATCTCCTACGCCAAGAGCAATAATGCCATAGGCTTTCTCCTCTCTAGCAGGATCTCATGTCAGGCATGTAGGAGCTGAGGATTCTCCAGCATTAGAGGCTATTGAAGAAGAAGTTGAAGCAGGTTTGACAAGCCCCCAGAGGTTTTCCCTCATCAATGCAAACTTAACTTTCATCTGCCATGTGTGAAAGCCTTTACCATTGAACTTATCAATCTTCAAGAAGGTAGCCATGAGAGGGTCTAACCCAAAATGGGTAGTGTCTACTCTCTTACAAGGCTAGAAAAAGCTGAAAAGCTTCAAAGTACAAGCATTTGGTGTAGCAAAGACTTGTAACCAAATTCCATACTAAAAATCATAATGGAAATGATACTTCAACTTGCATGCTTCATAGAGGTGGCTAAATGAAAGTATTCCAAGAAAATCTAGTATAGCCACCTAAAGGAAGGTTGTAGCCACAATTGTACTGATGCTATTCAACACTTTAAAACATCAGAAATGCCAAAGTAGCATCTAATCTAGCACCAAACTCACAACACTATTAAAACTATCCAAAACAGAGGCCTGATCTTGGAGGGCTTGTATCTCACTCTTCAAGGCAAAGAAAATAGGGCTTTATAGGTAGAAATAAAGCTCGTGTACCAAAGAAGAGCCACTACAGAGGAAAGGTGAAATGCCACATCACATCGCCATAGCCAGGAGCTTGATTGTCGACTGGTTTTTTCATGTTTTCTCCCTCCTTGGTGGACCATTTCACTTCAAATTTGGACAGGGGCTAGCTCATGTTGTTTTGGCTCAGAGGAATTTCAAAATGGTTGCTCCAGCAAGTCGTATTTCATGAAATGGCATCAAGAAGAAGGCGGTTGTTGCATGGGTTTGTGGGCACCATTCCCTAATTGCTCTGATGTGGAAGGTCACCCATACGAAGTGTCTCTCCAGCCAGAAGGACTCTGCGAATGGTTGCTTGTAGGTAGAGAACAAGCTCACACAAAATTTTGGAAGGAAAGAGGAAAATGGCATAAGAAGAAGAAGAAGAAGAAGATGACATGGCATAAATGGGCTCAAGGAGGATCATAGTGCTCTGATACCATGTTGAAGAAGTGAAAGGAAAGCATGAAGCTGAACACAAAACAAGAGAATGCTTGCTTATGGAATGAAGAAGGTTGAGGTCCATATGTAGGCACCTCTACATGAGCCACCAAGTTCCACAATCATCTCCTCAATCATCTCCTCAATCAACTCCTAGAATCTCTCAATCATCCTATGTGGCATCTACCACCACCTAACAGTGCTTATGGGCACCTAACTGTGCCTCAAGCACACACATATAGAACCCAAGGTGAGCCTAGGGCATACACCTTGAGATATCCCATCAACTCGGACCTAGAGGCCATGAAAGAGCTTAATTTATAGGATCCAAATTTTAGAGAGATCATGAAAAATATACAGCAAGGGATATCATCTAGTCAGTATACACACAGGACCGATCTTTGGAACAAACAGACCTAGTAACTAAAGAAAAGCAGATAGAATTCTCTGAGAGCTCCTGCGAATGCCCCCTCCCCTCCCTCGCTCCCGTCTACCCCCCCTCGCACTGCGCGGCCCCCTCTCCCCTCCCCCTCCTCTCTCTCCACTGCCTCCCGCTGTGCCCCTCCGTCCCCCTCTCTTCCTTCTCCGCCTGCCATCCCCCCCTCTCCTCCCTTCTCTGCCCCTCTGTCCTCTCCCCGCCTCCCCCCCCTCGCATTGCACTACCACCCCCCGCCCCTTCCTCCCCCTCCCCGCTGGTGCACAACGCTGCCCCCCCTTCCCCTCCTTCCTCGCCTTTCCTCCCTGCCTCCTCTCGCACTGTGCTACCACACCCCCCCTTTCCTTCCTCCTCTTCCCCGCCCTGCATTGCGCTGCCCCCCCTCCCTCCTTTCCTTCCCCCTCCGCCACTCGCTCCCTCTCCACCACCTCTCCTCCCCCCGCTTCCCCGTACTTCTCCATCCCTCCCTCTTTCCTCCCCCGCCTCCATCCCACTCCCCCCTCCCTCGTCTCTACCATTTCCTTCCCCCGCCTTTTGGATCATTCGTAGTTTGTTGGTGCGGTATGGCGGCTGTGAGCTCGGAACCGGTGGCCTAGACGGACCCCCCCCTCCATCAATCTACTACATAACACTGACAGAGCATCAAGTCTCCTTGGTGAAGCAGGCTGCCACGGACTTCTCCCAGACATCTGTTTATGGGAGAGTCATTGGCTACACCCCTTCACGAGCAGACATCAGGGACTGGTTGCAGTCCACCCTCTACCTTGAGGACAGCCACATTGAGGAGGTTGCACTCATGGGACGTGGTATCTTCTGGCTCAAGCTCTCCTCAGCACAGGCTGCGAGTGATATGGTCAGACGGTCCCCTACTTCTGTGGGTGGGAAGACCATCCTTATGGTCCCATGGTATAGGGGTTTCAGTGTAGCAGACTTTGATGCCCGCTTCCGCATTCCTCGTCATCCAGTTACCCTCATTTTCCCAGGCCTCACAACCGAGCTTCGCTCGATCATCAAGGACCTGGGGGCGCACTTTGGCTAGCTCATGCAGGACACCTTCGTTGATGCGGCGGCAACCCAAGGGGTGCCACGTGTCAAAGTGGCAATCCTAGATCCACAGAGTATCCCCTC
The DNA here is from genome assembly GCF_047967505.1 of Dipteris shenzhenensis. Taxonomy (NCBI): domain Eukaryota; kingdom Viridiplantae; phylum Streptophyta; class Polypodiopsida; order Gleicheniales; family Dipteridaceae; genus Dipteris; species Dipteris shenzhenensis. Next base: position 28,724,741 of record NC_141615.1, read on the forward strand.
AGAGTTCGAGATTGAGACGGACACAATTGTGGTGACGCAGCACATTATGGTCACTGGTTGCCCAGATAAGTGTCTGAGATGCCACGGCTTCGGGCACTAGGTGCACTGCCGCCCTCGCTTCACGAGGATAGAACCTCAGATGGCCCCCATCTAGGCAACTCAGGATCCCCCCCGCCAGGCATTGACACCCCCTCCTGAAGGGGAAGGCTGGACTGAGGTCAAAAGAAAACGGAAAGGAAACAAAACAGGACCAAAAAAGCCTTCCCATCTACAGCAAGAGCCCCCTGTGGTCACCAATCCCGGTAAGGGGAAGGAGAAAGGGAAGGAGAAGATCAGCCAGCCTCCCCCTCATCCTTCACCCTGCCCCCCCTCTCCCTCCTCCTCCTCGGTCCCCCTACCTCCCCCCCTCTAGGATCCCCCCCAACACCTTTGGTTTTAGCCCCCCTCTCTCCCTCAAGCATGATCCCGAGGGAAACCCCCTGTCCGCTTGCGTCGCCTGTGGCCCCGAAGCCAGCACAAACCTCCCCCGCGCCTATCCTTCCTAGCTGGGCAGAGGGGAGAGGCCCTTCCCCGCAGATGGCCAACACCACTCCAACTTGTTCGATAGCCAGCACCCCTCTTTTTGGTTCAAGCTCCTCATCCTCGTCCCCACACCCAAGGGCAACTGTTAGAGCTCTACCTTTGGAGTTTTACTGAGCAGGACCTTGGGATTATTTGGATGCAGTGGGTATTGGCTCCTTCCCTGCATGTCTAAACATCAGCATCTTCTTCCTCCGAAAGGGGGCGGAGGGTAAGGTGTCCGTCCTTGCCCCCCACGATGGTCCTAGCTATTCCTTCACTATCAACAGTGATGGGAATGAGCAATGGACGAATGAAAATGTTTGGGAGACGATTCGAGATCAATCCCAGGAGCAGGTGCAGGACTGGATTGGTAGCAGAGTAGCGGAGCTTCTTCAACAGCAGTGGAAGGAGGGTGATGTTCGTCTGAGATGGCGCCACAGTGCCAAACGATTCCGCCTTTTGGTCATTATTCGACCGCCTCTAGAGTGGATCTATGCGGAAGGGCTCCACCCGTGGAGGACCTTAGAGGTAGCGGGCTTCTATAGTATTTCCCTAGCGGAGGCGTCGAGTTGGTTAGAGAGAGCTTACCACCATGGGACGTCTCTCCCCTCTGTTGAAGGTTTTAGAGGATGGGTCTGATGATCCGGCCTCTCCTTAGAAACCCTCACAGAAGCGCCTTTGTCTACACACTGGACATCCTCCGACCACCTCGACATCGACTGCAAGTAGACAACTGTTTGTGGCCCATCTCCCCTCTTCATGAGTATACGCATTATCTCTTCAAACGTCAATGGGTTCCACTCATCCGGAACCCGCGGCCCCAGGAAGATGGTGCTCAAACAGGAGCTCCAGCCAGCCTTGGTGGGAAGGGTAGATGTGCTCCTATTGCATGAAGACAGCTTTCGGCTTCTCAGACTAGTAAATGTGGGAAGGTCCTCACAGGACGCTCCCACACCTATTGGGAACCTTCGATTGGCAAGCAAGGGAGGAGCGGGGGTGTCTGTACCTCCATCGATGCTTCTCTAGTTCAGCATGTGTGTGGTTTTGGCACCCTGATCCAAGGACGAGCACTTTGGGTGGGCTTGAATATTGAGGGATCCCGCATCAGCATCCTCAATATCTATGCCTCGATCGACCTCAGACGGAGAGCCGCTTTCTGGAGCTCTTTGACAGACTTATTGCCAGAGATGAATTCTTAGATTGTAGGAGGGGACTTCAATAACCTTGAGACCTTAGAGGATCAGCAGGGACAGGGCCCAGAGTTCCTCAGTATAGCTCAGGCAAAGCAGGCAGATTGGGACTCCTTCTTGTTCGCTGTGGGAGGTCAAGACAGTTGGAGGGAGCCTTCCTTTTGCAGATGGACAGGGAGCCTGGACGGGTTACAGGAGGGAGGGAGGCAGACTTCTGGAGCGGTTGGACCATTTCTATGTCAGCGATTGGGCGCTAGGTAGAGGTGGAGAGTCAGGAGTGGTTCCAAGGATGACCCTCTTTGACCATGCCCCAGTCATCCTAGTCCTAGACTCAGCCTCTCACTCCTTACCTCCACACTCGTGCCGGATCCCAGACTCCATCTACTCCAGAGCAACGGTTCGTAGCAGGATAGTGGACTGTGGGAGCAGGATTGGGACCCCATGGGGGATATGGCAGCTCAGGTAGCTCAGGATCTTGCCGAGTCTAGTCTCATCTATCAGCAGGAGGTGATTCACATCAGGAAGTAGTGGTGGGCGAAGGAGAGGGGTCTCATACGAGATCTTGCCTTGATACAGCGGATGCAACAATCTTCTCCAGACTCTAAGGAGCTCAGACGGCAAGAGGTTAGAGCCCGAGCCATGTTAGAGGAGATCACCCAACGACACTCAGAGTTCTCATTTCATGCTTCCAAGTCCTTTTGGGCTAGGAAAGGCGACAGGATGTGCAGAGAGTTCTTCAAGACTCATGGCCAGAGGTCAGCAAGGGAACAGCTCCGATCTCTTAGAGCGCAGGATGGTAGTGTCAGACAGATCCAAACGAGGTCCAGGACTTGGCAACAAATTTCTATAGATCCATGTTCCAGCAGGAGCCCCTAGACCCTCGTGCCCGCCATTGCAGGGAGGAGGTGTGGAGGTATACACCATCACTCATGCAGCCTAGCATGAGTGAAACGTTTCTCACCCCTTTCACTATAGCAGAGATGCAGGATGCAGTGAGCGCTATTGATGGGCAGAAATGCCCAGATGAGGATGGGCTCTCTAGAGCTTTCTTCACCACCTTCTGGGAGCAGGTCCACTAGCCCTTGCTCGCAGCCTTCTAGCATATCTTCTCCAACGAATAGATGCTAGAGAGCCTTGCGACAGGCTTGATCTGCCTTATCCCCAAAGGGGGGGACCGGTAGAAGATCAGATAGTGGTGCCCAATCACCCTCCTCTCGACTACGTACAAAATCCTTGCCAAGATGATCAGTAGCCGCATTTGCCCCCTGCTACATGACTTGATCCATGACACCCAGACTGGTTTTGTCCAAGATCGCAGCATTTTGGACAACATTTTCACATTCTCAGAGGCGACAAAGTGGGCCCAACATAGTTGCTAGCACCTTGCCATACTCCTTGACTTTGAGAAGGCGTACGATAGGGTATACTGGTCCTTCTTGGAAGGTACACTCTCTCGGTTCGGTTTCTCGGACGAGTGGATCAAAGGTATTGCTAGCCTCTACAGGTCGGCAGCCGGGTTATCATCAGCGATAGGATGGGGGAGAGATTCACCCTCGAGCGCTCGGTGCATCAGGGCTGCCCGCTTGCACCCTACCTCTTCCTATTTTTTGCGGAGGCCATGACTCAATTCCTACGAGCCCGTACCACTGGTCTTCAAGGGATGCACCTCCCTATTTGGGATGATGCAAAACTTCTGGACTCCGAGTATGCAGATGACATAGCCCTGTATGTGCAGGATGATATCGAGTCACTGGAGCGAGTGAGACTGTCTTTAGAGGTTTTTTGCCTAGCTGCTAGGGCAAAAATCAACTGGCATAAGTCAGTTGGTTTTCTTACGGATCCGAGAGCCAGCTCACAATGGGGTATTTTCTTGGGGTTTCACTTGATCCCTAGAGGATAGACGACACATTACCTAGGATTCCAGGTAGGCCTAGATATCATGCCGGCTCAGCAATTCTTATTGGTCCTAGTCTCCATACGATGGAAGCTAGCCTTTTGGAGCACGGCTTGGCTATCCTTGGCAGGCAGGGTCCTTGTGGTCAACCAGGTCCTTCTTGCCACCGCTTGGTACGTGGCATCTTGCTGGTGTTTCTCGAGATCGTGTGTATCCCAGCTGAGGAGATTGGTGCGAAACTTTCTTTGGCCTGGCTCAGATGGTTCTGGCACCACCACAACCGGGTCGCCTGGCAGACGATCATTCTCCCCCAGACAAAGGGCGGGTCTTGGCATCATAGATCTAGAACTGCAGAGTCAGGCATTACTTGGCAAGTTAGTCATCCACAGTATGACCCCAGGAGGGCAGACATGGAAGCTCTTGCTTTAGCATGGTCTGAGCGCGTGTACCCCCCAGAGAGGGGGTGATTGGCAGCCGTCTATCCGGTGGATTTTCACTTCTGCCCCACTGACAGCCCATTCCCCCTTCCTCCGTAGCCTCGTCTTGGTCTGGAGGAAGTTGCGACACAGCCTCTCTCAGGTTCCCCCTAGCTGCCGAGAGGAGATAGATAGACAGCCCCTAATCTGGAGCAGCTAGGTGACAGATGATACAGGTCGCCAGCTTGGAGAGAGATCCCATATCCCTTGGGCGCTCTAGGTGCGTGGGCCCACACGCTCGCTTCGGATTTGGAGGGACATCTATAGCCAGTTGAGCCCAAGCAAGGTGGCAGCAGTAGTAGGTATGGCACATGGGATCCAGGCTCAGTGAGTGGAGATCGATGCTGCCATTCCTGCAGGTTGGAGGATTCCCATGATCACCAGACAGCTCCTCCTGGGAGATGAGAGGTGGCTAGGGCAGTTCACACCCCGTGGCATTCCTTTGGTGGTTATAGGTCTTTTCTTGGACTCCTCGATTCACTTCTTCTCCATCGTCGATGATAGCCATCTCCAAAGCAGAGAGGCTGTGATCGACCCCCAGCTTCCCTGGCAGCGCCTTCGCATCATAGGGCTGCAAGGGAAAACGTGGCATATAGACCCCCTGATTCCCCTGATTATGCAGGACCATGACTGGAGACTCTGGATTTGGGAGGGCCACTCCTTGACATAGGTGAAGTGGGACCCAGGGGAGTGGCACTGGCCACCACTGGAGACCTCAGAGAACCCTACCCCCTTCTTCTCATACAGTGCACATACTGGTAGGCGTGCTCTTGGGGCTCTCCAGTGTGGGCTACCCACACAAGCACATAGTTGGTATGCCCAAGGGATATCTCTGGTCTTTCTTCGCACATTCTGGCAGACTCTTTGGGCAAGCTGGCAGCCGAGGAAGATCTCTTACTTTCTTTGGATGGTGGCCCACAAGGGGCTACCAGTTGGCAGCTGGATGAGGCAGATGGGGCAGGAGGGGCACTGCCAGATGTGTTTTCAAGAGGAGGAGTCCCTAAAGCACTGCCTTTGGAGCTGCTCGCATGCTCAGACAGTGTGGAAGGGAGTCATGGGGATCTTAGCAAGGGCTGCACCCAAGCTAGGACCGGCCACTTGGGGAGCCGTTTGCTGGTGCAGCTGGTGCAGCACCGAGATGGGACATCACTTGGCTTATGAGTTCTCTAGGCAGGATCCATTTTTCTTCATCATGCAGGCCACCTGGGCATACATGGACAGCTTCCCTTGGCATCTGACAGAGACAGATGCAGGAGCGATGACTCGGCACCCAGTTTGGGAGATCATAGGGAGTATTGCAGGCTGGCATATCTGGACTTCTAGATGCACGTAGACCTTAGGAGATCAGGCTTTTTCTGCTACCCAGACCCTAGCAGACATTTGGAGCACGATCATTCACATGCTCAAGGGTCAGTGGGATTAGATTCAAGGGGTCCCTGGTAGGGAAGGAGAAGAGATGGCACTTCCTTCGTGACTGGGACCATCGAGAGCTGTTCTTCCAGCACTCTACTCAGAGTCTTCAGTGGCATTACTCCCCCCCACCGTGGTTGTTTGTCCACACTCTGATGATTATGCCCTGAGAGGCTTGTAATTAGTATTTTGTTACCACGGGATGTATCCGTTTTGTGATTGCAGCCTGTTGGCCTTTAGGCCCTCTTGTACTCTCGTTTTCAAGCAATATAACTAGCACTACTTTTTGCGCAAAAAAAAAAGTCAGTATACACTAAAAGATGGATTTCTCATGAAAGATGATCACCTTACTGTGACTCAAGACATGTGAGCCAAAGTTTTGGAAGAATGTCATGCTCCTCCTTATGCAGGACATCGAGGTATTTTTTCTACTACATAGGCCATTGAAATATATTTTTTTTGGACAGGGATGCAAAGAGACATACCCAAGTTTGTAACCGAATGTCTTATATGCCAAAAGGTAAAATATGATAGGTACAAGACCTTAGGACTCCTCATGCCACTGCCCATACCAAAGGAACCATGGCAAGCATTGCAATGGATTTCATATTTGATCTTCCTAGATCCAGATATGCAAATGATGGGATATGGACCATCATCGACAGGTCCAGCAAGCATACCCATTTCATTCCAGTAAAAAAAACTATAAAGGCAGACCACATGGCCAGGACATAGATCTTCAAACACAATGGGATGCCTAAGCTGATTGTTAACGATCGAGACCCCAAGATGACTAGTTTATTCTGGAGTGCATTATTTGACAATATGGCAATGAGGTTGGACTTTTCATCTTCTTTTGATGATCCTCAATCAAACAGACAAAGCAAGAATGCCATTGGAACTTTTCAAGTGTTATGCATCCAAAAAGAAGGCCGAATGGGAAAAGTATCTTCTTAAACTTGTGGAATTTGCATACAATAATAATGTTATCTCACGTAATGCTTGCATCGGACTGCCTAGGTGGAGGGGTGGCACATGGAGATGCCTTGCCACCCAATCACCTTTTGCATACTATATTATTATTGCTATGGACTATGTAAATCACACACCTATGGATCCTCTTACATGGAAGGGTGGCACATGGGCATGCCTTGCCACCTTAATCTTGGGCCCTTACCATACCATATTTTATTCTACTGGAGCCACATACACACACTCACTTTTATTTCTAACCTTTCCCATGGTCATTTTTCCCTATAACAGTTCCCCCCCACACCCAAGGCATGGAAGGCACATTATCTCCATGCCTGGGACAACCACGCACAAAGAAGGGTTTGAGATGTTGCTTGTTGAACACCTTCCTTTAATGAGATTCTTTTAGCTCGAGGACTTCAATAGACCCAACAACCTGGGTTCTTGCCACGATCAAAAACAATGTGGGGTCTCTATGCCATATCCCCACACTCTAGATCAATTACAAACTGTTCATTGCTCGAAAGAGTCACAAAACCTGGATGCTACATCAAAATACACAAAAGCTGGTTGCTTCTCCTAGCTAGAGAGGGAAAGATCTTCAAAACATCCTCCCCCTTTCTATGATGGGGAATCTATCATTTCCTTAAAACTATCATCCCATACTGACTCTTTCAAGAATTGTTGCAAGCTCCTCTCCAAAATGGGATCACATCTTGTGAAATCAACAAGAGACATATTCAAAACCCCCTCAACAGGCATCACATGGATCAACTTCTTGGCCTCAACGTCATGTTTACTGCCCAATACCTTGTTTGGGTGTCTACTATCCTTGTGTATCTTCTTTTGCTCATAATTGGTGCTTTTGGGTGGAAAGGAAGGAATCAAAAATATGTAGATGCCTCCAGACCATGGATCACTTACTTCTATGCATACGCTGCTACAAGATTTACATTAGGACACTCCTGAGAATCAATCAAGTCATTTTTTAAATTTGAACAATATCCTTTTACAATCTTGAAAAGAAAGTCATATTCCTGAAGGATTTCCAACCACTTAGCCAACTGACCTAAGGGATTTGGTGACTACAAAACATGCTTTGCAAGACCATTACTTGAAATGATGACAAAGGGTCTTCCTACCACATAATGTTTAAACTTTTGAATTTAAAACACTAAGGAAAAAGCATGCTTGTTTGCCTCTGAGTAGTGCTGCTCTGTTTTAAGCATTTGTCGCAAAGCAAATCGAATGGGATACATGAAATTGTCCTCTCCTTGTAAATGTAATAAGTAGTTGTATATTATGTGCATGTGGCATTTGTTCATAGAATATTGAGTAGCCAAGGCCCTATAGTTGAGGTGGCAAGGGAGTCCATGTGCTGCCCTTCCATGTAGGAAGCATCTTGGGAAATAATGCATATAGTCCATGCTACTTGCAATATATTATGTATATATTAGCTGATGTGTAGGGGAAACCCCCTTGTGCCATGCCTCCACCTATGCAACATTGAATGTGGTGTGGAGCAAGGTCAATGGGTGCTATAATATAAAATGTATGAGAGGTTTTGAGATGGAAAGCATCTTTTGTGCCATTCCAACCACATGATATTAAAATAAGGGTAAAAATTAAAGTGTCCTACACTAGGGATATGAGGCTTGGAGTATATTGAAAATGCAAGCCCCAAATTGTCCATTGCAATTGAGGATGTGTACTGCCATGCTCTCACATGGAAGATGCACTCTCTATACTATGCATGTAACAGGTAGACAATTAATGAGAGAGCCCTTCCCGTTTGATTATAAAAGGGGGGGGAGCTCTTTGATGTGATACCTCCTATCTTCTACATGCACAATGTTATTTTATATATTTCCCTCTTTCCGTAGTTGTTTCCTATTACGATGTCTATACCATTTCTCCCTCCTCTTCCTCCTTCATTTCCAATGTCCCATTTTCTATGATGTCTATTGCATGTGTGTCTAATTCTTCTCTCACTTCCAACCCTTGATGTTCATATTATGCCCCTTCTCTCTCCTCTATCTTCTTTCTGATTTTGCACCCCCATGTTGTCACTATACCCTTTTCTCTTCTCTCTCTTTCGGTTGCGGGAGACTAAGACACTTTGTGCTTGTTGGTTGTTGGTGTTCAGAATTCCACAATAGTTTTTGTGTGGCTGTTGGGATACGATTCTTCACCAATATAGCTTGTGAAGATCACGTCGCCAAAGATGACTTTTTTTATCTTGCTTTTCACTTCTGTAAATATGCTTGTCTACATTTTCTTTTAAATTTATCTTTGTTAAAAGAAGGGGGGGGGGAATGTCCCATCTTCCCACACTTCCTCTCTTGTTTTTCACTCTTCCTTCCCTCTCTCCATAATACCCTCTCTCTTTCCCTCCCTATCTCTCTCTCTCCTTTCTTACTTCCCGTAGCTCTCTCTCTATCCCATCTCTTTATCCTCTCACTCTCTCTCACCCCATCTCTTTCCTTTCTCCCCACTCCTAGTTTCTCTCTTCCCCTTAGCATCTCTCTCTACCCACATTCCCCACTCTCTCTCCTCACCCTCCACCTCTCTCTCTCTCTCTCTCTCTCTCTCTCTCTCTCTCTCTCTCTCTCATCTCTCATCGCTCGAATCTCTCTCTCTTGAATCTCGCTCTCTCTTATCTCTCACTCCATCACTCCTCACTCCCTCACCTCTTTCTCAATCCACCTACCTCCCGTAGCCTCCCACCTCCTACAGTGTCTCACACCCTCATGTATTTCCTCATCTCCTGTATGTCGTCTCTCATGTGCCTTGGGTGTGCCTCCCATAGCCCTCCCCTCATGCATCCATCTCTTCTCGATCTCCTCTCTACCTTGGGCTCCCTGTGCCCTTCCTACCTCAAACACCTCCCCTCCCATAGTCCACCCACCCCATGTGTCCCCTTCCACCTTGAGTGCCTCCCTCTCTCCTCGTACCTCCCCTCCTACCTCCTATGTGTCCACCTCGAAAAACCCCTGTCTCATTGGTGCTTCATGCCACCCACCACCACCATGTGTCACCATGTGGTTCCCACTGCCCCCACACTATTGCCACATGGTAATCCTGGCATCGTCGCCTCTTACTTGGCAATCTAGATAGTCCTACTTACATGACAAATATGTTGATGTGGAAGCCATGAGTTCCTTGTTGACACTGCAAACAACCACCACTGATGATGTGGAATCCCTTGAATACGTGGATCTATGGCTGATGTGGCACCTGGCATACATGTTGATGTGGCACCGCCAGTGATGTGGCATTTGCAAACCCTGATGACATGATGTTCTATGATGACATGAAACTGTGTTGGGCTCCATAGGATTTGAACCCAAGATTTCTTTTTTGGAAAAACTTTAATCCACCACCAAAATATGAATGATTTCATAAAATGAATGGGGATTTTGTTAATAGAATGTTAATCTTCCATGAAGTTTGAATGGGTCATAACTTTTGACTGTGGAGGAATTTCAGCATGTTGTAAAAAGGAAAATTCTTCCATTTCTTGAGCTCTCTAGAACGATCTTATCAAAACCAGAAAATGGGTTGGTGGTGTGGTTCATTTTGAGGATGGTCAACAGTGCCTCCCACAAACTTTTTCCAGCCGTATCTTGCAAAGTCTATGTCAGATTCCTATTGTGTAAAAAGGAAAAGTTTCTATTTTCCTATGTACTTTCCATCCCTATGTTTAGAATTTTTGGGATAAGTATGGTCAAGGGCTTGCTCTAAGGTACATGTGTGCATCTAGGGGAGTCACATGTGTGTGTGTGTGTGTGTGTGTGTGTGTGTGTGTGTGTGTGTGTGTGTGTTGTAGAAGCACACTTAGTGCTATGAGGTGTCTAGTGTGTGACCTAAGTGATGATGTAAGCCAAAGGCCCCCACATGGGAGGTTCCTTTGATTTAGGCCAGTCCCACTGATCTAGGGGCTGATTACCACTGATATAGGGGAGGTGCCTACACCATCCTCTCATTCTATAAAATGGAGGACGTTCCTTCATTCTAATACATGGATTTTGCCTCACTTGATCTCTCTCTCTTTGTGCCATGATGTATCTCTTCTACCCCACACTCTTCTACATTTGGTATCAGGGCCGGTAGGCTTTGGAGAACTCATTTTGGTAGTGCCACCTCATCATCTTCTCCATCACCTCTTTTTGAGTTTTCTTCTTCCTTCCTCTTCAAAAGTGGCTTAGCTCTATTCTCCTCATCCCTTGTGTCTTTTGCCAAGCCCTCCTAGCTGAAGACTTTACCCTATGGGGTGCACCTCTGGCTTAGAGCACTCGCAAGCTGCTTGTGTCAATAAGTCAGCGACACTATTATGGGCCCTCACAATTTACCTCACTTGAATCTCTTGGAAACCTTGCCACAGTTGAGTGACTTGTTGATGGTGTGGTGCTAAGGTTCCACTCCGCACCTTCTAGTCACCACTCACTTATCGGCACACAAGTTGTGAATCACTTCATACTTCAAGCTGAGTGATAGGGTGATCCTTTCCCTTCTATAAGTCCAAAACATGGGCTGAATGCTCAGCCCAGTTGCAAGTGTTTTCTTTACCACAAGGCAACTGTATCGAAACTCCACTCCCTCTGGTGAGACCAAGGTTACATCGAGTCCTACTGCTTTTGTTGAAGTCTTACAAGTACCAACAAAGTGCATAATCCATGCTGACATCAAACGAGTACCAAAATGTGCACATCCCAAGTCTCTCAATAGTCCAAAAGTGGAGGAATAAAAGGGTGGGGAGAAGGCAAAAGTTCAGCAAGACGTGCAGGATCAAACAAACTTACAATTCTTTGTTGAACATTCACTTTGTGCCCAAACAAAATTACAATGTGTAATTCATGGTGTGGTCCAAATGGTTGGTTAGGCACAAATGGATTTAATGGCCAAAACATCTTAACCATATAGATGCATGCTATTACAGAGGAAATCTGAGAAGCCAAACTTTTCAGCATAGTGATAGTAATAGATCTTTGGCTTCTCTGACACCTTGGCTTTTCTCTTGAAAACTTTATTCTTCTTTACTTTCAAAGGCATCGTGTTAGATGCACAAGTAGAATCTAGCATAATGAATAACTGATCAAGCATCTTTTGGGCATAGTCATAGTAGTAGCTCTTTGGCTTCTCTGACACCTTGGCTTTTCTCTTGAAAATTTTACTCTTCTTTACTTTCAAAGGCATCGTGTTAGATGCACAAGTAGAATCTGGCATAATGAATAACTGATCAAACAGCTATCAACTAAAGTATTACTCCTTATCCATCTTCATTTCCAAGGGAGAATGTCCCCATATCGGCAACATAATCATCTGACAACACAAGCTTATCTACAGGGATAAGATAACAAATTCTTAAGATTAGTCCCCAATCCTTGGACAAATCCCAACTATCCAAGAACTTGACTTATTTTATAACTTTAGAAACTACAAGGGCTTGTATTACTATGCAACTGGGGGAATCAAAGTTGAAGAGGTCCCAATGAATTCATGATACTTACAGATTCTCTATCTTCCATGATACAAACACCAATCTATCATCTCCTTCAACAAGTAGTCAAATTGTGTGGCGTTGCAGGTCCACTAAGAGTTCCAAAAATATGTCCCTCTAGGTACTCATGATTATTGGTCTCAAACTTTGGATGAAGTCCTCAAAAGTTGTGGTATCAAACATGCAATCTAGATGATTACAGATTGGTAGTAAGCTAGCTTTGAATTGTACCGGCATGCTATAGACATAACTTTCAAATTCTGAACCCACGGATGGAAAATACACAAAAAATTAAAAACTTTTCCTTTTTACACCATCAAAATCGTAGTTAGACTTTGCGCAATATGGTCGGTCAAAGTTTGTGGAAGACATTGTTGACCGTCCTAAAAAATGAACTTCACCACCAACCCATTTTTGTGTTATGACAAGATGGTCTGTAGATCTCAAAAAATTGAACACTTTTTTTTTTTAAAGCATTCTGAAATACCTCCACGGTCAAAAGTGATGACGCTTCCAAACTTCATGACAGATAACATTATATTTTATAAATCCCCATTAATTTTATGAAATTATTCATATTTTGGTGGTGGATTAAAATTTTTCCAAAAAAGAAGTTGCGGTCCAAATCCTTTGGAGCCCAACAAAGTGCCACATCAGCACAAGATGCCATGTCATCGGGTTCACAAATGCCACATGATTAGCGGTGGCACATTAACAAGTATGCCACATGAGATGCCATGTCATCGGGCTCACAAATGCCACATGATTAGCAGTGGCACATTAACAAGGATGCCAAGTGCCACATCAGCTATAGCTCCATGTCATCAAGGGATGCCACATCATGGATGGCCCAAAGGCACAACTATGATAAGATAATGTGGATAAGTTTGTGAAGACTTTGGCTACAAACAATTTTGAGAAAAATTGTAAGCAGCGAGGCTTTGTAAAGTTCATACAGCTATTTGTGAAGCTTGCGCATTTGATCAAGGAGCGGTTGGTTGAGTTGTCCTTAATGGCTATTGAGGAAAACAGAGGAGATGTTGAAATGTCCACGCTAGTGGATCATCTAATATGAGTAGTCATAAATCAAAGCGAATGCTACATCAATTAGCAATTAGTGGTGCCATGAGGCTATTGTGGTCGGGGAAGGGAAAATGTGAACAAGGAGGATGCCTTGAGTTTCACTGCATTGAAAGCTGCCATAGATAAGCCACAGTATGAAGCTGTTGTGTTGCTTGTGCAGCATCTAGAGGTACAACTATGACAAGATAATATTGATAAGTTTGTGACAAAGGCTTTGATTGCAAAGGATTTCGAGGAAAACTACAAGAAGCGAGGCTTTATAAAGTTCATACGGCTATGGGTGAAACGTGCACACTTGAGCGGTGAGTAATTGGTTCAGTTGTCCTTAATGGCTATTAAGGAAAACAAAAGGATCAAGAGCACGGACGTAAGGGAAACAAAAACAAAAAGAACAGACATTTGCAAAGGTGGCAGAAGATGGTGCTAGAAAGGGCAGATGTAAGGAAGGAGCTGTTCAAAGATAGGCAAGTATATGTAGATTCAGCCAACACCATGTTGGTAAGGGCAGTGCTTATAGCAATAGAAGCATTTGCAGGTTGGTTTACTCTGCCTTTGGGATACCCAATTTTTATGCTTACTTCTGAAAAAAATTTTACATAAATTTAGAACCCTCTAAATTAAAAAACATAATCTAAAAAACCTGAAAACCTATTAATTTCATGTCAATTTTAGAAAATTATTTTAAAGAAATTACAAGTAAAATTATAAAAGAGGTTGATAACATTACATAAAATTTATTTATAATAACACTATTCTAAATTCTGGTAACACTTTGTAATGGTTTCAATAAAAACCATCACACTTAAAATAAAGATATGCTTATAAGATCTCAAAGTCTTTGATGGTATTAGCAAACACCTTTTAATAGTTAGAAGAAATAAAATCCATTTCATTTTGCTTCACTTTACATTTGAACTACTACTCATTTTCCTTTACTTGTGCGACATGATATCCTCTACATGTCACAATAGGGCTTGGAGTACTTTGTCAAATAAGAAAGAGAGAGAGAGGTTCTTGCTGGATTTTCTCTATTTGAATCCTAGGTTCTTTGACAATGGAAGCAATTAATTGTTTTATGGTATGCATTCATGGTATGCACCATAAATGCATGTAAACCCATGTCTATGTGTGCTATGATTGAGGAGCTCAATTCAAATATTTGATTGAGGCACAAGAAGTAGCTGTGGCAAACTCTCTAACCACGGTTGTGACTATCCCTTTACTCCACTGCGTCACATCTTGTAAGCTCCATTTTGTCTACCAAGTCACCTTTCTGCTGTATAACTAAGTCAATAGCATTTATCAACTTTGTCACCGATGTGTCAATCATAACATGTAATAGAATTGAATGTGTGCATTGCACTAGATACACAATGTGGAAAGTAACAACATATCATGTGTGCACTAACTGTAGCACTGAGCCATGGAAGCCTACCATTGAATTAAAAAAAAAACACTCCTTGGCTTGCATGTCTAGAACTAATAAACTCCAATGTGATTTGTACAAGCAATCAACAATAATTATTATTTATCAAAACTAAGAATATTTATCTTTCGAGACAATCCTTCCAGCGCAAGGCCAAAAACAATCATGTGTTGCTACTACGGTCCTACTTCTCACAATACCTAGATCAATTACAAACGGTTCACTGCTCAAAAGGGGGCAAAACCTAGATCTTGCATGAAAATACATGAAAGCTGGTCGCTTCCCCAAGGAAAGAGATCCAAAACTTTCTCCTCCCTGTATGCAGGGGAATCTATCATTTCCTTGAAACTATCATCCCATACTAAGTCTTGCAAGAATTATTGCAAGCTCCTCTGTAAAACGGAATCACATCTTGTGAATTCAACAAGAGATACATTCCAAACCTCCTTAGCAAGCATCACATTGATCAACTTCTTGGACTCAGCATCATGTTTATTGCACAATACCTTGTTTGGGAATCTATTATCCTTGTAGATCCTCTTCCATTCATAATTGGTGCTTTCAGGTGGAAAGGAGAAAGTAGTCAAAAAATTGTAGATGCCTCCATACCATGGATCACTTACTTCTATGGTTGCTATAAGATTTACATCAAGATACTCCTTCAAATCAATCAAGTCATTTTTTAAACTTGAACGTCCTTTTATAATCTTGAAAAAGAAGTCATATTCTGGAAGCATTGCCAACCACTTAGCTAATCGACCTAAGAGATTTGGTGACTGTAAAACATGCTTTGCAAGACCATTGCTTGAAAATGCTTGTCCTTCTCTAAGGACTGTACCTTGACAGTGACCCCTTGGTTTGCTGGCCAAAGGATCTCAAATGGCAGCATCCTTGACTCCCCAAATTGTAAAGGTTCTCCTTTCCCAAGAAGAAAAGCAACATGTGAAGAAAGCGATACATTCACTTCAAAGAGCAGTAGTGGAAAGGATAGTGGGGCTTACATCGATGAGGAGCCAGGTGCATGATTGGATTCAAGAAAGCTTATCTCTAGAGGGTGATCATATCTAGGAGGTTACCATCTATGGGAGAGGGCTATTTCTCTTCCAGCTGTGCTCCTCGAACACCACCCAAGTCCTCCTAGAGCAGAGCCCTCTCCCTCTTGGCCCACATTTGGTTTACCTCATTCCCTAGTACCATGGCTTCATGGTTGAGAATATGGAGGCGATCCAACATGTGCCCTACTTCTCGGTGATGTTCCGCTTCTTGGGGCTCCCGAAGGAGTATAGGTTGATTCTTCACTCCATAGGTGGAGCCTTCAGCATGGTTCTGGAGATTCCCCCCTTGATAGCAGCGGAAGTGGTAGTGGACGATGGAGTCCCATAGTTACGGTTGATAGTGGCACATCTAGAGACTCTTCCAAAGGAAATCTACCTCGAGACACTAGATGGTGGTGAGTTCAGATAGCAGATGGAGATCTCTGGGCTCCCAAGGTAGTGCTTATGCTGCAATCAAATGGGTCAATTAGCCTAGGACTGCCGCAGAGGTGCGAGTAGAGCATGTTGAGAGTTCACACTCAACATCATGTGATCACGTGTGCATAGCACCATCATGTGATCATATGTGCATAGCACTAACCTTATAGAGTGCTATAAAGGAAAGGGTTAGATCCCCTAACCCTAACCCTAAATGGGTTTGTATATATTCTGTTTTTTTAACTGAATCTAGTGTATAGTTAGTCATTTGTGGTGTGCCCTCTCTCGTCATCTCCACGCTTCTCCTCTCCCCTCTTCATATTTTGTCATGGTATCAGAGCTCCCTTGCCTTTCGTTGAGGCATTGCGATTCTTGAGAGTGTGAGAGAGATTGTGAGATTGAGCGTTCTCTTTGCTTCTGTTCACTTCCGTTGAGAGAATTTTTGTCAATTCATTTGAAAGAATTTCCGTTCATTCTTATTGTGAGAGAGAGATTTCATTGAGCTAGGAATCCATTGCTTGTGAGAGAGAAATAGAATTGTCTTCTTTCTTCTTAGAGATATAGATGAAGGTCCATTTCAAGAGGTCCCATGATAGCTCGCTGAAGAAGACAAGGTAGCCCTATGTTCACAACAATCATAGCGACAATCTATGAGCTTCAAGTAGCTCAATAGCAAGCTCCAATAGCCACACACGCTGGTCGACAATCAACAACGGCTCTGCTTAACCCATGCAAGCTTCAAAGTAGCTCAATAGCAAGCTCCAATAGCCACACACGCTAGTCGACAATCAGCAACGGCTCTGCTTAACCCATGCAAGCTTCAAACGCACCACAGTCCTTCGTCCATTGCTTTCTATAGCCGCCAGCAGCCTATCAAGATAGAGACCTGAGTCTCCAAAGGCTCACAACAAGCAGTGTGCCACAGTTATATCAACGAGCTGCTCCATCGACGGACCTGCAAATGGGCTGCCAACAGTAGAGTAAATGATTGCAAAGCTCCAGCAAACGAAGCTCCAACAATACTCACAGCTGTCGACTACCTTATGGGCTTCTGCATGCTCAAGTGCCTCTGACGACATGCCCTCAAGCTCTTCATCGCCCATGCAACAAACTTCCAAGGGTTCACAACTACAGCAACCTCCATCTGCTGAGACAACTCTGCGCCAACGCATTCTCCAGCGATTGCAACAAGCACAGCTCGTAACCGTTCTCCATGCTCAGCAACCGACGGCTTCCAAATCTCATATAGCAAGCAGCTCCTGTGCAACCAAAGCTCCTCAGCCGAATTGTCTCGCAGCAGTCACGAGCGACGACCTTCAACTATCCACAGCCGCCTTCATCAACTCGCTCTTGCAAAGCCTCCAACCTACCGACTTACCTCTGTCTCAATGACAACTCGCATATCGGCTCTTCCAATCCGGCTCGATGACCTTGTGATCTCACCCACCATGAAACACAAGCCTCTCCACAGACCCTACAATGCCAGCATGACAAAATCTACGTGATTCTGATGGAATCTCCCTAGATTCTGTTATCTCCCCCTTGTGACACGTGGCCTTATCTCCTTATCTGCCACATCAGCTGAGTACCACATCAACAGTCTCCCATGCTTGCCACATCACCTTATCTACCACATCATCATAGATTGCCACATCATCATAGATTGCCACATCATCATAGCCACATCAGTTGCCACATTAGCATAGCCATGTCAGCTACCACATCAGCATAACCACTTCACCATTGCCACATCATCAAGGACACATCACCTACCACATCATCAGAGACTCATCACTACCACATCATCATTGCCACATCATTTGCCATGTCATCATTGCCATGTCATCTACTGACATCATCATCTATGCCACCTCAACTGTCCAGTCAGTCCAGTCAGCACTCACCTCTGCAGGCACACACACTGCTCCACAGTCACTTCATGTGACCACTCCTGCCACCTCAGCACAGGCTCCACTGGCACACCTCTTGCTATGCATAGTGCCACATCATCACTGCATGTGACCCACAGTGACACATCATCATTGAGCACCATTTGCACTCCTTTTGCCCCTCCACTTAGATCAAGACGTATCTCTTGATCCAAGAAGAATTTAAGGGCGTTTCAAAAAAGAAAGTCGCTCGTTTTTTTGTGCTCTACGTGCTCATTACATCACGCACACATTTTGGTGCAAGTTACACTCACATTTGAGCCTTGCCGACAAAACCACTTCCTTCACACACATTCGCCTCTACATCGACGCATCTGACCTAGCACTTAAAAAGAACAAAAGAAAAGGAATTATTTATTGTTCTTTCATCGATTGACGGTTGGTAGAGATCTAGAGCAGAGTAGACTAGATCACCATAGAGGGGACGCTTTGAATTTCCCCAAATTGCCAATCTAAGGCATGCCCAAAATTCCCAACCGGAGTTAGTTCATACGCTCACATATGGTTTCACATCATTACATTACCTAAAACCTTACGTTCATTAGTTTAGTGAGTAGACTTTAGAGAGCACAGAGGCATTGCAGATTGTTTCAATGGGCAAATAGCATTTGATTTCACACACACATGCCACCATTGTAAAGCCTATTCGACTATCTCACAGCATCATGCACATCATTTCAACCTTGTAAAGCCTCTTGGCTATTCCTAACATTATTGCCACAAGCCTTGTAATACAGATCAGAGATTTTATATATTGCAGTTCTATCTTCACCGATGGTTCAGAGATTTCACTTGGCATAGTCAGTGTATTTGCAGTTGATTCATACAGAGATTTTCATGACACTTGTAAGTACATTTCTTGCACCATGTCTATGACTAGCAACCTCAATCTAGAGGCATCTGCTAAGTTAGACAACTCCAATTACAGTACATGGAAATACCGAATGGAGACCATTCTTATACTTCAGGAAAAATGGGAGTATGTCGATGGGTCTACACCTAGACCATTGGACGATCCAGCCACCAGTAGCTCTACTCCATCTGTTGTCATAGCACCAGCAATGGGATCTACAGCTACACAAATAGTTTTTGCACTAGTAGTAGATCCTGCCATTGCCTGAGCTCAGGCAGAATGGGATAAGAAAGACAAGTATGCATGTCATCTGATCAAGCAGAATGTGCAAGATGTCATGCTAGGATAACTCAACACAGTCAAGACATTGGAAGAAGCATGGGATATGTTTGCAGCTCTCTACAAGTCCAAGAACACATCCAAGATTCTCACCCTAAGAAACTAAATCAACCAGAGTTTTTGCAACAACAATGAAACCGGTCATGCTTATCTACTCTGCATAAAAGACTACAACAATCAACTTTTGCAGAGCAGGAGAGACTATGAACCCCGCAAAAATGGTTCAAGTAATCCTAAATGGACTAGGAGAGGGATACAAGAATCTAGTCCAGAGTATTGCCATCCAATGGCAAATTCCGACACTGGAAGAACTTCAGTCAATTCTACTTGGTGAAGAACTCAGGACTCAAGCTATTCAAGCACGCAAAGGTCATTCTAATGATCAGGCATTCACAACTTCAGACAAAAGCAGAGGCAGAGTTAGATCATACCAGAAAAGTGGTCATCATCAGCAACAAAATCAAAGTCAGCATCAACATCAGCATCAGCATCATCCTCAGCAACATCAAAATCAGCAAAGAGGAAATCATTCCAACCGAGGAAGATTTCAAAGACGAGGGAATGCATCCACCAATGTGTCAAACATCCAGTGCAACTATTGTCACAAGTTTGGACACTATTAAAGAGATTGCTGCAAGAAGCAGTACGACCAAGGCAATCAATCCAACAGTAATCGAGGGAATTTTTGAGGTAGAGGAAATCATCGTGGTGGACATTTTAGTCACAGTCATTTTGCAAATGAACATGGAAATATGTTTCTTGCAAGCGAGGAAATGCATCAGACTGATACAGTGTATCCAGACTATGATTTCAATCCCAAAGAGGATTACACCTATCAAGTCAACCAAGTAAAATAGGATCCTCGGTATATCGACAGCGGTGCATCATCTCACATGACAAATCATAAGGAATGGTTCATAGAAATGAAGCCATTAGAACGTCAGAAAAATGTCATCTACATAGCAGACAAGTTCAAGGGACACGTGTTATCCCTATGAACAATTTCATTGGTATGAAAGGATTGGTGAAAGATGTGCTCTATGTTCCATACAGAGTCATCTTCAGCGGTGATGAATGCACCATCAGAGACAAATCCAAAAGATGTCAATTAGTGGCAAAAGGTGTCAAGGAAGGATGCTTATACAGAATGCTAGCTATAGTACCAGATAAGCATTCCATGTCAGCTCAACTGCAACAGATGCCACTATTTGCAAAATGGCACAAGAGATATGATCATGACAATTTCAAGTACTTGTTAGATATTAGAAACCAGAATATGGCAATTGGGATTCCGGAGGGATTCCGAAGCTACAGTTTCTTGGAAAAGTTTGTGAAGCATGCTGCTTTGGCAAACAAAAGCGAACCAACTTTGTCAAAAGTACCTCTTGTGCACGAGGTATTCTTGATTTGATACATACAGATGTATGAGGTTATGCCCAGACCCGCAGCATTAATGGTTCACTTTACTACTTGACTTTCATCGACGACTACAGTAGATATTGTTGGGTCTACTTTCTAAAAGACAAGTTTGAAGTATTTTCCAGATTTCAAGAATTCAAAGCCATGGTAGAAAACCAGACAGGCAGAAAGATCAAGGTCATGAGATCAAATACAGGAGGTGAATACATGTCTTCAGCATTCATGAAATTTTGCAAAAGTCACGACATACGAAGACAATTCACATGTGTAGATACCCCTTAGTAGAATGCAAGAGCTGAAAGGAAGAATAGGACTTTAGCAGACAGCTTAGTGAAAAGCATCTTCCGAATCAGTATTGGACAGAAGCAATAGCTACAACAAACTACTTGCTTAATCGGCTTCCTACCGAACTGATACAAGGTATGACTCCTTATGAAGCATTCACTAGACACAAGCCACACATTGGGCATCTCTGCATATTTAGTTGCATAGCATATGCCTGCATACATGATGATCATCACAGAAAATTGGATGCGAAGTGACGCAAATGCATCATGGTTGGCTACAATGAAGAAAGCAAAGCATACAAATGAAGAAAGCAAAGCATACAAGTTGTTTGATCCCATCAACCACAAAGTCATTATCTCCAAATATGTAATCTTTGATGAGGAATCAGAATGGAAAACCTCACCTACACAGGAGATAGAAGCATCGACTTCACAGTCATCTACAGAACATGTTGATGAAGAAGAGCAAGAATTGCCAGCAACACACCAAGCAGAGCCACAGCAACTCAGATGGTCTACTAGGGAAAGCAAACCTCTAGCCAGATTGACATATGCTCAAAAAGGCAAAGCAACTCAAGTGGAAACCACCAACTATGCTCTTATGACTACCATCATGGCTACAGAAGAGCCAGTGTACTTCAAAGATGCATAGACAAGCCAGAATGGCAAACTACTATGAATGAAGAAATGGATGCTTTTTATAAGAATAATGCTTGGGAATTATGCGACCTTCCACTAGGAAAGAAGGCCATAGCAAACAAATGGATATACAAAGTGAAGTACAATCCAGATGGCAGTATTCAAAGATACAAAGCCAGACTAGTTGCAAAAGGATTTGCACAACAATATGGTCAAGATTATGATGAGACTTATGCTCTAGTAGCAAAGATGGATTCCATACAGTTCTTGATATCACTAGCAACACTCAGTAATGGAATGTGTACCAGCATGCATTTCTCAATGGTTATCTAGACGAGGAAGTATACATGCAACAACCGGAAGGTTATGTTGAACCAGGAAAGGAGAATAAGGTTTGCCATCTCAAGAAAAGTCTCTATGGCTTAAAGCAAGCACCCAGAAGTTGGTACAGCAGAATTGACAAGTATTTTGCTAATCTAGGATACATGAAATCCAATGCAGATCATACTCTCTACTACAAAGTTCAAGGGGAAGACATTACTATTACAGTTTTGTACGTAAATGATCTGATTGTGACAGGAAGTAAGGAAAGCTTCATCAAAAAATTGAAACAAGATTTATCTGCAGAGTTTGACATGAAAGATCTTGGACTTATGCACTATTGTCTTGGAATTGAGTTCTGGAGAGATTTAGATAACACATTCATGAGTCAACTCAAGTATGTTGACAGTCTCTTAAAGAAGCTTCATATGGCAGATTGCAAGATTGCAGCCACTCCCATGGAACAGAGTTTGAAACTTACAAAAGATTCAGAAAAGCCTACAATCAATGACATATACTATAGGCAACTCATTGGATCTCTTATATATTTGACAATCACACAGCCAGATATTTGTTATGTAGTAAGCTCACTAGCACAGTTTATGGAAAATCCAAAACAGTCTCACTGGAATGCAACCAAAAGAGTCTTGAGATACATCAGAGGTAGAAGATAGTTTGAAATAGAATACAGAGGAAGTCATCCACAGTTGCATGGATATTGTGACACTAACTATGTTGGAGATGATGAGACTAGGAGATCGACACAAGGATATGCATTTTTCCTTAGTCAAGGTGCTATGTCATGGTTGTCAAACAAATAGCCAACTATTTCTTTGACTTCGACTGAAGAAAAATATAGAGCACTCACTACATGTGAGGCTATATGGCTCAGAGGACTATTGTCAGAAACAGATTACTTTGATGAGTCAAAGCCAACAACAATATACTGTGATAATAAATCGGCTCAAGCATTGGCCAAGAATCCAATATATCACTCCAAGACAAAGCACATTGATGTCAGAGAACACTTCATCAGAGAAAGATTTTTACTTAGTGACATCACACTATAGCATTGTGATAGCAAAGAAAATGTTGCAGACATCTTTACCAAACCACTCGGTAAAGAGCTATTTGAGAAACACTGACTAGTTCTTGGTTTGACACAGAGGAAGGACATTCCCATTAAAGGAGTGTGATGGAATGTAATGCTCAATCCTTCTTCGATTCCACAGAATCATCATCTTGAGGGAAGGCCTACTTCATGATGTTGATCTTGAGGGAAGGTCTTGAGAGATCACGCTCAACATCATGTGATCACGTGTGCATAGCACCATCATGTGATCATATGTGCATAGCACTAACCTTATAGAGTGCTATAAAGGAAAGGGTTAGATCTCCTAACCCTAACCCTAAATGGGTTTGTATATATTCTATTTTTTCAACTAAATCTAGTGTACAGTTAGTCATTTGTGGTGTGCTCTCTAGCTATGTCGTCTCTCCTCATCTCCACTCTTCTCCTCTCCCCTCTTCATATTTTGTCAGAGCACCACCTCATCCATGATAGGAGCAGAGGGAAACACGCTGAGAGACAGCCCCTCAATAGCCTAGACCGAGGAGTCTCAGACCCCCTGGGTAGATCCCTCAATACTACGCGGGTAGATCTTGGAACAAAGTGGAAAACAAGAAACCTAGCCGCAAAACTTTGCATAGGCATCAAAAGAATGCTAGACTGCACGAGCTCAGGAGGACAGAGAGCGGGCCCTCTTCCTCATCACAGGGGAAGCCAGCTGAAGAGGCCTTGATAGCCCGGCCTCATACACCAGAGGAGTCCTTCGATGCCATCCCCCTGACATATGATTTTCTGAGTGACCCAATGCTGCCTTCCCAGCAAGCCTCAGTTTCCCCCCTAGTAGCTCCGGTGGCTTCCTCAGCTTCTCATCCTACACCCTACCCCCTGCCTGTCACTTGTCCCCCTTCCCCCCCTCTTTCTCCACCCCCATTCATCCCCCTTCTCAGATCCCCTCCCCTCCTAGCCCTCATCTGCCACCCATCCAGCCTTCGCCTCCCTTCCCCCCTCTGCCTCTCCCTCCCGTCTTGCCCTGACGATCCTCCCTGATGTAGTTACTCGCACCATCCGCCCACCCTCCTCCTCTTTCCCACTTCTCCCCACCCCCCTTGCAGTAGCAATTTCAGCCACCTCTTTTGCCTCTCTTCGGACCGAGCCATGTCCGTAAGCCAAAAGGCAAAGGACTGGCTAAGTCTTCCTCCCCTAGTTCTGCAACTTCCCGCCCTTCCCCTGGACAAGGTTCTATCTTAAATCCTTTGAGTAAGGGAATGGACATGGCCTCTTCATCTGAGCCTCAGCCCTAGCCCTACTCCTCTCCTTGGGACTCTACCTCCTTGTCAAGTCCTGAGTCAAGAGGCCTATTCTCTCAGCTTCCAGGCCCGAGACCTCGACCTAGGCAACCCCTACCTAGGGAGTTTCGAGGTTAGGCCCTTTGAACTACCTTGACATCTCGGTTTTGATGATCTTGCATCTCTGTAAGGGGGTTTCCATTGGGGTGGTAGGCTACCGGACTCGTGCATTTTGGGGCTTCAACTTCTCCTCCACAAGGGAGGAGAAGTGGACCTCCATGCTAGTAGAATGCATGATGAAGGAGTAGATTTTTTGTATGATGGTGGAGTGGATGGGCTCGATATCTGGCTCAATCATGGTAACTCGGCCTTTTTCCAGCTCAACTTCTCTCCAGAGAGACCTGGAGTAGTAGCCTTGGGCATGGCAGTGATCCGTGTGGGGCCGGAAGTGCAATTCACCCATGTCACACACTGGTCACTTTAGCACTGTACAGCCAAGCTAGACATGGAAGTTTCCCTCATGATGAAGTGGGATGGGATGGTGGGAGCCGGTCATGCCTCTTGTACGCCGTCGTGGGAGTAGGACCGGTCATGAAGTGGGATGGGATGGTGGGAGTAGGACCGGTCATGAAGTGGGATGGGATGGTGGGATTAGGACCGGTCATGCCTCTTGTACGCCACCGTACAAACACATACTACTCTTTCTCAAAGCCTCCATAAAAAATTCGAGATTGTAGTGCAGGCTCCAAACCAAATATTTCAACTGCCATTCTCCACATGCTCTTCGAATTGGTATTTTGGAGAATGGAAATAGTTCCATTCTCATTGAGAGCCATTCTACTAATCTTGCATGGGTATTGATAGAAGTGCCATCCCCTTCCATTGACAAGTCCAAACCACATATTTCAATTGCCATTCTCCACATGCTCTCAATGAGATTTCCATTCTCCACATTACCAATTCAAAGCACACCATTGGGGTCCTGGAGGATGGATTTGGTGCCATTCTCCCTAGCCATTAGTCCAAAACATGGAAGGTTGTGGAGAATGGCATTGATGATGTTCTCTCCAATGTAATGGTTTGTGAATTAGATAATGTCACCAGCTCCATTGTCAATACCACATGGGGGTTGTGGAGAATGGCACCAGTGCCATTCTTCACTAACGCATAGGGAGATTGACAACAGAGAATGGCAATGGTGCAATTCTCAGGTTTTGGGGCATGGCATGGTAGCAATGCCATGTTTTACAGGGATTGTGGAGATTTCCTCCATTGCCATTCTACATAATCTGGCATGGGTATTGGCAAAAGTGCCATCCCCTTCTATTGAAAAGTCCAAACCGCATATTTTAATTGCCATTCTCCACATGATCTCAATGAGAATGGAGCTATTTCCATTCTCCACATTACCAATTTGAAGAGCACCATTGGGGTTGTGGAGGATGGTTTTGGTGCCATTCTCCCTAGTCATCAGTCCAAAACATGGAAGGTTGTGGGGAATGGCATTGGTGCTATTCTCTCCAATGTAATGGTTTGCAAATTGGATAATGTCACCAGCTCCATTGTCAATACCACATGGGGTTATGCCATGTTTTACAAAGATTGTGGAGATTTCTTCCATTGCCATTCTACATAATATGGCATGGGTATTGACAAAAGTGCCATCCCCTTCCATTGACAAGTCCAAA
Organism: Dipteris shenzhenensis; assembly: GCF_047967505.1. Taxonomy (NCBI): domain Eukaryota; kingdom Viridiplantae; phylum Streptophyta; class Polypodiopsida; order Gleicheniales; family Dipteridaceae; genus Dipteris; species Dipteris shenzhenensis. Next base: position 28,750,575 of record NC_141615.1, read on the forward strand.
CCACATATTTCAATTGCCATTCTCCACATGCTCTCCATGAGAATGGAACTATTTCCATTCTCCACAATACCAATTCTAAGAGCACCATTGGGTTTGTGAAGGATGGCATTGGTGCCATTCTCCCTAGTCATCAGTCCAAAACATGGAAGGTTGTGGAGAATGGCATTGGTGTTGTTCTCTCCAATGTAATGGTTTGTGATTTGGATAATGTCGCCATCTCCATTGTCAATACCAACCAAACCCCAGCTGGTATTGACAATGGAGATGGTGACATTCTCCAATTCACAAACATTACATTGGAGAGAATGGCACCAATTCCATTATTCACTAACACACAAGGAGATTGACACGAGAGAATGGCAATGGTGCAATTCTCAGATTGTGGGGCATGGCATGGCATCAATGCCATGTTTTAGAGGGATTGTCGAGATTTCTCCCAGTCCCATTCTACATAATCTGGTATGGGTATTGGCAAAAGTGCCATCCCCTTCCATTGACAAGTCCAAACCACATATCTCAATTGCTATTCTCCACATTCTCTCAATGAGAATGGAAATATTTCCTTTCTCCACATTACCAATTCAAAGAGCACCATTGGGGTTGTGGAGGATGGCATTGGTGCCATTCTCCCTAGTCATCAGTCCAAAAGCTACCAACCCCATGTACAAGACATCTAAGTTTTCTATCTATTACAAGATCTAGAGGCATTGCAAGGGGGAGAATGCCAATTCCCACTTACAATGACTTTCCATTGCATGGGGAGACTGGCAATAGTGCCACTCTCCACAATGCCATGATTCTTTCTTGGCAAAAGCTACCAACCCCATGGACAAGACATCTAAGTTTCTATCTATTAAAAGTTCTAGAGGCATTGCAAGGCGGCGAATGCCATTCCCACTTACAATCACTTTCGATTGCAAGGGGAGATTGGCACTAGTGCCACTCTCCGCAATGCCATGATTCTATCTTGGCAAAAGAGAATGGCACCAGTGCCATTACCCACTGGTAATAGGAGAATGACACTAGTGCCAATCTCCCCTTGCAATGGAGAGAATGGCACCCTATCAAGTTGAGGGATTGACACATGTTATGGGGACCCCATAAACTTATAGGTGGCTCAATGTGGTAAAAAATTTTGACTTTAGAATAGGAACATGACCACGTGTATTTTTAATGAAATACTTTTAGAATTGAATTTTAAATGTGTTACAAATTTCAAATTTCAATTCCAAATTTGAAATTTTAATTCAAAATTTCCTCCACAATGCCCTTTGGGGTTGAGGGATTGACACGTGTTATAGGGAATGGAAATAGTGCCATTCCTCATAACCTTAAATGAAATTTAAGGTTTTAATTCTAAAATTTAAAATTCAAATTCAAATTTCCCTCCACAATGCCCTTTCATGTTGAGGGATTGACATGTGTTGCCATTCCCCATAACCCTGAATGGAATTTTAAATGTCTATTCTTTTGCTTCCTCATCCTAATTCAATCTTCAAATTTTAAATTTTAAAATCAAATTTCAAAATAGTTTTCTTCCGTTTTCTTTTACTTTTCTCCCCATGAGCATTTTTCTCTCTCATCTTCGTTTTTCTCCCCTTATTCAAAATTTAAAATCTTGCCTTTCTTCCCTTACTTTCTCCTCTAATTTTTCTTTCCCTCCCTTCTCTTCCTAGCAATACGTTTTCTCACTTTCCTCTCCCTACTTCTCCCCTGCTTCTCTCCCCTTTGACAAAAGACAAGGAGCTCTCAAAAGACAAAAGACAAACGACATGCGTGATCCAGAATGAATCGACAACATGAAAGAAAGTGAGAGTCATTTAATTTTATTATAGAATGAATCGGCAACACGAAAGAAAGTGAGAGCCATTCAATTTGATTCCTTATGATTTTCTCAAGACATTACACTCTAGATTTAGAAATCATTACACTCTAGATTCCTTATGATTTTCTTAGACATTAAACTCTACATTAGGAAATCTTAGATATTACACTGAACATGTAAATCCTTGTGAAATTGCAATGGGTTGAAAAAACCCTAAGTTGAATCTGTTCTTCATGGGTGATGCCTTCAAATCTGCCATGAGAATTGCTCTATGTAGCACTGGTTTGCAGATGATCCAAGCTTTGAAAGGATTGCTTTGAAAGGGCTGAAGGAGAATGGTAGCTCGACATGGATAGGGAAAGTTAGCATTGCATAGGTCTTGCCGTATTTGAACTGGTCACCCATTCATCCAATAAAATGGCAAAGTACCTATTTGTTAGATATCAATGCTCCACTTTCGTGTAACTACGCGGCAACCAGCTAACTCTACTTGTAAGCCCCCCATATGAGGAGAAGGCATTTGAGTAGCTCGGTTATCCGATAGGTCCTGGTTTGGACACCAGATGGGGGCCATGTGTGGCCTGATGGCTGGATGGCTTCAGATAGAGTTGGCACACCGCCAACTAGGCTACATGCAAGTGTAGGAAGGCATCCCTTGACTGATCACACTGAGGGTAGACGAAGCATTTCTTGAGGTAGCCCACTCTCGGGTTACAAGGCCCGTTTGGAGCCTCAGATGATCGCGGATGGCTGTGGGCCAAACGGCAACCATAGGTTAGTTGCTCTGTTTTGCACATTGGTTCTATTGTATGGTCGGTGGCCTATTTCGGGACCGACCCCCAGTCGACCATTTTGGGTGGACTGGGTCAGCCACCCAATTGAGCCTAACCGACTACGATTGGTGGCTATATAAGAGCAAGCCCATGAAGCCCATTTCATCACTCGCTACAGGAACCTTAATTCCTTAGCATTCAGCCTCCGTCTTCTACTGTTTCCAACACGCCATCGAAGCTTCTTTCACAGGAGTGCACGGCTGGGAGGCAGCGCCATCTATTGTATCAATTCTATAGTAATCAAATTTTTGATCCTCCATACTATCTTGTTTTCTCTCTTGCATACGAGATCCTGTTATCTGTTGAGCATAGACGTTGTATTATTTTCTTACACTATTAAGAGGATTGTCAAGCAGAGATTTTGCTAGTAAATGGCGCTAGGCAACAATCAAACCAGGCATTCACCACTTTGTTTTGTCAGGCCCTATGAGCCTGCCCCAAAACACCCCGCTTTGTACTATCAAAGATGCTTACTCTGAATGGGTCGAGGTCAACGTAGATGTTATAGAGATGTCCGTTGCCTTGGCAGAATCGATTCCAAAGAGGTGCAAATGGCAATGCACCTATATGATTTAGAGGAGTTGGTACCAGACGAGAGGGAGCAAAAAAAGGAGAGCACACAAAAGAACGAGGTGCTAGTCTGGTTAAGATCTTCTTGATCCAATTCAATCTCTGGACTCGCTTGGGAGCCAGTTCAAAATATAGTCTACAGTAGCTGACTCACATAGGGCGCTCTGTATCAAACGATCTGTATCAAACGATCTGTCGAACCTCCAATCATCGCAGCATTAGAATCGTCAATGACAAAATCAGGAAGCTCAAAGTGATAGGGTTTTTTTAATCCCTAATTCTAAAACACCCTAATAAAATAAATGCTAAATACCCCCGCCTCTCTATTAATTTTTAAAAAACTTCCCTTTATTAATTCAAAAAGACTACCCCTCCCTCTATTAATTTTAAAAAACATGTGTATCATTTGTAACACCATTGCATGTTAGTAGTTTATGTATATAAGGAGTGTTAGCTAGATGCTCATAAATAGTTTCTTGAACCATATTCATGTTAGTTGGTTAGTAATCACATATGATAAGATTATGTGCTTATAAATGTAGGATAGTCTCTTTAACATTAGCCTTGTTTATAGGTTCTTTAAATTTTTGTAATTATATGCATGTAAGTAGGGGTATGTGTGTGTGTGTGTGTGTGTGTGTTGTGTCCCAGGGGGTTCACCATTTAAAACCTTTCTATATCACATACGTTCACCAGGATCAATTTTAAGTAACCCTTATACCTCTTATGTATGTTTAATTCTGTAACTCCGCAAGAAAATAAAGCCCCCTCTATTGAACGCACGTGCTATCTTACATATAATTGAGTCAAACCTCCTATGTGTGTGTGTGTGTGTGTGTGTGTGTGTGTGTATGTGTGTGTAAAAATAAATATAAAAGTTAGTAAAAAATAAGGCAGATCACAAAATGACTAAGGATTATCCGTGCTAAAGAATTATCCAATGGATGTGAATTAATTGTATGGCACTAGCATGAGCAAAGGCTAGTTGGAAAATCAAAACATGTGTTTAGATTAAAAAGTCCCATCAATAATTGAGCCATACAATTAATTCCATCAATCAGATAAAAAGTAAAAAAAGAAAAACATATAAGAAAAAAATGTTTGAGACATCTAAGTTGCAAAATGCAACAACTAGAGTTTGTAAAAATTTCAATCAAAATTAAGAATTTTTAATAATATTGAGTTTGATAAACATAATATTGAAAAAAGATGTCGAATCCTCAGGCAGTGTAGGTTCCAAGGTCGGGGTCCACTTACATTTCACCATCCAAACAAACTAGGTGTTTGAACATCATAGTTACGTTTGGGTAGACAGGTAATGCCTATTTCCCTCGGCTTATTATCGCTTTACTTAGAAATATAGACAACCATATGGATTCTTAGATTATTTTTATTTTATTTTATTTTTTAAATTAAGCCACAAGTAAAGTTTAAGTCACAATTGGAGAAGGAGCGAATAAGTCCATGGGTTGAGACGAGATTAGAGGAGGTATGGGACGATTAGTGGGCTTGGTGTGTGGGGTGGTTAAAAAGATAGTGTAAAGGGAAGATTTCATGGGGGTAAATGAAAGAATTATTCATAGATAGGAAAGTATACGTGTGTGTGTGTGTGTGTAAAGAAATAAGTGTTTGTGTGTGAGATACATTTACTAATCAAATTTTTGTATGTGTGTGTGTGTGTGTGTGTGTGTAAGTAGGTTAATAATCACATATTAGAAGTCTATGTACTCATAATTTTTTGTTGGTATCACTCATTCATGTCTATAGCCACTCTACAAAAATAAATTATGCCTTTAAAGGTTCATATAATCTCACTTAAACCTTGTTCCTTGAAATAGAGTAAATTGTAGAGTCAACAATCGAAACAAGATTTGAATTTGATGTTGTACATGATATTAGGTCCTCTAAAAACTCATGCATATACAAAGTATGGTTTTGTATGTGTGAGATACATATACTAATCAAATTTTTGTGTGTGTGTGTGTGTGTGTGTGTGTGTGTGTGTGTGTGTGTAGGTTAATAATCACAGATTAGAAATCTATGTATTCACAATTTTTTGTTGGTATCACTCATTCATGTCTATAGCCACTCTACAAAAATACATTAGGCCTTTAAAGGTTCATATAATATCACTTAAACCTTGTTCCTTGAAATAGAGTAAATTGTAGAGTCAACAATCGAAACAAGGTTTGAATTTGATGTTATACATAGGTCTCCTAAAAACTCATACATATACAAAGTACGTTGAGTTTCTAACTTGTTAGACATGTCCAAAAATTTGCAAAAGAGCTTGCCTAACTATCAGCATCCACAAAATTTAATTTTGAGCCCCTAAATCATAGTAAGTATGACTATCTACCAGTGCCATTCTCTCCATTATCAATTTCATTCTTTCCATTGGAATGGTTTGTCAATGGGACATTGGCACCAGTGCCAGTCTCCACAACCTCCTCAAGATTATGTGTGCATAACGAATCGATTTCAAACCAATTGCAAATTGCATTGAATTTTGAAGACAAAATTCAAATGACAACCACATGGTAGGGACACAAAGCTCACAACTACATGGCAAGGACACAAAGAGGGACTATAACATTCACAGCTTTATGGTATGAACCAAAGCCTTTGAAAAGTCTTCTCAAAAAATATACAATAAAACAACTTTATGAGGGTTGCTTGCAAAAGAGACATGAATGGATTCCAAATAAAGAGGACTTGAAAAAGAGGCGACCTCCCCAGTCCATTGTACCATATCAGATCTTCCAGCAGAGATCTTCCAGCTAGTATCTGTCTAGATCACCATCTAAGCTCCATTGTGGGAGCGCACAAGTGGACATAGCCATCATCTGTACTACATCAATATTGAAGGAAAATTTTATTCATCTCCAATTTGCTGTGTACTCTCTATTCTTTGTTTAGTCTCTATTTTGCTGCGTCATGTAATTTAACATGGTATCCATTAGGAAAAAAGAGAGCTCATTTTGGGGCCCTGTAAGAAATTCACTATTTTCTCTTTTCTTATAAGAGCAACACTTTTTTGTGTAGAATTTGGTGATTCTGACACCGCAAACGCGTCCAGAATGGCCCAAAACCCCAAGAACAGCACTGGAAACACTGGAATCGGACATCCGGAGGCCTAGAAACGGCCAAAAAAGGCCGAAAAACGCGATTTGCAGCAGTGCGATTTGGCACTTTTGAAATTTGTTTGTTAGATGCCGTATTGAATCATTCTTGTTTTTCCCACTAGCCTACGACCGGACTTGAACCGGTTGCCGTTTCCCGGTACATGGGAATGCTCTACCCAAGGAGCTACGTGAGCCAAAATAGCCGCTGCTGTTTCTATTACTAAACAATGGAATTGCTGATCGTCGTGTAACTCTGATGAATCCGCATCCTATTATTATTACTATTTCACTCCCTCGATACCCTTTCACGCACGAGTAAGAAATTCTCCTCAATAGCGGTCATAGGCACGGACGAAGCGTCGTCGCACGATTAACTTGCGTTGATCGTAGGAGCGCCTTCGTCCAAAGAAAGATGAGATGATCGGCCAACCATCTGAGAACCTTATCTGAGCTGTTAGAAACATTGTCTTTCATGGCATCCCACCAATGTTGGTTGGAAGGTGCCTCCGTATGCTGATGGCTGCTTTTGAGGGTTACCCGAGCAAGCAGACCACTCGTTTTTTGGCCGTCCATTCACACGCATGATGCTAGGCGGCTTTGACCTTTTAATTAATCAATTAAAGCGAAAACAGGCAACGTATAAGTAATAAAAGACCTCGATTCTTCCAGAGTTGCAAGTACGACGAAGCGTCCATATGCAGCAAACAAAGTATCAACGCTATTACCAATTTCAAAAGTGCCAAATCGCACTTTGCTGCAAATCGCATTTTTCGGCCTTTTTTGGCCGTTTTCGGGCCTCCGGATGTTCGATTCCAACGTTTCCAGTGCCGTTCTAGGGGTTTTGGGCCGTTCCGGACGCGTCTGCAGTAGTGTCAGAATCACCAAATTCTGCATAGTAAATAAATTTTTTAAAGATTCAAATCAGATCACCTCATTAATGTGACATGCTTCTACGAACATATAGTACTATTTCTTTTTCTTATTTTCATCTTCTTTTGTTGAATTTTCAACGTTACATTGGCCCATTCCTGATTGGTTGAGAGCCTATTTTCTCTCTCTTCTAAAAGGCCCCAAAATGAGCTCCCTTTTTTCCTTATGAGAGCCCAGGCGGCTCTAAGGATTGAAGAATAGAAGAGAGGCGAGAGCTTCAACAGCATACGAAGTGATGGCAATAGGAAGCGGCTCGAGTTCAGTAGGAAGCGGCTCTCTGAATATTCCATGGATGACTAGTCGGTTCCACCGACTAGGTTGACTGGTCAGCTTCACCGACTAAGTTGACTGGTCGGTTCCACCGACTACGTTGATCCGACTACCACCCTCATAGCTATAAAGAGGCGACCTCCCCAGTCCATTGTACCAGATCAGATCTTCCAGCTAGTATCTGTCGAGATCACCATCTAAGCTCCACTGTGGGAGCACACGGGTGGACATAGCCATCATCTGTACTACATTAGTCTTGAAGGAAAATTTTATTCATCTCCAATTTGCTATGTACTCTCTATTCTTTATTCAGTCTCTATTCTGCTGCGTCATGTAATTTAACCTGGTATCAGGTACCTCTAAGGATTGAAGAATAGAAGAGAGGCGAGAGCTTCAACAGCATACGGAGTGATGGCAATAGGAAGCGGCTCGAGTTCAGTAGCGGCTTGAGTGATGGCAATAGGAAGCGACTCGAGTTCAGCAGCTACTGCTGCACCAACAATCCAGGCGTCGAGGATTCACCCACCAGCTTCACTGAAGGCAAGCTAGATGGTACAAACTACACTCTGTGGAAGTTTAAAATTACTGCTATTATGGATTCATATGAGCTTATGCTATTATGGATCGAAGAATAGAAGAGAGGTGAGAGCTTCAACAGCATACGGAGTGATGGCAATAGGAAGCGGCTCGAGTTTAGCAGCTGCTGCTGCACCAACAATCTAGGCGTTGAGGATTTGCCCACCAGCCTTCACTGAAGGCAAGCTAGATGGTACGAACTACACTCTCTGGAAGTTTAAAATTACTACTATTATGGATTCATATGAGCTTCTGGAGACAGTACTGGGGACCCAAAACCACAAGGAAGCCCCAACCCAGTAAATCCGAGGAGTACGATACCTCCTAATATCAACCTTCTATGAGCTTGGAAACGTAGGAACGTAGATGCTGTGTGCCTTGGTTACAAGTGCTACTGATAGTGTTTTGACCTTGATTCAGCATACATCTAAGGCAACTGTGGCCTGAAACATATTGAAGAGTCAGTATGAGATGTGAAGTCAAACAAGGATCTAGAACCTAGAGAACCAGCTTGTAGCTGAGAAGTTTAATGGAAAGACAGCAGAGGCATTCATAACCCGAATCAAAAATCTGCATGACCAGATGGTTGGTGCTGGGATACAAAAGACTAGCGAAGAGCTAGCTCGACGATGTCTCTAGATATGTCCACCAAGGTTTGATGGACTAGTAACAGCGCTTAACACTCAAGTGGAGACCCCAACCATTGTCATTTAAGGAGTTTTGTGCTTTACTTATGAAGGAGGAATTAAGGCTTAAAGCTCGAGATGGAGGCGGCAATGGGGATGTTGTGTTCTTTGCCACTACGAAAGGCAAAGGTGGTTCCTCCACCAAAGGTGAGTCCTCTACTAGTGGTGACAAAAAGAAGAAGGGTGGCAAGAAGAAGTTTCAGGGACAATGCTTCTACTGCAACAAGAAGGGCCATGTGATTACACATTGCTGGGTCAAGAAAGCAGATGAAAAGAATGGTACCCTAAAGAAGACAGATAAGGGGAAAGAGACAACTAACACACCGAAAGCAGAGTTGGATCTATTTTTGGCCATTGAGGAAGAGTGTTCCTCAGTTCAAGAAGCTTCAACCACTAATTCATGGGTGTTGGATAGTGGTGCCTCCCATCACATGACCTGCAAGAAGGGTCTATATTGTTCCATGTAGCCTCTATAGGAACCCATCACCATGACGGTTGGTAATAATGCAAAATGTCCTGTTGAGGGTACAGGTATGATTTCATTTGTTTCTGTAAATGGAGATGTTAAGAAACTATCTAATGTGCTGTATATTCCACAAATCAAGAGAAATTTGCTATCAATTGCTTCCATAACTGACCTTGACCATGAGGTGAGGTGCAACAAGACAGGAGCAAAAATTCTAGATAGTGCAGGCAATCTTGTTGGCACAAGAGTAAGGAGGAACAACCTATATGAGCTAAGTGCTCTTACAGCCACCGCTGGGCACAAGCAGACTTTGGCACGAAAGATTTGGCCACATCGGATTTGCAGTGCTGAAGGAGATGCAGAAGCAAGGTATAGTTGCTCACTTACCTACAGTCACAGAAATCAAAGAACCGTGTGAAGCTTGCATGATGGGCAAGCAACAGAGAAAGGCATTCCCACAAGAAAGCAAGAATAGAGCAAACGCTCCTCTAGAGTTGGTGCATGTTGACTTGTGCGGTAAGATGCCTACACAGGTCTTGGGGGGATCTTCCTATTTTTTATTGATTGTTGATGACTATAGTAGAAAGATGTGGGTATACTTTCTTCACGAAAAGGCTCAAGCTTTTGGTAAATTGAAAGAATGGCTACAACTTGTTGAAAATGAAACAGGGAGAAAAGTGAAGTAAATCAAATCTGATGGTGGTGGTAAGTTTGTTTCTATAGAGTTTGGAGATTTTTGCAAGAGCAAAGGGATCAAGCGACAAACGACGACACCACATATGCCTAAGCAAAATTCGGTTGTTGAATGTTGAATGCGGACCACCGTGGCGATGGGGAGGTGTATGTTGAAAGGTGTGAGACTGCCAAACCACTTTTGGATTGAGGCTGTCAATACTACGGTTTACATCCTTAATCGTAGCTATACAAAGGCACTCAAAGGTAAAACACCATATGAGACTTACAGCGATAAAAAGCCATTTGTCTCCCACTTCAAAACGTTTGGGTGTGAATGTTATGCACATGTACCAGACAAAGAGATAAACAAGCTACAACCAAAAAGCACCAAATGTATCTTCTTAGGCTATTGTGATGAGAAGAAAGCCTATAAGTTGTATGAACAAGAGGCAAAGAAGATCATAGCGAGCTGCGATGTGGTGTTCAGGGAGCAACCACATGCAGCCGAGGCAGAGAAGAGCTCTTCCACTTTATCAAGCAAAGAGGTAATTCACTATGGGCCTGTCCCATAAGCTATAAAGGAGGAGGAAATATCAGATAATGAAGGTATAAGTCACCAACCTATTATTACACCATCGAAAAAGCCATTGCTGCGATGGGTAAGGTAGCTCTACAACCATGATAACCATATGCCTATGTCTGTTGAACAGCATGCAGATGGACCAAGGCGGTCTCAAAGAATCGAGGAGCAAAGGAGGGCTTCTGCTCACATATTCAATATGGCCTTGATGGCTGAGATTATTTCAGAAGTAAAGGAGCCTGGGAGTTTGGAGGAAGCACTTGCATACCGAGATTGAAAAAACACTTGCAAGTAGAATATGACAGCATCATGAAGAATGAAACTTGGGAGCTAGTAGATCAACCACCTAATAGAAAGGTTATTGGCACTAAGTGGGTTTGGAAGGTAAAGTATAAGGCCAATGGGACTTAGGAAAAGTACAAAGCCAGATTGGTTGCACAAGGATTTTCGCAAGTTGAAGGGTTTGATTTTCAAGAATCTTTCGCTCCAACTGCCAGAATGACCACTATTCACACAGTACTATCGATGGTTGCTCATAAAAGGTGGCCAGTTTATCAAATGGATGTTAAATCAGCATTCTTGAATGGTGACCTCAAGGAGGAGGTGTGCATGGCTCAGCCACCTGGGTTTGAGGTCCCCCATTCTGAGAACAAGTTACGTAAGCTAAAGAAGACTATGTACGAGCTAAAACAGGCCCCAAGAGCATGGTACCAATGGATAGACAAATTCTTTCATAAACTAAACTTCAAAAGATGTGCCTCAGATGCTAACTTGCATGTGTACAGGAAAGGTGGAAAATCTACTATTATTGTTCTATATGTCGATGATCTTCTTATTATAGGTGACTATGAAAACATGATCTAGTAAACTAGAAAGGCATTGAACACAGAGTTTGAGATGACAAACTTAGGCTTGATGCACTACTGTTTGGGGATTAAAGTCCTGGCAAGAGCCAAGCAAGTTCTTCATCTCTCAGCAGAAATATGCAAGGGAGATCTTGAAGGCATTTGGTATGTCCGAGTGCAACGAGATAGCTAAACCTATGGAGGTAAATGCGAGGCTGTCTATGGAGGATGCCTCACCACTTACAAACATCGGGAGGTATAGGAAGTTAGTCAGCAGTCTCATCTATCTGTGCAACACCAGACTGGACATCAGTTTTGCTGTTAGCGTTTTGAGCAAGTTCTCCAATAAGCCCCAGGAGAGTCATTGGAATGCAGGGATGCGAGTGCTCAGGTATGTGAAGGGCACTCTTGATTATGGCATTACTTATGGTACATGCACTTCCTTGGCTAGTCATTGTGTCTCAAATTGGCTGGAGATGTTGATTCTAGGAAATCAGTTTCTGGATATTGTTTCTCTTTAGGTTCAGGTATCTTCTCTTGAATTAGTAAGAAACAACCAACAGTGGCATTATTTCTACCGAGGCTAAGTACAAGGCAGCATGTTTTATCGCTTATGAAGCAGTGTGGCTAAGAAGGATCTTATGGCACATGGGAGTGCAAGAGGATGAGGCAACTATGTTGAGGTGCGACAATCAAAGTTGCATGGCCATTGCTAAAAATCCAGTGTTTCATGCACGCACAAAATATATAGAGATTCAATATCACTATGTGCGTGATCTAATCGAGGACGGGATAGTGGAATTGGTCTACTGTCCAACAAAGCAAAATGGAGCAGATATCTTCACCAATGCACTCAAGAAGGATCAGCTTCAGGGTCATCTTCAGAGAATCGGCATTGGGTTGAGAAGGTAGTTCACCTACAGGTGGACATTGAGGAGGCGTGTTAGATATGCTCAATGCCCCACCCTCTTGGTAACCACCAGTGATCCAAGGTGCTCAAGTTGTAAGGCCCCCATATGAGGAGAAGCCATGTGTGAGCCCGGGACACTGGATGGATCCTGACTTGCATGTCAGATGAGGTCTATCAATGAGACCGTTGATGGTAGAAAGGTGATTGTGTGGGAGCCTGGGGGCCTGGGGGCCAGTTAACCCCCAACTGGGGAGTCCCAGGGGGATCGCTGGACACCCCTAGTAGGGGTTCAGGGATGAGAGCCCCTGAGGTGATGATATAGGAAATATTCTTTGAATATTTCATGGACGACTAGTCGGTTCCACCGACTAGGTTGACCGGTCGGTTCCACCAACTACGTTGATCCGACTACCGCCCTCATAGCTATAAAGAGGCAACCTGCTCAGTCCATTGTACCAGATCAAATCTTCTAGCTAGTAGCTCTTCACCTAGTATCTATCTAGATTGCCATCTAAGCTCCACTGTGGGAGTGCACAGGTGGATAGAGCCATCATCTGTAGTACATTAGTATTGAAGGAAATTTTTGTTCATCTCCAGTTTGCTGTGTACTCTCTATTCTTTGTTTAGTTTCTGTTCTGCTACGTCGTGTAATTTAACAAATGGTTATAGCAGTTGTTGATTTTGAATAGAACTATATATTCAAAGAGCAGAATGAGATTCAATCCATGCATTGGCAATCAAGCCAAGTTACTATTTTTATTCACATCACATATACTTAGCAGTTTGGTGATGTGCAGAAGGACTTCCATTTCTTCATCTCAGATGATAGGGTCCATGATACTCTTTTTGTTCAACATTGCTTTATGTTACATTATGGATGGTTGGAAGAGAAGGGATTGTCATTAATAGAGCACTGGGTTTGGTCTAATGGTGTTGCCTCCCAATTCAAAGCTAAAAGGCCATTCTACTTTGTGGCCTTTGGATATGCGAGACTCACAAACATGAAGATGACTTGGAATTTCTTTGGGTTTGTACATGGTAAGGGTGATCATGATGAGGCAGGTGCGATTGTGAAGAGAACTTTAACACACGCGCAACTAAAGACAAATGGGAAAAATTTACAATGTGTTGCAAATGTTGTGGCATACTTGAGAGAGAACTTGTCCCACGCTGCCAAATCTAGCTATACATCCAAAGAGAGAGATGTGACAAGAGCGTTTTTGGAGATAAAAGAAGGTGACATTTGTAGATCCACTACATGGGACTGTAAACCCATTCACAAAACTCGATTATTGCACAATGTTCAAGGGTATACAGAAGATGATGACAGGGCACTTAGAACAAGGAACCTGTCATGCTATTGCAATGCTTACATGCAAGGGGAGTGGAACCGAGAACAAATCTCAATGATGTTAAGCCATGGATCTATCACACAATCATTCCTGTTCTACATGGATGTTCTGAAGAGGAGGAAGACGAGATTGCTATGTGTGAAGAACTTTCGAATACCCTGACGGATGCTCTTTGCATAGATGACAATTTTGTTGTGAATGCAAAGGTAGGAAATGAAGAAGGTGCTGCCTTCTATGTCATAAAGTACACCACAACAAAGAGCCACATCATTAAGGCAACTCGAGATGGATGGGGTGGAAATATTGCAACGAGTTCCTACGTGGTGAAGGGATTTTACTATGAAAAATTTGGCGATTTCAGTTTTAGTGCCTTCTCAAAAACAAACCAGAGGTCATCATGTACTCACATCTTGTGCGAATCATTAAGATTCCCATGCAGATTATTGACAAGGATGAACAAATATATCACATGTCGTAAGAATGTCACGACGATGTCATAGACATCATGCAATTTGAAATGTAAACTTGACTGTAAAACTTTACTCATAAAAAAAGAGAAGGTGTGAATGCAAATGACTCCATCTATTAGCTCATGTGGATCATGAACCCCTTCATTCATTTATCATGTCATTTACAAAAACCAATGTCTAAAAACAAACTGTCACTTGCAAAGCATGTTCCCAAAAAACCTATCAGCTACATCCCCAATGGGTATGGTATGTTTGGAAAAGAACTGCAATATATTGTGTGTTGTTTACAGGACCCCCAATGGGCATGGTAAAAATAGAATTGTAACTTACTCTTGAGCAAATCATATTATCAAAATATACAAAATGTTTCAATAGAGAGTATCTTTTAGCATGATATGATCATGTGCATGGGAACCCTGATCATTAACCCCGAGTTGAGGGGGAAATTTTAATTACATTTCATTTTCTAGTCTAAATATAATGAATATCAAGGTAAACAAAAACATTACCACTATTGGTCTCTATTTTGGCTGGTGGCATTGAACTAACCACCATCGACTTTGCACGTTCAGAGTCTTTTTGGCTGCATGTTGGTTCCAGGAAGGTATCTCTGTTCATACACATCAATGCAAAACATGTGATATGGTAGGGGTGTTTGCATGGCAACATGCAAACACCCACCAGATCATCCCCTATAAGTCCATAACCACATCCATGGCATGCACCATCCAGTATAGTTTGGTGCTACTGATTGTGATCTTTGAAATAGGAGGAAGGAAAATCACACATTGCCTATTGTCAAGGAGTCTCTGCATCTGGGTAATCAACTCCATTTGAACCTACATCTTCTCCAACTCTAAATTTATGAAAAATAGATTTTCCTACAAGAAGAAGATTACAATTAGTTGTGCATCAAAAGAAGATAACAATTAGATTTGCTCACAAGAACAAGAAGATACTGTAGAAAAACAATCATGCATTACTTACCTCTGCAATAGCAAGGTCTAGCTCAAGGTCCATGCTTTGAGATCCTTCCATTAGGAGTTTCTTATTGTACTACAACATGTCGATTTTGGAGTTGCAACTTTTGCTTTGTTGCTTCATCACTATTACCTAGCTCTCGTAGTACTTTTTCATGTCTCCACACACTGTGCCTTCCGCTTTCCCTCTATAACCTCGTTCAACTTACACCTCTGACTATCAAGGAGGTGTTTAACTTGTTCAACATCCCATGGCAGATGGTTTTCCCAATTTTGGATAAGACTACTCCACCCAACATCTGATTGTTCACTCTATGTAATGAAGACGTGCCAAAATCCTCACCACCTGATGCATCACACCATGCCCTTTGGTATCACTCATTCCATCTTCTAACTTTTTTGTCAAGGCTCTCCTTCATCAACCTTGTAATTGTGCTCTCTGTAAACTGAGCCCATGTGAGTTTTCTATTCTGCTCCGGAGTGCTGCTAGCGCCAAATTCAAAAACGTAACCCCTTGTAAAGCAAAGGGTGAGCTCCATGTTCTGCAGAGCTTCCTTGTATACCTTAAAATGTAGCAACCATAGATCTTGAAAGCAATATAGCCCGATGTTGCAACACTTGATATTTTCCTTTCCCCTTTTAATCTCTCCAAAAGCACTCAGCTACATTGTATCCGGTATGTCTGTGCTGGTTAAATCTCAAGTCTTGATCCCTGTTAGTAGGCTCAATCCATACTCGTCGTGGAAGTCTTCTTTTGACATATAGAATCGCTTCATTGGTGGAGCCTCCACACGTGGAACATGCCATCTTGAGCTGCCTCCTTGAGTAGCCATGTAGCTAGGTCTTTGAAGGTGGTGCAAGTAGATAGAGGACAGCCTGGTGGTGGAGAGGAGAAAAGGAAGTAAGTGTGTAGTCTAGCGAAGACACACGTGTCGTGGGAAAGCTGGAAGTGTGCCGATGGAGCTCCTCACTCCTGTTCTACTCTTTGTGGGAGCCTTGCATTGCGAATCCTTTACTTGTGTCACTCGAGTGCCTACCGGATCGTTGCAATGTGAGCCCATGAGAGGAAAGAAGGGAGAGGGGAGATGGAGAACAGAAGGGAGAAGGGAAGAGAAGAGGGAATGAAGGGGGATGGAGTGGAAATCACAAAGGCACTACAAAGGAAACAATGAAACACCCAAGACTCATGGAAGAGGAAGAGAGAGAGCTTGTATTCCAATCTTGTGCATCCAACAATTAATACCAAAGTCAAAGACTTGGTCTTTTATACATGTTGCCTTTTGAAGGGAGGGCCAACCCTAATCTCTCTCTTTCACTCTCTTTTCCCATTCTTTTTTACAACCACTTGAGCAATGTGGCATAATATGCGCTCTTCCTCTCATACCCTCCCTATTGTTTACCATGTAGAGACACCGTTAACTACATGTAGAACACCATTAACTGTAGCGGTTAACATGCCCCCCTCCTGTTCTTGATGCAATCCCATGGATTGTGCAAAGGTGGTGGGGGATAGAGTTTTGGCGATGAAGCTCATGTGAGAAAGTTGTTCTTGTTTTCTCATTGGTCTGAATTAGGCAAATATACTTTGCTTCATAAGTTGCAGTCACTCCTTTGTTGTTAAGCAAGTCCACTGGGACCAGCAGTTCATGACATGATGTATTGCTAGACATTGGATGGGTTGAGCCGAGTTGAGTACTTGTGACTGTGCAGAGAAACAATAAGAAAGAGAAAAATCTAAGGTGGAAGCTTGTAGAAAGGTGTTTGTAGGGGTTGATGTAAAATCCTAGTGAAATTAGTATTAGTAGAGTAGGACCGATGTTTTATCATGCTCCTCTTCAAGTCCAATATTTGATGTCTCGTCACACTTTGTAACATGCCATGGTTGAAAGTCTAGAGTTGCACATGACATTTTATCTTGCTTTTATGCATAAGAACTTTTGTAATCCATTTTATAGAGTATTCTTCATTGATGATTTAGAGAAGTCTGATAATACACCATACAAACTCCTAAAATGAGGTCTATGGTTGAAGAGATTTATAGCATTTGGGTTCTAGTAATGCTCTAAGTTACGAGTTATCATACATTGGGAGGCTCAAATGGCTAAGTGGATACTTAGGGTTAATCGCAAAGAGAACAAGAAGAAAAGTTAAAAAGAAAAGAAGAATAGGGAGCTAGTTAGGGAATGGTGGTGTTAGTAAACTGAATGTGGAAAAGGCTCTGAGGATCACATGAAACTTATCCAAATCCATTTTTGTGTCATCACCATCACCCTACAAATCCAAGTCATATCTGGAGCTGTTGGGATAGAATCACTTGTGGTTCCATGTGTGAACTCGTATTCAGAACCCCGCTGGCTTGGTCCAAGTCGATGTCGTGGTGGACCCTTGGTCACAAGGAGTTGTCGTTTTGTGTCAGCATCATTGCTTTACGTTCCCAATACCTTCCACTTACAGTAGGTTCTTGTGGATCTAGTCCATTTTTAGGAGTAGGTTCTTATGTAACTACTACCGATGCCATCTTTGTTGTCAGTGTTGTAGGCCTAAACTTTTGGGGTCTCCACAATCATTATTGTGGTTGGAGAGGAGAGAAGTTTCCCTTGAGGTAAGCAACAAAAGGTAGGTGGCTATGTGGATGATTCTTTAGGAGACCACAATTGATTGTTTCCATTGTAATATCCTTGAGCTTACAGTATGATCCCAATTTTGTTGTGCCTTTGTCAAGTACATTCTCCCACATGATCAACAGCCATTGTATAACCGTGATAAAGTGATATATGTTCGTTGTATCAAATGGGAGTGTTGACGCTTTGTTTCCCTCTCTCCTCCTAACTAATCTCTACTCGGGTGGAAGTGGGCATTGCAAACAATTGAACTCGAGTTCATACACTTCCCTTATGAAGATGCTTGCTCTTGCAGTCCTGGTTTGCTGAATAAGGCTTGCAACAGGGAAAAAAAGCTCGCAACAATAAAAACACAAAGTAACTAACAAGGGGTTGGTATGCCAAAGGGCGCAAACTGTATGATGACAGGTGAATTATCATTGACAATGGAATTGACAGAATTGGAGAAGGAAATCCTTTTCATTAACAGAGCAATTACAACGGCATATAGCCGAGTTGTATCTCTTCCTGGACTAAGGTATCCACACCTCTGTACCTTGAACAGCTACCAGCACTTTTCACTCTGCTCACTCTCTCTGTCTACTCCCCTCTCTAGCAAAACAACACACCTATAAAAACGTATCCACCACTAGCCAAGCCTCTACCAAAAACAAAAACTTACTCTCTACTAACTTAGAAATCCAGCTGCCATGGGCTAGACCGCTTCTAGCTATTGGTCAACCAAAATGGTGAACACATCCCGTCGGTTAATCAAGCACCACCTTCCCAACTTGTTCCTGTCCCCCTACTCGGTCTTTGAAAAACGAACTGCAGCTACCTAACTCGAGTCTCTTGTTAACTGGTAGTTAACCCAAGGTTAACATCCGCCTTGACTTAAATTGAGAGTTGTCCCAATAGCTCTAATTCACTTGAGTCGACAACGACTTAAATTGAGTTATGTTCCAATAGCTCTAATTCACTTGAGTCGACGACGTTTATGGGGTATCTCCATAACAGCAGTAGATCTCGCCTCTATGCTCAATTGTTGTCGACGTGGCACCAATCTCAGGTGTTTCTACAATTCATTCCACTCCCCGAGCAACGGTTGCAAATCCTTCATGAAAGCTAGCTCGTTCAGTTCTTCAAAAGAAAACCTGACTGGGGTTTCGATTGGAGCAATCCACTTCTCATACGATGGTCAACCCAAAGCAAGAACATGGTCGCACATGGTATTGGCCATACGATCCCAAACCCCAATTAATCTTTCTGCCAATCTTAACTGATGCACACAGTAACCAGGAAGTGAGGAGACACTCAGACAAGGCACCATGCTCTGCAACTCCCGTAGAGTTCCAATCCTTTGACAAAACCTGTGGCGCTGCTGTTTCGCCAGGTCGAGAATTGTCTTATCACAGCCCTGAACAAGCCATTCATACTCCTGGACTTGCTCGGTTGGTTCACCCATTTCATTCAAATGCAAAATTTGGAACCAATCAATGGACTCGGGCAACCTTAGTCAATCTTTAGAATTTTGGGGAATGACCATCGGTCACACTGGAAAGGGTACAAACTCTTCTGTCTCAGAAACACTCGTTGTTTTGTGACCCAATCTCCTGCATCTGACTGGTGATCCCCTTGTCAGCTGCCCAATCATTGTATTGTTCTGTTGCCAGTAAGTGTAGATCTACTGAGGCATTTTCTGCCTCATCCTTGTGAGGTTCAACAGCATCAATAATCATGGGGTGACTGTCTTCAAAGGTTAAATTTTCTAAAACTGCAAAACGAGTTTGTTCCAGCATTATTAAAATATTGGCAGTATTCTACACATCTACATTGACCTCATTCACCTGCTCTTGGCCTTTATCTTGCCACCTGGCCTTTCCCTTTATCCGTATGAGAGATATTTGGATTTCGCTTCTGCTAACACGTTCCTACAGGTAAGGAACTCCCACCAGTAATAGTCATAGTTAGCTGGGAGTGAGCTCCAGCAGCTCCATTACCATCCTCACAATCTTTGGGACGAGGGGCGATCCCCGGGTGTTCAGAAGGCTGAATAACCTCGCTCAACAGATCCTGTATCTGCTTCAATTTATGCATGTTCACCTTGTCTTGAGCGGTCTGTTCCCTGACTCATTCCAGCTCAGCTCGGGTTTGTAGGAGATCATGTGGTTGCTATTGTAGGAATGTTGTCTGTGAGACCACAGTAAGCTGGGCCACCTCCAAGGCCTGTGCAACCATCCTGTGCTGGGCTTGCAGAATCACATACTGTGCCTTCAGTGCAGCATGTTCCTTTTGGGAGCATCTGTAAAATTCAAGAGGGGGTGTACACCCTCCCCCTATGGGGCATGGCGAGGTGGGCCCAATGCTGGCACTAGGCGAGGTTCTGCAGCAGGGTGAAGGTCATCCCACTCTTTCCTCTCTGCAGCCTGCCTCCTTTTGTTTCTCACCATTTGTAATTGAATCCTCCAGCATTCAGCATCTAATTTGGCATCTGACCATTGCTCGAGATGTTCTTCATCATGTATTGGCCCCATAAATTGCTGAGTTGAGGAACCCGCTCCTGCTGTATTAGTAAATCCCATACAAAAAACTATTTGTTTCCCTGCATCTGTGGGCATGGTTACCAGAGCTTGTTCCCTCACTGGCTACTCAGTGGCCAGCTCAGTGGTCTTTGGCTTGGTTGCCAAATCCATTTGCTCCATATCAATACTGTTGGCAGCCTTTAGAGTCTCTTCATTCGTGTTCTGCTGAGCTAGGACTACAATCTCCTCTCCCAGGGGCTTCTCATCCTTGCTTGCATTTTGTGCCACCTTGTGTCCACATTCCCTGTGTCCTGCTCCTTCTTGTCTAGACTATCCTCTTGTACACCTGGTGTCTCCTTGACCCGTTTTTCCGATCCTTCCTTTGCCAACTCAGTAAGTACTTCACTGATTTTCTTCAGGGTCTCTTCTGGCTGCTCGCTCCCAATAGCTTTGGTTGGAATAGAAATTGGCGGGGAATGGGGTGGAGAGTTGAGGGGAGAAGCTAGCAATGACTTGGGTGAGGGAATTGGAGAGACATGGGGGGAGGTATGCAAAGCTAAGAGCTCGGTCGGAGAGGGACGTTTCCTGGAAGGAGATACGGGAAGAGAGAGGAGAGTTTCTTGTGCCTGCTGCTCTCGGACTCTTCTAGCAATTGCAGCCCTTACTCGTTGTTGCATTTTACTGAACCGTAAAGCTGTGGTCTTGAATCTCAACTATTTGCTGAGTACTTTCTTTCATGGGTAACTTCTCGTCGATCTCGTTCTGCTGCTTCTGCGCCTCTTTTTGCTATTGTCTCAATTCTCTCTGTCCCTTTGCTGACGCGCGATCTGCCCTGCACTGGGTTCGTGACTCACTTGATGAGTCAGACTCGGATTCTAACTCAATTACACTCTTCTCATCCCCACTGCCCAAAGGCGCATCTAAAGCTTCCTGTCCATGTACTTCTCCTATCATCACTTTGTGTTTGATCATGCACAAGTAGGGACCGAGCTTACAATGTACCTGTCCTGCTCCACTAACCTGGTGTAGCTGATTAAAGGATCTTTTGGTTTAAGAAAAGTCAGCCAGTCTGCTGAAAAATCGTCCTCCACCGCTGCCAAGGCCATCCCTACCATATTCCTAGGAATGTAGCCTATGCTCTTTTTCAGCCCCCAATAATACTACAGAAATCAAAAAAACAGGTGGAGTTGAGGATCAACAGTTTTGCTAATCAAATATCCCTGACCTTTATGAAAGCTATTCGGCAAGAACGTTCGATCACAATGTAAAGCGCTCCGTTGCTTGGGTTTCTTCGCTCCTACTGGCAGCGGGATCAATCCAAAAACTTCAGACAACAACGATCGGTTCAGCACGATCCGTCTGCTCCCCACCTTGATACTTCTGTCCTTGGAGTCATAGGATGCCAGTAGCTCTTCCGTTGTCGCTGGGTTCCATACCGTCTGCCACGGCAAGTCCACCATTCGCCGTAGAGCGTTCTTCTGCAGGTATGTCTGCGTTAGTGCCGGCTTCTCGAATGGGTGTGGCGGGGTGAGGTTCACCCTCAGCTGCTAGCGTTTAGTCGGTCGTCTGGCTGCATCGGAAGGTGGGGAGCCATTGCAGAGGGCGAGGAAGGGGCAGATTCAACAGAGGTAACGAGATCACGAGGACGGATAGATAATGGATGCGCAGTTTTGTTATCGGATTCCTTCGAAGTCCATGCAGCCAACCGTTGATTAGCTTTTAGGATCCCATTAACCAAATTTACTTGCCTTCCTTGATCATAATTAGACCATGCATTTGCACCACGTGTCACACATCTGTACAGTCCAGGTACTAAGAGTGAACTCGTTGTCCCCTGCTTATGCAGACTCGCTCTTGACAGCGGTTGGGTGCTCGTTGGGCCTGTTTCCGCGCCATGCAGGTGCGCGCACCCAGCAGTTTGACAATGATTGTTGGGTGTTTGGCCACCGATGGCCAAAACAAACCACCAAAGCCCATCTGGACTCTATTGGCCACCGGTGGCAGAATCTGTTGCCACCGCCACTGCACCCCATGGCGGGAAACAGGACTGTGCGTAGCAACTCGCTGACAACAACTGCTGTTGCAAGCCATATCGAGTACCAACTCGCTATTGGTACTCGGTATGGTTTTACTCGACTTCCATTTATCAGTTTAGGAATGATTTTTCCTTCCAAATCAGCCAGTTCCACTATACCATTATCATGTACATCAATCAACTTATAAGGCCCATGCCAACCAAATTTGAAATTGGTCTTGATCTTGCCTTCTTTTGCAGTATACAACAATACCAACATCCCTTTTTCCAATCTTTTCAGGTTAATATACCGATCATGCCAAGCCTTCCTCCGGCGTTGAATTACTTGCTGAGTCCACGCAGCACAGAGGCGCAACTCGTCGAGTTGTAGAAGCTTATGTAACCATTGTTGAATGGCTATAGATTCATCAAGACAATGCTATATTGCAACCTGTAAACTCAGGACTACAAACTCGAGTGGAAGAACAGTCTTGAGACCATATGCCATCCGAAAGGGAGTTAATCCAGTATTCACTTTATAAGTAGTTCTATAAGCATAGCTATTAGTAGGTCGCGACCTTCCCGCCTCCCTGCTGCTGCAGCCCCGTCGCCCACGGCCCCTCGCTGCCTGCGCGCCGCTTCACCCCCCTCCCCCCCCGTCTTCCTCCACTTCCCCTCCATCGCCCTCCTCCACCTCGCCTCGCACCCCTCTTCGATCTGATGGCAGCAACGGCTGGAGTTCAGCGGAACCTCCCTCGCCAGGGCCTCCGTAGACCTCGCTTGAGCAGCCTCGATCGTGTGAGGGTGGGTTCACCTCTAGCGGCAGAGCTGGCCAGTGGCGGGTTGGGTGGTCTGCACCCTTTGCCCTCTTGGGGCATGCTTCGTTCGCGCAGGGCTTGTAGGTGCAAGTTGCTTGCTCGTGCCACCCGTGGCTTGGGGCATTGCATCTCCTCGGAGGGGAGCATTGTTGGCTGTAGCCTGCTCCTCCGCCCCAGCGGCTTGCATCACCTGCACCCTCATCGCAGCAACAGGAACATCTTTCAGGAAGCGACGTGTGTGCTCGGGACCTTTTGTCGAGGAAAGGTTTGGTACTACCTCGAGCTCAAGGAGATAGAGATGCGAGATGCCTTCTCCCATGGTGGTCAAGAGCTCTTCTTGATGGTCAAGCTCGACAACAGAGATCCTGGCGCTTCCGATCTCGGAGCTACACCGGCTCTTGGAACCGTGCTACCTCGACGTGGCTTCACTGCTTTCCTCCCAGCAGGGGTTCTTGATCGTGGTTGGCACCTTGGTCACGGTCGGCCTCGATTGCTGGATATTGACTCAGAGGAGTCATATCAGTTGATGGTTCACTGTCTCGAAGACCTTCTTCCCACAGGGCGGCGGCTCTTGGTTCTATCCGCAGGGCTGCTGGACTTGATCCCTTCTCTTGGGGCTCTACTCTTTCTTGTTGTACCAGGAGGCTCCCCAACTGGGTTGAGGCCTGCAGATGCGTGGAGCGGGCTACTGGAGTGCGAACTCGCCCCCCGCCAGGCGGTGGTTGCTCATGCAGGCGGGTCTTTTCTTGTTGGTGCCCTCGGGCGGGCTCGATGGAGGGGAGCTCAGCGGAGGAGGGACCCTGTTTTGCTAGGGTCTCCAAGCTTCTCAAGACTCAGAGCTTTTCTCGAAGATTCTTTTTCCACAGGGCGGCGGCCCTCGACTCCTTCCTCAGGGATCCCTTCTCCTTTGGCTCTACTTCTTCTTGTCGTACCAGGAGGCTCCCCATGTGGGTTGAGACCTGCAGGTGCGTGGAGCGGGCTACTGGAGTGCGGACTCGCCCCCCGCCAGGTGGTGGTTGCTCATGCTGGCAGGTCTCTTCCTATTGGCACCCTCGGGCGGGCAAGATGGACGGGAGCTCAATGGAGGAGGGATCCATACATGCTTGGATTACGAGTATCTCCAGGATTCACTTCATCAGGGATTATTGGTCGGCCTCGATTGTTGGATGTTGACTCAGAGGAGTCATATCAGTTGATGATTCACTGTCTCGAAGACTCTCTAGTACTTCCAGGATTCACTTCATCAGGGATCCGTAGCTTTTTTGGTTTCGCGGTTTACTGGTTTTCAGAAGACCCAGACTAGGTTTTTTGTTTTGACAGCATTTTGCAACAGTTTTTGCTTGGCCCTGTGTGGCTTGTAGTTTCGCAGATGGGAGTTATCCCTGTGCTCCAGCATTTTATGCTGTTGAGTCTCTTGTATGCCTTTTCTCGAAGTAATATAATTAGCCCTTCTTTTTTGAAAAAAAAAAAAGTAGTTCTATAAGCCCACAAGGAAGCATGTAGTTTGGCATTTCAATCAGGTCTATCAATCTTGGTAAGGATCAGTTTGAGTGTTTTGTTTGTTGACTCGGCTTGCCCATTACACTGAGGATCGTATGTAGTAGCAACTCAGTGAACAATCATAAATTCTTGAGTAAGAATAGTGAAAACTTCATTCATGAAGTGTGAACCCTGATCATTGACAAACTCAATAGGGCACCCATAATGACAAATAATGTTTTCAAATAACAATTTAGCTGTAGTGGGAGCAAAATTATCATGAACAGCTTTAGCTTCAACCCACTTTGTAGTATAGTTAGGCAACATATTTATTTTCGTATTTTGTGGATTTGAAAGGACCAATATAGTCAAGGTCCCATGTTTGAAAAGCATCCCAAGGTGCACTTGTTTGCAAAGGCATGTGGTCATGGGGTAGCATGCATCCTGTGTGTTGACATACATCCCAGTGCTCAACATAGGCATGTGCATCTTTGAACACAGTTTTCCACCATAGCCCCAGCTTGTAACACCTTACGAGAAGTAAGGTCTCTTGCCAAATTGCCCACTAGCTAAACCATGATGTGCTTCTACAAGGACAATTTGTCACTCATGTGGTAGAACACAATGACGAAGGACACCATCTATGCCATGTCGGTAAAGTTGCCCACCAATTAAACTATATTTCCATGCTTTTACAGCGAGTTGTCTATTCTGGTCTTTGGAAATCTCTTGAGGAAAATTTCTTGTGGTTAAATAATGAAGAATATCAGTATGCTCGGCATCCATAAAATCAATAGCAAATAACGAGGCATCAGGTAGCTCGGCAGCAACACCTGCTTTTATTCCAGAAGGTGACAAACAAGAAAGACAATCTGCACCCGCATGTGATTTTACCAGGTTTATGAATTATTTTGAAATTAAATTCCTGCAATAGGAGCATCCATATGACTAATCTACCTTGAATAACTGTCTTGTTGATGAGATATAATAAAGCTTGATGATTCACATAAAAAATGAAAAAAGTAGCGAGTAGGTAGTGTAGAAATTTCTGCACACTGTAGACCATACCCAAAGCTTCTCGTTTGACAGTGTTCTCATCCTTTTTTGTCAACTCATATAGAGGAGCATCAATTTTAGCAAAGTCGCGATAAAAATTTGTAATAAAAGCTAATAAACCCAACAGAAGATCTCAATTGAGTTAGGCTAGTTGGTTCAGGCATATTTTCAATAGCTTGAATTTTTTGTTTTTCAGTTTGGATGCCATCCCTAGAAATTACATGACCAATTAGAACACCAACCTTGACACAGAAAACAGTTTTAGCAAGGTGGAGAGAAATACCCAATTGGCGACATCTATCAAAAACCTTGCTTAGATAATGTAAGTGAACTCTGACAGTTGAATAGACACAAAAGTCATCCATATATATGGCTATAAACTCGGGTAAATAATCTCTGAAAGTATCAACCATAAAATGTAGGAAAGTTGCTAGCACATTTCTTAATCCAAATGGCATAACTTTAGTGGCATATACTCCCCATTTAGTCACAAAAGCAGTTTTGGTTTGATCTTCTTGGGCAACAGAAATCTGATTGTATCCACTATAGCCATCCATGAAAGAATACATTTCATGTCTTTTAGCTTGGTCAAGAATTCCATTTGTGAACAGTATAGGGAATGGATCTGGCACTGTTTGAGCATTCAGTTTCTTGTAATCAACACAAACACACAATTTACTACAATAGGGAGCATTTTTCTTTGGAACCACTACAATAGGGAACACCCAATCACTTATGTCAATGGAGTAGATGAATCCATCTTGGATCAATTTGTCCAGCTTGGCCTTTAAATACTTGCTTGGCATAATTAGGATACCACGCTTACGAACCGGTTTAGCATCTGGAACCAATGGAATTATATGCTGACAAATTTGTGGTGGCACACCTTTCAAGTCTTCATAGCTTTAGGCAAAAACATCCTTATACTACAGGAAGAAATCCTTAATTGTAACCAGATATTCCGGAGTCACCTCTACACTAACTATTACAACCTTTAGCTCAGCCTCGTTTCGTAAATTGAGCTCCCGAGTAGGCTCGGGAATCAATTTCTCATTACGAAGTTGAGTTATAGTTAGTTGTGGTGTAGCAATCTCTCTTTCTCCTTCAACATCTTCAATGAAATTGCTTGGAAACAAATTTTTCTACATTACTAATTTCTCATCTTTTACATTTTGTTTCAAGTCTGTTGCAATTTGAAAAGATCAAGCTCACCCACTGGTAAAATGTGTAACTCCATCAAGCGGGTTTCCACATCAGGAGGAATTTGATCCTTAGCCTCGACCTCACGAGGCTTAAATTGAGGACGAGAATCAGACTTGGGTTTGTAGGGATATAAACTTCCTTATCACCCGTCTTGATAGTCATGATTTCATTTCCCCAATCATGTTACACCTTTGCATCCTTAAGCCATGGTCAACCCAACACCATCACACAGGCATCACTTTCCATCGAAATCACCAAGAAACTAGCTGTATAATAAGTTTTACCAACAGCCAAAGCCACGTCAAATAACATATTAATAGGGTCAACCGGTCATTGATCATCCATACGAACTTGGAATGGAGATGGTTTCATATGTTTTAGTTGAAGCTTAGCAGCTACATCAGCAGTCATTACATTGACTCCCGAGCCACCATCTACAATCCCACCCTTGATTTTAAACCTTTTAATTCACTGGAACATGTTCATCCACTACTGGAGTGTTAATAATAGGTGCAGCACTCATAGTAGAGACCTCCTTTTCTGGCTAATGATTTCCATGCACTTGCTACACTTAAAATTCTCTACAATAAGGGGCAATTTGAAGTAGCTCACTGAGAGTGAGACTAACTTTCATTTGCTGAAATATTTCCAGTGCTTTTGTCATATCAAACGGTAGGTCTACCAGAATTGGTTCTATTAAACTCAGTTTTGAACTAGTCAAGTCATCTGCACATGGAGGTACCACTGGAACTTTGCTGAGGTTACTAGGTAATTCCACCATTGGAGCCTTACCTTTCAATTCTCTGGCAATCTTGAAGGCAATTTCTTTTTTCTTCTTCCAATCTAAATCATCACTAGACTACATATCCTCACTCGGTTTTGTTGCTTCAGTGACATTATGAGATCTAGTGACAACCCCAATTTCCACATAATTGGGCAGTTCGACCAAAACAACCTTACAATCTGGCTCGGCATCCTTCTTTTCTTTCTTACCACACAACATCTTTAGATTCTCTTGCCATAAAGGACATTTTGATTTCAAATTCTTGATTATCATTACAGAAGTAACACCGAATTTGAGATGGATCTCGTCATGGATGTTTTTATCGAAGCTATAGTTATATATTAATATAAAATCCTGGCAAAGGTTTATTAACCTAATGTTTTAGCTTCTTAATATTGATAGAACATAGTACACTTTTAAATATTTTCTTCTAAATTTTGAAGTAAAAGATGTAAATCCTGGTGAAACTTTAAATTATTTTGCATAAAAGTTTCAAATCTTGGTGAATATTTCAAACATTTTTTTAAATTAAGGCATACAAACTTTCTACACCAATATTAAAGCTTCACTTCTTAATGAAACTAACATGAAAAAATAACCCATGGATCTCTACTCGTTCCTCAACCTTTCCCTTATCTGGATCTGCTTTCATAGCTCGCGAGTCCTTCATTTTGGGTCAGGATCCACCTTTTGAACTTCCAGTGTCTTTCCCTTAGCATACCAACATGTACTCCTATCCTGACCAAACTTAGAAAAGGCATCACAATACTTGGTACAACATTTATTCTCAGTGTGTCCTTTTCTAGAACATATGTTGCACCATTTTTCTTCATTGCTCGATTTCTCTCTAAAACCCATTTCTTTAAAAGCATTCTTCATTGTAGACTTTAACTTATTGGTTTTAGATGACCCCTCTTCATCATCACTGGCACCTACCTTTTTCTTGGACTTCTTACCAAAAATGCTTTTTTCTAGAGCTACATCTCAGTTCAGCAAACCTTCGTAAGTCTTTGTAGGATTAACCATCTCAAGATATCTGAGATCAATCTAAGTGCATCCTATTATAAGCCAAGCTCTTAAAGATTTATTATCTGGAACTATACTCAATTGGTTAATCAATGCTCATTGTCACAATACAAAGTCTTGAAAAAACTCGTATTCCTTCTACTTCAACTCGCTGAGCTTCTTCATTGATTTCTTGTCTGAATCTTTTCAAAAATGCCTCTGCCATCTACTCCTAGTCACAGAAGTAGCAAATCGACAACTAATTAAACCATCTGTGAGTTGTTTTCACCAATGTGCATGGGAAGTAGTTCATGTACTCTTCCTTAGTATTGGCACCATTAATTTGGCATAACTGAAGGAAACTCTGCAAGTGACTATATGGGTCCTCATCTTTGGTTCCACCTATATGATTCTCTTGGCGTGGTCAGGTTTTCTTCTTGCCCGATCTCTTTGCCTCAATGGACTCCCTGGAATCCCACCCCAGTTCCATGGTTCCTCCCATACTGGTTTTGAATTCTTTGCAACTTCCCTCTCAGCAGTATTCTACCAACCTTCGTGTTGTCATCGCAAAATTTATTTCCTTATAGCCGTGCACCTTTCTCTCCTTATTGAACGTGTATCAGACATCCTGAATTGCCTAAAGATGATGGAGACGTCAGCCTTCCTCCATCCAAATTCTAGTCACTAGACACGTACGTAGAATAGTGAAGGCTTCAGTTGTGCAGAGAGAAATTTCTTATAGTAATTTATGCCCAACCGAGTAAGTGCTAAAGCTCAACTCAAGTCAGCATATATTCTATCAGATAAGTGCCAGTTCAGTGCACCTAATTCCTTCGCTCAATTCCCCTCTTCACACTTTTGACACACACTTCCCCAGCAGGATCGCCAAATGTTGACGCTCTTTTTCCCTTTCTCCTCCTAACTAAGCTCTACTCGAGTGGAAGTGGACATTGCAATTGAACTCTGGTTTCTACACTTCCCTTATGAAGATGCTCGCTCTTGCAATCCTGGGTTGCTAGCTAGATAAGGCTTGCAATGGAGAAAATAAGCTGGCAACAATAAACTCACAAAGTAACTTAACAAGGGGTTGGTATGCCAGAGGGCACGAACTGTATGATGACAGGTGAGTTATCACTTGAATGGAAATGGAATTGACAAAATTGGAGACGGAAATCCTCTTAATTAACAGAGCAATTACAATGGCATATATCCGAGTTGTGTCTCAACAACAAACGATTCCCTCCTACCTCAACCAAGGTACCCACACCTCTAGACCTTGAACAACTACTAGCACTCTTTCACTCTGCTCACTCTCTCTGTCTACTCTCCTCTCTACCAAAACAACACTCCTGTAAAAATGTCTCCATCGCTAGCCAAGCCTCTACCTAAAATAGAAACTTACTCTGTACTAACTTGGAAATCAGCTGCCATGGGCTGGACTGCTTGCAACTATTGGTCAGCCAAAACGGTGAACACATCTCGCCAGTTAATCAAGCACCGCAAGCATTCCCATCCCCTTGCTTGGTCTTTGAAAAATGAGCTACAGCTACCTTACGCGAATCGGTAGTTAATCCAGTGTTAATAGGGAGTAGGATCGCAATGTCTCATATATCTTTTGTTTTTGTTGAGCCCAAGTTTCTACAGAGAAAGCCATCCATGAAGGTAATTCATCGTTCACAATGGAAGGTTCTTGTGTGACTTCCACTATGTCTAGTTTGGTTGGAGTGACAAGTTCATGTGTAGCTGGCTTGAAGC